>NW_006921644.1:11356692-11376937 GCF_000298275.1 Orycteropus afer afer | reverse complement strand
TTTTGGTCAATGACATGAGACAAAGTATATGTGAACTGCTGTATGAAATGTGAATTTACTCTGTAAATCTTCACCCAAATCCTAATTAAAAAAAAAAAAAAAAAGATGTACAGCCTTGGAAACCCAATGGGGGGGTCACTATGAATCGGAATCAACTTGATGTCAATGAGTTTGGTTTTGGTTTATATACTTACAAGGAGCCCTGGTGGCACAGTGGTTAAGTGCTCAGTTTAAAAAGTCAAAGAAAGGTTTATATATAGAAGGAAACCTTTGGTTGATTACCAGGGATGGGAGGGAAAAAGAGGGAACACTGGTAGACAGATAGAGACAAGAACTGATTTGAGTGAAGGGAAGGGCAGTGTACCAAAAGCAAGTGATCAACCCAATAACTCTAAGGAAAAGGGAGACAAAAAAAAGATGTACAATCGAGGAAGCCCAATAGATGTCACAATGAGTGGGGATCGACTTGATGGCAGTGAGTCTGTTTCTTTTTAAACCAAAGACTGCTGGCTTTGATGGAGAAATATGAAGGCCCCAGCTCTATTGTCTCTGGTCAGACAATGCTGATCGCAGCCTCTACCCCAGAGCTGCCCTTGGGGATCAGGGCCACCTCACGCCCGGGAGCTGCCCTGCAGGTGGGACCCCCACAAACACACCCTAGCGGTTCCCTGTACCATCGGCCCTCTTCACATCCCACAGCTCCCCTGTGAGGTTGGCCGCCTCACTCCGGAGATCCCCTGCTGGGTCGGGCTGTGGCTTTGACAGGCTGTCACCCTTGTTTGGCTCCTTTCCCTCTCCTTCTCGCTTCCCACACTCCGTTACTTAATGTTGTTGGGTGCTTCCTGTTGGTTCCAACTCATAGTGGCCCCATGTGACAGAGTGGAAGTGCCCCTCGGGTTTCCTGGGCTGTAACCTTTAGGGAAAACAGAGCTCCAGATCTTTCTCCACAGAGCCACTGGGTGGGTTTGAACCAGAACCTTTCAGTTAACGGCTGAGCACTTACCCATTGAGCCACCAGGGCTCCTTCCCTTCATAATATTCCTTAATAATCACTTGAAAAACAGTCCTCATCTTAGGGGTTGGTTTTGGGCAACTTCTCCAAAGAGATCCGTATTTGTGCCCATTCCAAAGAAAGATGATCAACAGAATGCAGAAGTTAGCGAACAACATCATTAATATCACATGGAAGTAAAATTTTGCTGAAAATAATTAAAAGTCAGTTGCAGTAATACATAGACAGGGAACTGCCAGAAATTCAAACTGGATTCAGAAGAGTACACAGAACAAGGGGATGTCATTGCTGATGTCAGGTGGACCCTGACTGAAAGCAGAGAACACTAGAAAGATGTTTCCCTGCGTTTTACTGACTATGAAAGGCCTTTGTCTGTGTGCTAACAAATCATAGATGGCATTGAGAAAAACAGAAGTCCCAGACCACCTAATTGTGCTCATGACGAATCTGTACATGGACCAGGAGGGTGCCATTTGAGCAGAACAAGAGGACACTGCATGGTTTAAATTCAAGAACGGTGTGTGTCAGGCTTGTATCCTTTCACCATACTTATTCAATCTGTATGCTGAGCAAATAATCCAAGAAGAAGCTGGACTATATGAAGAAGAACATGGCATCAGGATCAGAGGAAGACTCATTAACAACCTGCAATATGTAGATGACACAACCTTGCTTACTGAAAGCGAAGAGGACTTGAACCACTTACTGATGAAGATCAAAGACTACACCCTTCAATGTGGATTACACCTCACAAAGAAAAAAAATCCTCACAACTGGACCAGTAAGCAACATCATGATAAGTGGAGAAAAGATTGAAGTTGTCAGAGATTTCATTTTACTTGGATTCATAATCAACACTCATGGAAGCAGCCATCAAGACATCAGACAATGCATGTCACTGAGTAGAACTTCTGCCAAAGACCTCTTGAAAGTGTTAACAAGTAAAGATGTCATTTTGAGGACTAAGGTGTGCCTGACCTAAGCCATGGTCTTTTTAATAGCCTCGGATGCATGTGAGAGCTGGACAACAAATAAAGAAGACCAAAGAAGAATTCATGCATTACAGATACATACACTAGTGGATGAGAATTGAGAACCCAGAAATAGATCTGTCCACCTACACTCAGCTGATCTTTGACAAAGGGCCAAAATCCATTAAATGGGGGAAGAGATGATGGTCTAACAAATGGTGCTGGCAAAACTGGATATCCATTTGCAGAAAAATGAAACAAGATCTGTACCTCACACCATGCACAAAAGATCCATACCTCACACCATACACAAAAATTACCTCCAGATGGATCAAAGACTTAAATGTGAAACCTAAAACTATAAAGTTCATCAAAGAAAAATAAGGACAAACTTGGGGGCTCTAATTTATGGCAAAAATAGACCATCAAGTATAATCCAAAATGGGCAAACAGCAGATGATAAATTAGATGATTGAGACCTTCTAAAAAGAAAATTCTTACATGGCATCAAAGCACTTCTCCAGAAGATTAAAGAGAGAACCTACAAATTGGGAAAAAATATTTGTCAATGACACATCTGACAAGAAAATTATCTCTAAAATTTATAGAAAATAATGACACCTCAATATCAGAAAGACAAGTAGTCCAATTACAAAATGGTCAGAAGACATGAACAGACACTTCACCAAAGAAGATATTCAAGCAGCCAACAGACACTTGAAGAAATGTTCATGATCATTACCATTAAACCAAAACCAGACTCACTGCCATCAAGTTGATTCCAACTCATAGCGACCCACATTGGGTTTCTGAAGCTATGAATCTTTGTGGAAGTAGATTGCACCGTCCTGCCATGCAGCAGCTGGTGGGTTTGAACTGCTGACCTTCTGGTTAGCAACCAGATGCCTTATCCACTACGTCACCAGAGCTTCTTAAAAAAAAAATCACTGCCAACGAGTCGATTTGACTCATAACGACCCCTCCTTGGGTTTCTGAGGCAGTATCTCTACAGAAGTAGAGTGCCCAGTCTTCTGGGGAGTGGTTGGTAGGTTTGAACCGCCAGCCTTCTGGTTAGCAGTCAAATGCCTTAGGTACTACACCACCAAGGACAATTGTATTAGTCCATTATTGTAAAAAATTAAGGAAAGATTTACATAGGAAAGGAAACTTTGTTGGTTACCAGGATGGGAGGAGGAGGAGGGGAAACTGCTAGATAGGTAAGAGACAAGTGTTGATTTGGGTGAAAGGAAGGGCAATATACCAAAAGCGAGTGACCAATACAGTAACACTAAGGGAAAGGAAGATACAGAGAGGTGCACAAGACGTGCAGACATCAAAGACAACCAGCCCCTTTACATACACAACACTGCATTATCAGTGATAACTAACATCAATCCACAGGTGGATGCATAGGCAGAGAGGCTGAATGATCAGGTATGTCTAGGTAAAATGGAATATGCCCGTGACCATATATAAGGTCAGCAGACAATACTTCTACATACATACTTGTGTGTGTTATAAGAATTTCCATATATATAATAGAGCCAGTGGGGCAAAGTTATGACAACTTCTTAGCTACAGCCAAACACCCTGAGGCAGCAAGTCAGTGGATCCACGGACTCAGGACCATGGTCACAGAGGACATCAAGGTCAACTGGAGTAACATTCTACACAAAAACATTGTTCTACATCCTACTTTGGTGAGTAGCAGCTGGGATCTTAAAAGCTTGCATGTGGCCACCTACATGCAACAATTGGTCTCTCCTTGTGTGGAGCAAAGAAGATTGAAGAAAACCAAAAATGGGTGGAAACAATTAGTCCAAGGGACTAGTGGACCATGTGAACCTCTGCCTACATAATCCTGAGACCAGAAGATCTAGATGGTGCCCAGCTACCCTACCACTGTCAACCAATTGGAAAGGGATCAAAATAGGAGATCCTGGATGGATGGGAGGAAAATGTGGAACAAAACTCAAAATTATAAACAGACCGGGTTTACTAGTCTGATAGTGTTGTGGTTAGGTTACCTAGTGCTGCTCAGACAAGAATATACCACAAGTGGGATGGCTTGAACAAACAGGAGTTTATTCTCTTACAGTTTTGGAGGCTAGAAGTCCAAGTTCAAAGTGCCAGGCTCTGGGGGTTGGATGAAAGCCCCTCAACCTTGAGCTTCAGCTCTGCCTCCTGTTCCTGGCCCACTGAACCTGGAGGCTTTTCTTCACTTGGGCAGCTACTGGCTGCTGAGGCTGACAAACCCAAGGTCAACGAGTAAAAAGGCACAGTCCTGATATTACCAAACAACATGGCAGGCCACTAATTCAAGTCCAGGTGAAGTCCCAAGATCAGCAGGGCATGGCAGGCTGTTGAACAATGACTTGGCTACCTGCAGGGTTCAAGTGTGCAATCAGCTGCAAACCTTCCTGAAAGCTGTTTCTTATATACTGGAAGCAGCCCACATCCCTAAAGCAGCTACTCAGCTGCTCCAGTAGATTCCACCATGGAATTAATTGCCAGTCTCACCACGGGGAATAACTGCACCCAGCTGCCCAGCCACTCAACCATGCCCAGCCAAGTTGACACACAACCTTAACTATCAGAGATAGAGATTGGTGTTCCCTAGTGACCCTTAGACCTGGAATTGAATTCACTCCCATGGCTTCCAGCCAAACAATAAGCAGGTGTATAAGGTGAACATTTACACCTGATAGGTACACTCTTTAGATCAATCAATCACGGGAAAACAGAAGGGCAGAATTTGCACAGGGAGATAGCGCAGGGGGCAGGAATGCATAGGAAAGGACACAGGGAACAGGTGTCTCCAGGGAGGAAGTGGGAAGACAGCTGTTATGCTGTGGGGATTACGGTCAATGTCATGAAATAAAATGTGTATGAACTGCTGTACGAAAAATGAATTTGCTCCATAAACTTTCACCCAATCACAATTAAAAAAAAAAAAAAAAAGGAAATTGATGTGTTTCAGTTATGGTGTTGGCAAAGAATACTGAATACACCATGGACTGCCAGAGGAACAAGGAGCTCTGGTGGCATAGTGCCTAAGGCATTTGACTGCTAACCAGAAGGCTGGTGGTTCAAACCCATAAGCCACTCCTCGGAAGGAAAGTTGGGCAATCTACTTCCATAGTGATACCGCCTCGGAAACCAAGGAGGGGTCGCTGTGAATTGGAATCGACTTGATGGCAGTGAGTTTGGTTTGCCAGAATAACAGAGAACTCTATCTTGGAAGAAGTGCAACTAGAACGCTCCTAGAAGGGAGCATGGTGAGACATCAACTGGGGAATGTTGGACGTGTTATCAGGGAGAGCTGGCAGAAGGACGTTGTGGTTGGTAAAGTAGGGGTCAGCGAGAAAGGGGAAGACCCTCAGCGAGATGGACTGACACAGCGGCTGCAACAACGGGCTCAGACATGGCACTGACAGTGAGGGTGGTGCAAGACCCGGGAGTGTTTCATTCTGTTGGACGTGGGGTCACTGGGATTCGGAACCCACTCAGTGGCATCCAACAGCAACAGCATCCTAGGGAAGAGATGTCATGAAGCAGGCTGGTTCCTCACGACATCACACGACAGAATACAATCCTACACAGTTGCTGAAAAAAAAAAATGGGGAAACTACAGATGTGAGTGAAAAAGCACGACAGTGGAGACAGTGGCCTGGACGGTGGGTGGATGTACACCAGCTCCTCACTTACCCACACGGTTAGGTTCCCAGGACCGGGTCGTTGAGTGGAAATGGAGGATGACCATGTTGCTGCATGGCTGCCAATCACATAATTACCCAGCTGCCGAGCGGCTGAGAACCATGCCCAGGCGAGTGGACACACAGCCCTCATCACAGCCAGCGTTTCTCTCGCCTCTACTTTGGGGTCTGTTCCTGCCAGCCTTCGGTTGTTAAAACACAAAATGGTGGAATGGTGGAACTTGCACTCTTGCTATAGAGCAAAATGCTGGCTGAGGCCAGGCGATGAGTTAGGAGCAGGTGTCCAAGAGGCTAGCGTGTTTACTTCGGGTGTGACCTGGGAGGGAGGGTTTGCAGCCCTCCTGTATGTTCCAGGTTTTGAGCCATGTGGATTTTTTACAAATTCTAAAGATAAATACAGATCTCAAGGCCTCAGCCTCCCAGGAGCCTGATGTAGCTGGACCAGGGTGGGGCGCAGGAATCTGCATTCTTGAAAGAGTCCTCTGTGACAATTCACAGCCAGGGTTGGGAACATGACTCCAAATGGTTCATCAAGGAGTTTTGCCGCCACCAGACACCCGACCAGCAGCTCAGCTCCCACAGTGCCTTTGCCAGGGACATGAACCAACTCCTGGAATGTAATGGGAGGTCCTCCTTTGTTTCCCACCTGGATGAGTGTGAGCCCAGGGCTCTTGGGTGGAAACCACCACCTGGCCTGGGCTCAGCAGGCCCCTTTAAGGCGCAGAGAGAGTTCCATCCCTGTTTCCACGGCAACGGCAGACACTATGGTTTCTGGGGAATTTGGGTCTATAAATAATTTCTAGATGAGTCTGTTGGTGTGAGGTGAGTGAGCTGGGCTCCTCGGAGTGGTTGGAGGTGACCAGCGGGACAGAGCCGCCTGGCTGCTCCTCATCAGGTGGCATGTTTGGGACCACTCCCCTGAGTCTGTCTGTCTCAAGGGTGCGGAGGCCCAACCAGTGAGACTAAAGAGAGTCGGGGAGACAGAAACTTCTCTTGCGAGGTGGAAACTGAGCGAGGCTCCAAGCGGGGCCATGTCCGTGCTCACCGAGACTGACACCCACGCCTGCCTCGCTCCTGCTGGCTTCCACCCGGCCTCACGGAGGCAGCTGGTGCCACTTCCCCAGGACAGGCGGTCATTTCTGCCGATAGCCTCCGGAGCCCTGTATCTTTTCTTGTCTCGAGGAAAGGCTCATATCCCAAAGCCAAGGGCTGAGGATGGGGTGTTTGTGGTCAAGTCCTTTGGAAATGAAGGCCATTCAGCAGCCCTCTTGTCTCTCCCAGCGCGAGTGCCCTGACAGGACAAGCAGGAGGGCCCTGGGGGTGGTGGCTGCGCTGTGTGATGGTTGCTCTCGACCTCGGTAAGGGGAGTGAGCTGAGGCAGCTGCCTCGGAAGGCCACATTGACAATGTCTGGCCCTCCACCAGAAGTTCTCCGCCAAGGATTCCTTCCCGACGCCCTGGCACAGCCGTGCAAGGGTGTGTGTGCACACACATGTGTGCAGCTATGCTCCGGGCAGCACTGGGGGTCACAGAGGTGACTCCGGGCAGGGAGGAGGGACAAAGGAAGAAGGCATCCAGACAGTGACCAAGAAAACCCATCTGGTCCGGAACAGGGGGCTCTGTCCCTGCTGGTGTGGAGCCGCCCCGAGATAAAGTCAGTGGGGCAAGGTGCACACCCACGTGTGCGTGCAGCGTGTGTGCAGATACACACATCTACACTTGTGCACACATGGACGCTGTGTAGAATGTTCCTGAAAAAATGCTTTTAGGAGTGTGTTGCTAGAAGACAGAGACCTGAGCTCCCCAGTCCTGGACATCCAACAACAACGAATCCTGAACTGCTGACCAGCTCTTCCGTAGGTCTCACCTGGGACTGTCCCCTCTGTTTCTGAATTGGCCCCTGGGCTCTCAGATGATGTTTCCTGGAGGACAGTTCCCTGAGATGCTGAGCAAACCTGAAGCAGTCTTGGGCAGCGTCACTGACCCTCAGCTAGGCTAGAGTCCTCTCACTGGCAAATTGGGAAAAAGAAGGAAAAAACAGAATCAAAAGGGACCGGAACCCAGCAATTCCACTCCCAGGTGTATACCCCAAAGACGTGAAATGCATACAGACTGGTCCACGCACGTTCACAGCCGCACTGTTCACAATAGCCGAAAGGTGGCAACAGCCCAGTGTCTGTCAGCGGAGGACTGGGCACACACACTGGGGTCCATCCATACAGTGGGATGTGTTCGTGTCCTCAGCCCCAGAGCTGATGATACGGCACCTCCCGGGGCCAGAGACTTCACCGGTGTGATTCAGTGAGGGATCTTGAGATGGGGTGATGAGCCTGATTATCTGGGGGCCCATGTCATTATAGGAGACTCACAGAGAGATTTGAAAGGTGCTCCACGGCGGGCTCTGAAGATGGAGGAAGGGGCCACGAACCTGGAAAGGCTGGACAGGGTGAAGGAAGGAAGTCCGCCCTGGGGCCTTCGAGCGGAACCAGCCCTGTGGACCCAGAAGTGTAAAATAACACATGTGCTGTTTTAAGTTGCTGACCTTCTGGGTTGTTAGTTACAGCAGCAACAGGAAACACATAGCTATTCCCAAACCGAGGATTTGGGGAAAACTGTCAAGGGAAGGAGGTGGTGGGGCTGAAGCTGATTCTCAGCTTGAGACTGAAGGAAATTGGCCTGAATGTTCGTCCTGTGTGACTATGCAGATCTCGTGAGAGTGCAGATCAATAGAACATGGCGGAAGGGAGGGTGCTTACTGAGCCCCAGCCTCCAGAGGCCTTGGTGCTTGTGCTTCGGCACCGTGGAGCACTGTCCAGGAGCCCAGTCCACCTGCTGGAGGGTGAGGGACTGCGTGGAGCAGAGAAGAGCCGTCTTAGTTGAGCCGATAGCCAGCACCAACCGCCACACGCAAGAGAAGACATCTTAGCCATCCAGGCCCAATAGCCACTAGATGACTTCGTCACGTGAGTGATCCCAGGAAAACCAAAAGAAGGCATGCCCAGCAGAGCCCAGCCCACACTTCTAACCTGGAGAATCACTGCTGGTTTTTCTAACCATGATGATAAAATATATAGCATAAAACTCACCACCTTCAAGTGCCCATTTCAGTGTCGCTTACCACACTCACAGCCTTTGGAGGGGCTGCCACCCTGATGATACATTTTCACTTCTCCACCAGCCCTGGGTGAGGGTTCCAGCCCGTCCACAGCCTCCCCGGCATGTGTTAGTTTCCTTTTTCAGTGGTTGTTTAACCATCTTCGTGGGTGTGAAGTGGTATTGGATTATGGTCTTGATTTGGGTTTCCCTGATGTAGATTGCCCAGTCTTCCTTCCGAGGAGTGGCTGGTGGGTTTGAACCGCCAGCCTTCTGGTTAGCAGTCAAGTGCCTTAGGCACTATGCCACCAGAACTCCCTTAATGACTAATGACGCTGGGATCTCTGCATGTGCCTGTGGCCCTTTTGTAACCTTTTCTGGGGAAATGTCTATGCAAGTCCTTTGCCCATTTTTAAATTACAGTTCTATCTTTTTGTTGTTGAATTGTAAGCGTTCTTTATATATTCTGGATACTAGATACGTACCAGATACACATTTTATAAATATTTTCCTCCCATTTGTTAGTGGTCTTTTCATTCTCTTTATAGGAAGGTGGGGTCTAGGTTTCTTCCCCTTGAATCTGGGTGGACTTGTGACTGTGGTTGAAGTTACTATGACTTTCAAAGGCAATACCCCTTCCCACCTGGTACTCTTGGCATATTCTCTGTTGGAGCCCAGGCACCAAAGAGGTCATCTCTAGGTGTTCCAGCTGATGGCGCCAGCTGGGGTCCCACCAGGCCTGTGAGGGGAAGACCTTCCTGTGACTCCAGCTCTCAGGCACTGAGTCACATGCAGGCTTTGAGCCACCCCTGCTGAAGGCACACAGAGCAGAGATGTGTTGACCCTGCCAACCTCTGCACGAATCCCACAGGTCTGACCTTAATAAATGACTGTGTTTTATACATTGAGTTTGAGGTCTGTTCTGGTTACCTAGTGCCGCTCTGGCAAGAATATACCACAAATGGGATGGCCTTAACCAACAGGAGTTTTTTCTTACAATTTGGAGGCTTTAAGTCCGAGTTCAAAGTGCCAGGCTCTAGGGGCTGGGTGAAAGCCCCTCGACCTTGGGCTTCAGCTCTGCCTCTTGTTCCTGGCCCACTGAAGCTAGAGGCATCTCTTCACTCAGGCAGCTGCTGGCTGCTGAGGCTAACAAGACCAAGGTTGACAAATAAAATGGCACAGTCCCGATGTTACTAAACCACACAGCAGGCCATTAATTCAAGTCCATTGTAAGTCCCAAGATCGGCAGACCATGGCAGGCTGCTGAACAACGAAACAACTACATGCAGGGTCCAAGCATGCCATATACTAGAGACCCCAAGGCTTCTTCTCATATACAGGAAGCAGACCACATTCCCTAATGCAGCTACTCAGCTGCTCACAGGTAGATTCCACCATGGAGTCTCATCATGGGCAATACTACATCCAGCTGCCCAGCCACTGAACCAGGCCCAGCCAAGTTGACACACAAACTGAACTACCACAAGGTCATTTGTTAGACAGCAGTAGGGAACTGGAGTAGGAGGTGGATAGACATGACTTAATCAGATCCTTTATTCTGGGGCGGGGAGAAGGGAGCAAGAATAAGAGACAGAGACAGATGCCGGAGCACACGTATCAGATCGGAGCGTGTCTGGTTCTTGCAGATACAGAAGAGTATGACATTTGGTTGCACGTTAGCTTGATGAGGAGAGACCCAGAGAGAGTATTCGTGGGTCCTGGAGTGAAGCAGGGCATTGGCAAGGCTAACGGCAGGAGCAGCCTTGCGTTCCCCACCCTCCCATGCCGACTCTCCAACCAGGTGGAATCACACATGTGCTTGGCTCAGACCCATCCACATTCTTGAACCAGCTCTGACCTGGGGGACAAGTCATTCTGTGGACACGTGGCTTTGTGATGGCCTCTGTTCCTAATGACAAGCGTCCTGTGTGTCTTCGCTAAGTCACATCCCTTGCTTCTTTGTTCCCTTGGCTCTTGGACTTGAGTCCTTAATTACTGGGCATGGGCTTGCTACACTCTTGTCGTTTCTAGTAATTGGATCCACAGACTCCTTCAGGTCATTGATGTTGACATGTCATGAGAGGAGAATCATCGTTTTGTTTCTTCCTTTCCAGTCCTGATGTCTTTTATCGATCTTTCCAGTTTTCCTACACAGGTTGGCAGCTCCAGTACAATGTTGAATGCAAAGTGAGATAGAGTTCTTCTTGGCTTTTTCCTGATTTTAAAGGGGTTGCTTCTGAGGTACCATTAAGAGTGATGTTCACTGTAGCATTTAGTAGATATCCTTTATCATGTTGTTGTTGTTGTTGTTGTAATTTGCCGTCGAGTAGGCCCCGACTCATAGCAACCCCTCCTTGGGTTTCCGAGGCAGCATCACTATGGAAGTAGGATTGCCCAATCTTCCTTCTGAGGAGTGGCTTGAATTCTGTTCTAATTTCCCAAGGGTTTTTATGATAAAAAGGTGTTGAGTTTATTCACTGCTTTGCCTGTGTCTACGCAAATGATCACATGATTTTGCTCCTTTCCTCTGTCAATGTGCTGGATAGCATTGATAAATTCTCTAATGTTAAACTACCCTTACATTTCTGGGATAAATTTACACTCATCATGATATTTTATGCACACACACACACATTGGGCCTGCTGATATTTTGCAAAAGATTTTTTGTGTGTGCCTATTTTCATGAGTGATTTTGACCAATGATTTTCCCTTCTCACACTATTCTGGTCTGATTTTGATATTAAGGTTCTGTTGGCCTCATAAAAAGACTTGGGAGGTATTCCTGCTTTTTCTATTCCCTGGAAGAGTTTGTGTGAAACTGCAGTGATAGACTGGAAACATTTGGCACAATTCATCTCTAAAACTCACTGGACCTTGTTTTCTTTGTGAGTACATTTTAAACTACTGTTCAAGTTCATTAATGGTTATAGGACTATTCAGACTTTCTATTTCTTTTTGAGTCAGTATTTTTTTGTTTTTGTTTTTCCTTTCCCTAAGAATTTTTCCATTTCCCTGCCACTCCTTGAATTGGAAAATTCCTTGCCTGGCTGTATCTAAGGCATATCCCTGTCTGCTAGATCTTTAGCTTATCTTTCTGACTTTTCCCTCTGTTCTGTATTTGGAATCATGGTCTCTTTGTGCTCCTATGTTGTTATCAGTATCAGGATGATCTGGGTTGCAAGTAACAGAATATATAACTAAAAATTGTGTAAAGAACAAGGGATTTTTTATTATTTCACAGAAGCCCAGAGGTAGGTGGTTGCAGGGCTGGCACTGTTGCCACTGAGGTCCACTGAGGCCCAGCCTCGTTCTTTCCTCCTCTGCCATCCTCAGCATTCTCCACAGGGCCACATGATGGCTGCTGCAGACCCAGACACTATGTGTATGGACATAAAACCAGCCTCCTCAAAAGAGGGAGTATTTCCTCCTTTGCTTTCCTTTTAACTGGGGAGAAAAGCATTCCCCAGAATTCCCTCCTGCCCCACCCAGCCGCCTCCCCCCAGGTCCTACTGGGAGGGGCTGGGAGATTGAGACAATGAGGATCAGGTGTACTCAGTGTCTATCGTTTGTGGCAAGCCCTGCCAGGCAAGGGTGGGCTTGGGCTGGTGGGCAGAAAACTCACATGTCTTAACCCCTGGACTGTCCTGCCTGATGCTCTGATCTCTCCAGCCTGTTGCCACCCAGGCAGGCTTGACAGAAAATTCTAGAACCAGTGCAGTGCTGGTCAATGCTTAACAACTGGCTCACCAGGAGGGGAAAGCCCGATTTACAGTATTTACCGATTTCTGGGGAAAATGAAGAATCTCCCGTGTCCCTCCATTTCCAGTGTCCCACCAGCCCTTCATGCAAATGAAACCCCTTTATGATTTGTGAGTCGAGAACCTATCTCTGTAACTTGCTTTGTTTCATTTATACTTCACTAGTTTTAATATTATATGGCATATTCTAACACAGCAACTACTGTATAATCTGGGGAGGCCTATTCCTTCTGTTGGGAGCTTTACTAAGAGTTGCTCACCATGTTTAGAAATTTCAGTCACATTTCTGGCAAAAAGGCCTTCATGGTATTGGGTTCTGTGTATGTCACACCTGTCCTGGTCTGCACCTGTGGTTGTTCACACACCTGAGTTGGTACAGTGTCTACATTCCATTATGCCATCTGGTATGGGGTGGTGGTTGTTGTTAAGTGCCATCACGTTGGCTCTGACTCATAGCAACCCTGTGTACAAGAGAACAAAACACTGCCCAGTCCTGTGCCAGCCCCACGAACCCTGCTATACCTCCCATCATCACAGCCACTGCGTCAGTCCATCTCATTGAGGGCCTTCCCCTTCTTCACTGACCCTCCACTTTACCAAGCATGACATCCTTCTCCAGAGAATGGTCCCTTCTGACAACATGACCAAAGTAGGTGAGACGAAGTCTGGCCATTCTTGCTTCCAAGGAGCATTCTGACTGCACTTCTTCCAGGACAGATTTGTTCGTTCTTCTGGCGGTCCATGGAACTTTCAGTATCATTCACCAACAGCATAGCTCACAAGCATCAGCTCTTCTTTGGTCTTCCTTCTTCATTGTCCAGCTTTTACCTGTCGACGAGGCCATGTGGCACAGTGAGACCCATTTTCCTCTCAGGACCCAGTCAGTCTTATTAGACATTACTTCTCTTTTTCACTTTTCCTTTAGAGTCTGGTTAGGATGCTCTGACTTTCTGCCCACATGTGTAGGTCAGTTAGGTTTCGTATGAAGAACAAAGGGGGTGTTACGATACATTTGTTATTTTTGAAAAAGAAAGTGTTAGGACTGGTAGAGGTCTGGAAGCTGCTGGGTTCATGTTTCCTCCCCACTTTTAAATCATTAAAACCAAACAAGCCCCCAAGCATCCTTGCACATGAGACCCAGAGCCTCTGGGGCCAATCAGGATGAGCTGAGCCTTCTGTCCCAGGAAGGACCACCGCCTTGCTCATAACACGCAGTCGTGGCACATCTGCTGGCTTTATTTCCTTGTCAGCTATTTCCTTGCCAGTCTAGATACAACAGTGAGTCTCTCCTCACAAGACCAAAGAAGAATGAAGAAAACCAAAGACACGTGGAAACAGTTAGTCCAATGGACTGGTACACCGTCCAGTCCTCAGCCTATACAACTATGAGACCAGAAGAACTAGATGGTGCCTAGCTACCACTCTCAATCACTCAGAAAGGCATCAGTGCAGGAGATCCTGGATAGAGTGGGAGAACAATGTGGAACAAAACTCAAAATCATTTGGAAAAAAAAAGGGGGGACCAGTTTTGCTGGTTGATAGAGCACCTTTTAGACTATGGCCTCTAGTTGCCCTTCATGTCTGGAATTGAACCTACTCCTGTGGCTTCCAGCCAAACAAAAGACAGACATATGAGCTGAATATTTACATTAAGTAGACACACTCCTTAGAGAGAACGATCATGAGAGATTAGAAGGGCAGTGTATGCACAGGGAGACAGCTCAGGGGGCAGGAGTGCATGGAGGGAGGGACACAGGGAAGAGGTAACCATGGGGAGGAAGTGGGAAGAGAGCTGCTGCATTGTGGGAAATTGCCATCAATGTCATGAGACAAAGTATATGTGAACTGCTCTATGGAAAATGAATTTGCTCTGTAAACTTTCACCCAAATCACAATAAAAATTTAAAAAGTCAGCATAAGATCAAAAGAAAAGAGAGAGAAAGGCCGATGCCTCAGATGGAAAACCTCCCTTGTGAAGTCTCTGTGGTTTGACAAGTCCATGCTTACCTGGGGTGCTTGGCTGAAGGGGGAGCATCAGAATAAATAGAGCTCCAAGGGGTCTTTGGTAACAAACCTGGGTGGACCCCAGTGAGTTCACGCCCTGTGGCACTCCTTTCTATCAGTGTGTTATGGGCCCATCTTCCCCTCAGTGCTTCTGTAAGGAACATTCCAACAGCAGCCAGCAGAACAGTTGGGGAGCTGCCTTGTCCATCGCTGTGGGACCGGATGTTCAAGACGACTGGCTCGGAGAGGCCTCGCCAAGTTGGCAGATGCAACAGAGAGTGGGAAAAAGCAAAACTGAGGACATGAGGAACAGGACCAACCAAAAATGGACGGGGAGATGCAGCCAAGTCAGGTGGGGGAGACGGCAGTACCGAGGCAGCCCTCACGGTGGAATGACACCAGGAAGGGGCATGTCCTTGTCCTAATGAAGGCTCCTCGCTGGACGGTGGACGGTTTCCAAGAGCTAGAGTCCTGAAGAGAGGGAGCCCCGCTATACCCACTTCTAAGTCCTACCTCAAAAGCCATGTGATGTCCCCCTGCCATATTATGTTGGTTGAGCTGCCACGGACGAGAGACTCAACCTCTGGGTGAGAGGAAGCCATCCTGACATTTTATAAGAAATCTAGATTTTCCGTAGAGTTGCTTTTCCAAATGTGTGGTTTCTTTCTTTGTCGTTCCTGGGTGCCACGGAGTCGATTCAGACCCACTGCGACCCCACGTGACAGAGGAAAACTGCCCCGTAGGGTTTCTGAGGCTATTTACGGGAGTGGACCACCAGTCTTTCTTCTGCGGGAATACTGGAGGGTTTGAACCACTGACCTTTTGGTTAGCAGTTGAGCATTTAACAGTTGCACCACCAGGATTCTTTAACATTACATTTTAAAGTAGTGTGTGAGAAGGGGGCCAGGTTGGCGTGGCCAGATCTGGAGCCTACAGGCTCCCAGGAGTGGCCTGAGTACTGCTATCCTCAGTTGAATGGATGAGGATACCGACCCATGAGGCTACTGCGGAGGAAGGCAGAGCAGAGAGATGAGGATACAGCATCTGAGTCCCCGGATCTGGCTGGACCTGAAGCTTGACTCACGCGCAGGCATGTTTTCCAGTTCGTGAAACATGCTTGCCTTAGTGATCTGAAGTGGGTTTCTCACTTGCCCCCAAAGAGGACTGAGCTCTGTGTAGCCCACAGGCCCATAAGGTGCCCGACTAGTCCAGGGCTAGACATTCAGGATGCCTGCCCTGAGCAGCACGGAGCAGAAACTGGGGCTGTGACATGCCATGGTTTCCTCAGCCGTGGGCTAACTAGAATTCCTAGGCCAGCACCCCACTATGAATCGTGTCCCTCCCTTTAGAAGGCAGTAAGCCACATTATGACAAACCGAGACAAGACTCAAGTTGCTAAGGATTATATTTTACTTAGATCCTCAATCAATGTCCATGGAAGCAGCAGTCAAGAAATCAAACGACACATTGCATTGGGCAAATCGGCTGCAAAAGACCTCTTTAAAGTGTTAAAGAGCAAAGATGTTACCCTGAGGACAAAGGTGCACTTGCCCCTAGCCATGGTATTTCAGTCGCCTCATGCACACATGAAGCTGGACAATGAATAAGGGAGACTGAAGAATTACTGTCTTTTTGAATTCAGGTGTTGGAGAAGAATATTGAATGTAACAAGAACTGCCAGAAGAGTAAACAGATCTGCCTTAGAAGAAATACAGTCAGAATTCTCCTTAGAAGCGAGGATGGTGGGACTTCATCTCATGTCCTTCGGTTACCAAGAGGGCCCAGTCCCTGGAGAACGACACCATGCTTGATCAAGTAGAGGGTCAGTGCAGTAGAGGATCCTCAAGGAGATGGGCCGACACAGTGGCTTTGACAGTGGGCTCAAGCATGGCAGTGGCCATGGGGACGGTGCACAACCGGGCAGTGTTTCCCTCTGTTGTCCATGGGGTCGCTATGAGTCAGAAATGACTCGACGGCTAACAACGAAATAACTTTAGAACTGAGGACAGCATTTTGTTTGGCTTTCTTGTAAGCAACCAGAACACTGTCTTCCTGCCTCAAGTGTAGAACAGGGTGACATCTGAGAAGTGCTAGGGGTGACCTGGTTGGAGGAAGAGCCACACTTTGGGGCTGGAACGTTCCTCCAGGCTGGGCCCTGGGGCACATGGGCATCCCTCAAGGCCAAGTGTAGGCGTTGGCACACTTCACTTCGTCTTTACAGCCGCTCTACAGGGACAGCTTTAGGCCAGCTGGAAAGATGGACACCAAGGTTCAGAGAAGTGACGTGAGCCAAACGTGGGAAGGCCACCCCAAACCCCTAGTGTTGGCCTGATGGGAGGGACACAGGGCTGGGCATTCCAGGACAGGAGGGCGGCCACCTACAGCGTGCAGTGAGCAAGGGCCTTTGAATGGCCCTGGTGTGGCCTGAGTCAGGAGGGCACAGTCCGCCGAGCTGGCCTTGCTGAAGGAAGGGAAGCAGGGCCCTGTGGCTGCCAGGCCCTGCGGGCTGGACTCTGAGCCAGCCCCACCATTCGCACTGGCTCTGAGCTGCTGTGGCTGGGGACGTCACCTGTGTGCGCCTCTCCATCTGGTACTAGGCTGGGCAGACAGAGATGCCTCATGCTCCCGAGGCCCCACCCTCTGCCAGCCCTTGTTCATCTAGCTTGAGCAATGAGGGGCCAGATCAGGAAGGGAGCGATGCCCCAGGAAAGAGTGGGGCCTGGTGGCTCTGGGTCTCCTTGGGGTCCCACAGGGCACTGCGCCCGCATCAAGACACCTGGGTTCTGGGTTGCCCAGCGAGCCGTGATTCCAGTCGCTTCCTGTCTGACGTGGAGCAAGAAGACACAACAGCATCTCCCAAGAGGCTGCTTGTTGGTCCTTTCTTCCCAGGTCCCCAGGCCTGTTCCTGTGTCTGTCCTCCCCACAGTCTGGTTACCTAGCTCTCCTTTCTGCTTCGTAAACCACCCCACACCTTCCAGGGATGCCTCCTGCCCTGGTCCCGTCCCCATCGTGGCCCCACCACCTGCACTGGTTGCCGCTGAGCTGGTCCTGACTCGTGGGGACCATGTGTGTCAGAGTAGAAATGACCTCAATGGACTTCTCAGCAGCTTGGTTTTTGGAAGGAGATCACCAGGCCTTTCTTCTGCGGTGCCTCGGGGTGAATATGAACCTCCAGCCTTTGGGTTGGCAGATGAGCTCATGAACCGTGGGCACTATCCTGGGGCTCCCAGCATGGTTATTGTTGTTGTTATTGTTATGTGCCGTCGAGTCGGACCCGACTCATAGCAACCCCTCCTTGGGTTTCCGAGGTAGTATCACTACAGAAGTAGATTGCCCCATCTTCCTTCCAAGGAGTGGCTGGTGGGTTTGAACCGCCAGCCTTCTGGTGAGCAGTCAAGCACCTTAGGCACTGCACCACCAGAGCTCCCAGCGTGGTTATAAGATCCCCTTTCTGTCGTTTGCATCCCACAACCCTACCTGAGAGAACGACTGCGCTGTGAATCACGTCCTGCCCCACATGACTGCAGACGCTTTACCTCCCCCCACCTGCCAAGCCTCCAAAGGGGACCTGTGAAAAGATTGCTTCACCCCCTTCTCCCAGTGGCCCTGAGCCCAGCAGGAGCCAGAGCTGGGTGGGAGAAACCCACTGCTGGGGGAGGTGCCGTCCGGAACCACCATGTAGAGCCTAAGTGGAGAACCTTCCAGAAGCAGGATGCAGCCACATGCCAGCACTGCCCAGGAGTCCAAGACAGGCTGTGATTAGTGTCTCAGTGGGTGTGATGGCCAGCCTGCCAACCCTCAGCCTCACTGTTAGTGCCACACACACAGCCCTCCCCTGCCCCCACCTCAGCCTGCAGCGAGGCCGACCTGGAGGAGCGAGCCCCTCTCCCCATTCCTGAAACATTACAACATGAAAAACTGTGCAATACGGGAAAACCTAATGACTGGGGAAAACATTCTCAATATATTTTTAAATTAAAAAAAAACTTGGTTGAAGAGCACATTTTATATTGAGAAAAACTAGCGTATATACCTACGCTCAGGTACCGCTTAACGTCCAATTTGGACATTGTGCGAACATCATTATTGTAGTCTGGTCCTGCTTTTTCATGAAGTGTCTCCGATAAGCTTGGTGCCTTAGCAGTGATCGTCAACATGCTGAGAAGGATTTGCTTTTGTGTTTGGTGTCCCTCCACGTGGTTAGTGGTTTCTCCGTATCTGACGCAGATCCCTGACCATCCTCATCAGCCTTGCAGCTTTCAGTGGAGCCGATCCTTTCACAGCTGGGAAGAGTTTCTTCCTTGTTTTTGAGGACCACCATGATTGTCAGGTGCAATGTGCCTAAATCTTGAGGACTACCACTCACTGATTTTCCACCTTCTGCTGCTCCATGACCTCATTTCCCTTTGAGATCGATGCTTCTCCTTTGCCTCTCACTGCCACTGTCACTAGAGCTGGCTTCACTGCATTTGGGAGCCACGAGGCACCTCGGTAACATTTTAGAAAGGAGATGAAACAGAGAGATAATGCTACAACGCTCGGAAGAGGCAGGAAACACCAGATGGGATCCTGCTGCCTACGAGGAGGAGTGTACGCTGTTATATGGTAAACTCTTTATATAGAAAGTACAGTACAGCACGTACATAAGGCAGTAACACAGGAGTCTTATTACGACTGTCAGGACATACGTATCCTAGGCTGCACCTGTACTGTACCACGTACACCTGACAGTGCAATCGCTTTGTGTACAAGAGACATGAGATACATAGGCTGTGTGCAGAAAGCTGTTCATTCACTGTCTTGCTCTCTGGTTGGGATTTCTGAACTCCATGTTAACCTCGGGACCACGGATGTACATGTGGTTGGATGCTGCCTAAGCAGACGTTATGTGATAGGTGGCTGTATATAAACAAGACTTACTCACTAACGTCACACCGAGATGCTCATCGCATCCTGTCTTGGACTCCCCCGCGGTGCTGACCCATGACTACATCCCACTCCTGGAGAAGTTCCAGAGCAGTTTGGAATAGCTAAGGGAGACAAACTTGTCTGTCGGTTTGTCATCCTGTGGTGGCTTGAAGTGTTGCTGTGAGACTGGAGGCTATGCCACTGGTGTTTCAAATGTCAGCAGCGTCACCCAGGGTGGACAAGTTTCAGCAGAGCTTCCAGGTTAAGACAGACTTGGAAGAAGCAGGAGGCCATTCACTTCTCAAAGAAGTGGCCAGTGAAAACCATATGAATAGCAGTGAAACACTGTTTGATATATTACTGGAAAACTTTATGAATGGCAGTGAAACATTGTCTTATATAGTGCAGAAGATGACCCCCTCAGGTTGGAAGGCACTCAAAATACAACTGAAGAAGAGGTACCTCTTCAGAGTAGAGCCGACCTTGATGTGGATAGAGTGAAGCTTTCAGGAGCCCCATTTGCTGATGTGGCATGTCGCAAGATGAGAACAAACAGCTGCAAACATCATTAATAATCGGAACATCAACATACGAAGTATAAAACTAGGAAAATTGGAAATTGTCTAAAATGAAATGGATACTAGGTATATACCCTAAAGAAGTGAGAGCCATGACAAGAACATGCACTCCCATGTTTATCGCAGC
This sequence comes from Orycteropus afer afer, assembly GCF_000298275.1. Lineage (NCBI taxonomy): Eukaryota > Metazoa > Chordata > Mammalia > Tubulidentata > Orycteropodidae > Orycteropus > Orycteropus afer. Next base: position 11,356,770 of record NW_006921644.1, on the reverse strand, counting down.
ACTATTTACAATAGCCAAAAGATGGAAACAACCTAGATGTCCATCAGCTGAGGAATGGATAACCAAACTATGGTACAT
>NW_006921644.1:11337909-11355339 GCF_000298275.1 Orycteropus afer afer | reverse complement strand
CCAGCTGATAGAGCCTGGTGGAACCACTGAGACTATGGCCCCTAGCTACCCTTCAGGTCTGGAATTGAACCCACATCTGTGGTTTCCAGCCAAACAAAAGACAGGCATATGAGTTGAACATTTACCTGAGGTAGATACACTCCTTGGAGGGAACAAGCATGGGAGAAAGAAGGGCTGCCTGTGTACAGGGAGACAACTCAGGGGGCAAGAATACATGGAGGGATGGACACAGGGAAGAGGTACCTATTGGGAGGAAGTAGGAGGGGAGATGTTGCATTGTGGTAAATTTTGCTCAAAGTCATGAGACAAAGTATATGTGAACTGCTTTATGGAAAGTGTATTTGCTCTGTAAATTTTCATCCAAATCACAATAAAAAGAAAAAAAACAAAAAAAAAAAAACAAAGAGCAGCACGAGAAGACAAAGTCAATTATTACAAAGAAATGTGAAAAGACCTGGAGTTAGAAAACCGAAAGGGAATAACATGCTCAGCATTTCTTCTGAAAGAATGGAGGAAAAAAATTAAGCCTTGAATTACAATATTGAAAGATTCCATGGGCACTATGTTGAATGATGCAGGAAACATCAAAAGAAGATGGAAGGAATACAGAGTCACTACAAAAAGAATTGGTGGATGATCATCCACTTCAGGAGGTGGCATATGATCAAGGACCAATGGTATTGAGGGAAGAAGTCAAAGTTGCACTAAAGGAATTGGCGAAAAACAAGCTCCAGGAATTGATGGAATACCCATTGAGATGTTTCAACAAACTGTCCCGCTGGAGGTGCTCACTTGGCTAGGCTAAGAGATTTGGAAGACAGCTACCTGGCCAACTGACTGGAAGGGATCCATATTTGTACCCATTCCAAAGAAAGGTGATCCCACAGAATTTGGAAATTATCGAACATTATCATTAATATTGCTTGCAAGTAAAATCTTACTGAAGATAATTAAAAAATGGTATATTGACAGTATATTGACAGAGAACTTCCAGAGGTGCAAGCCGGATAGATTCAAAAGAGGACATGGAACAAGGGATATCATTGTGGATGTCAGATAGTCCTTGGCTTAAAGCTGAGAATACCAGAAAGATGTTTACTTGTGTTTTATTTGACTATGCAAAGGCATTCATTATGTGGATCATAACAAATTGTGTTAAACATTGAGAATTGTACTCATGAGGGACTTGTACATAGACCAGAGGCTGTCATTTGAACAGAACAAGGGGATACCGTATAGTTCAAAATCAGGAAGGGAGTGTGTTAGGGTTGTATCCTTTCACCATACTTACTCAGTCTGTATGCTGAGCAAATAATCTGAGAAGCTAGACTATATGAAGACTGTGTCATCAGGATTGGAGGAAGATTCATAAACAACCTGTGATAATGCTGATGACACAACTTTGCTTGCTGAAAGTGAGGATGACTTGGAGCACTGACTGATGAAGATTAAAGACTAAAGTCTGCAGTAGGGATTACACCTCAATATAGAGAAAACAAAAATCCTCATAACTGGTCCAGTAAGCAGCAGCATGAGAAATGGAGAAAAGATTGAAGTTGTCAGAGACTTCACATTACTTGGTTCTACAATCAATGCCAGTGGAAGCAGCAGTCAGGACATCAGATGACATATAGCACTGGGCAAGTCAGCTGCAAAGGACCTCTTTCAAGTGCTGAAGAGCAAAGATGTCTCCTTGAAAACTAAGCTACGGCTAACCCAAGCCATGGTATTTTCAGTTGCCTCATGTGCATGTGAGAGCTGGACAACGAATAAGGAAGACTGAAGAAGAGTTGATGGTTTTGAGTTGTGGTGCTGGAGAAGAATGCTAAGAGTACCATGGACTGCTAAAAGAACTAACAAATCTGTCCTGGAAGAAGTGCAGCCGGAATGCTTCTTGGAAGAGAGAATGGCCAGACTTCGTCTCACCTATTTTGGTCATGTTGTCAGAAGGGACCATTCTGTGGAGAAGGATGTCATGCTTGGTAAAGTGGAGGGTCGACGAAGGAGGGGAAGGCCCTCAACAAGATGGATTGACATGGTGGCTGCAGCGATGGAGGTATAGTAGAGATTGTGAGGCTGACACAGGACTGGGCAGTGTTTTGTTCTGTTGTACATAAGGTCACTATGAATAGGAGATGACTTGACAGCACCTAACAACAACAACAGGTACAGACCTGCACTGAAAAAAAGAGTGAGAGGAAATCTCTAACAAAGTGCTAGCCACATCATTCTCCAGGCTGTGGGATGATGTGTGATTCTGGACTTTCTTTGAATTTTTCTCTATTTTCTGCTTTTATAATCAGACAGCTGAAATAACCATGGCTAGGTAAATAGATAAGGAGTTTGGGGTAGCACTGTGGTTAAGGCATTTAGCTGCTAACCAAAGGGTCTCTGGTTCAAACCCATGAGCCGCTCTGCAGAAGAAAGATGGGGCACTCTGCTTCTGTAAAGACTACAGCCTTGGGGTCCCAGTGGGAGTTGGTATGAGTCAGAGTGGACTTGATGGCACTGAGTGTATTTTTTTGAGGTAGGTGAACAGGTGTTGGGTTGACCCAATCCATGGTGACCTTATGGACAAGATAGCCACACAGTGTCCAGTCCTGCATCTTCCTCACCATTGCCAGCCTAGTGCATCCCATCACTAAGGCTCTTGGGCCAGTCCATTTACCAAGGGTTTCCTTCATCCTTGCTGGCTTCTACTTCACCAAACACGACGTCCTCCTGCAGTGACTGGCCCTCCTGGTAATGCATCCCAAACAAGCAAGCTAGACAGGGTTCTGCTGGGACCCACAGGGTTCCCACTGGCTGATGCATACAGGTGGTCCTCAGGCCTTCCTTCCAGTGTCTCAGTCTGGAAGCTCCACTGAAACCTGTCTTCCCTGGTGACCTGCTGGGATGTGAAAGACGGTGGCACAGCCTCCAGCCTCACAGAAACATGCAGGCCACCACACGATGACATGCTGACAGATGAGTGCTGGAAAATAGCAATAAAAAAACAAAATCAAGACTATTACTGTCGAGTGGATTCTGACCCACAGCGCTCCTAGAGGACAGAGTGGAACTGCCCCACAGGGTTTCCAAGGCTGTCAGTCTTCAAAGACGCAAAGCCCAAACCACACCCACTGCCGTGAAGTCCATTCTGACCCACGGCGCCCCTAGAGGACAGAGTGGAACCGCCCCACAGGGTCTCCAAGGCTGTGTTAGTTTATAGCAAAGCAGATTTCCACATCTTTCTTCCATAGAGTGGCTTGTGGGTTTGAACTGCCAACCTCTCAGTCTGCAGTCGAGTGCTTTAACCACTGCGCCATCTGGGTTCCTTGGAAACAATAGCTGCCACTGATGGCTTCCTTTCCAGTGGCCAGCACTCACCTGTGCTGAAGGCATCACATCTATTACCCCATTCCAGTGCCACAGCCACCCAGCAGGGCAGGGCTCCTGTCACCATATCACACGGCACAACACTGAGGCTCAGAGTAGGTGACTTTCCTGAGGCCATCCCGCAGCTGTTCAGTGGTGGAGCCAGGCTTCAAACCCTTGTCCATCTGATGCCTGTAGCCATGACATTAGAGGCATAAACACCACCATCATGCTGTTCATTTAAGACTGTGGGGACATTTAACAACAAGGGGAGGAGGGTGTGAGGGAAAAGGTTGTCTCTTTGCTAGCCAGCAAGGGGTGCCACGCTGGAGGCGGTCCCTCCGTCTCTTTGTTCCTCAAGGGCCACAGTGTTACGTAACCTAGAACCAGTGCTGTTGGAGTAAGAGCTAATCAGGAACCCCTAGAATGAGGCCGCAGGATCCCCTGGGTGTGCACGTGGGTCCCGGGCTCGGACGCTAACTGAGACATCGCGTGAGTCCACACAGAGGCACCTCAGAACAGAGATCTGACGGTCACGTCAAAGAAATCAGCCACTGGAGACAAGTGGGTCGCCACACAGGGCTCAGCACAGCTGCCTGGACCTGGACTCGGGGGCCTTGGGCAGGATCTCCCCATGGTGGGGCTGCATGAATGCCTTGGCAAGCCCCCCCACACACACCCTCTCTTGTGGCTTCGTCTTGTCTTACTGAAAGGAGCTCTTCCGTTCCTCAGAAATAAACATCCCGCATCATTTCTTCCGAGTTGTGCAGCCAGGGGAACAGCTGGAGGCCCTCCAGGCAGGGGCGACATGCTCATTCTGTGGGACTCAGCTCACAGCCTTTTCTGCTGGGGAAACCGGCCCAGAGGCTGGCGCAGCCCCAGGGCAGGGATGAGGTCAGCAGCCGCTGGGATTGGGTCAGCTGTCCCAGGCAGAGCCCGTTGGCTGAGCCCCTCCAGGGCAGACTCTGCATCCTAACAAGGACCTCATGGGCGATGGTCTCGTCCTCATCGGAAGGATGTGGAAAGCTGAGGCTCAGAGCAATGAGATCCCACAGCAAGAACCCAGCTGGAGCGTCAACTCCTGTCCTCAGGAAGCTGCGGGTAGCTATGGGTCCCATACTTAATTTAAACAGTGGTCACAGGACTTCATGCAAAATGTGTGTCTACCCAGAACCAGATGGTGCCCCTGGCTACCTCTGCCGACCACTCTGCAAGGGATCACAACAGGAGGTCCAGGATACAATGGGAAAAAGATGTGGAACAAAACTCAAAATCATAAAACAGACTGGGCTTACTGTTCTGATAGAGCCTGGTGGAACCCCCAAGATGGGCCCCCTAGTCACCCTCCAAGCCTGGAACGAACTTGCCTCCATTGCTTAGCTTTCAGCCAGATGACAGATGGGCTTAGAAGGTGAACAGTAACCCAGGGAGGTGCCCAGGCCTGAGAACCAGCGACCACAGGAGACCAGCAGGGCAGCATCTGCCCAGGGACAGAGCTTCAAGGGGAGGGAGGGACAGGAAAGGGGAAGGGGAAGCACAGGGACGGAGTGGGATGAGAGCTGTCACACTGTGGGGACTGCAGTCAATGTCACAGAACAAAATGTGTCTGAACTGTTGAATGGAAACCAACTTGCTCGGTAAACTTTCACCCAAATCACAGCACAAAGTTATTAAAAGAAAACAGAAGGTGTCTTCGTTCACGGTCAGGCTCCCCTGGAAGCCCTTTAGGAAGAATCCCCGTCACCACGCCAATGCCTCCCCTCTGTCTGCACGTGGAGACGCCGTGTGGGGGCACAGCTCCCACCCCAGCTGTGAGGGCTATCAGCTTCAAACACGGGCCAGTGGAAACCCATGGATTACAGGGGTCATCCCACAACCAACCCCGGGGATGGCACAGGAGCCAACGCGCCAGGAGTCGGGCCAACGCCTCGGCCAGGCCTGACCTCCAGGCAAGGTGCAGATAACCATCTATGGATTTCAAAGCATGTCACAAGGATTCAGTGAGGTGTGAAGGCACTTTGCCCCTGGCGTCTCTGCCCTTCCTGCTATGGATGCCAGCAGGCAGGGCTTGGCAAGAGGCGCTCCCTCTGGTAGGCTGGCCGTCCTCGGACCAATTATTCACTGCTCTTACTGTGCCCCAGTCTTTCACCTGTAAAACAAGGACAGGGCAGTTCCTGTACAAGTGCGCTGAATGGGGTACCCACCTGAAGCGCGCCAGTGCACCAGACGGATCAGCGTTCGCGGTGTGATTGTCGTCTTTACTGTGTTCTCAGGTGGGAATCTCGTGAGCCAGCTGCAGGGGTGAGTCATGATGCACACACACACACACGCGTGAGGGCTATTTCCCTGGCTCTTAAGCTTGTTCAGAGTCCAGGTGAGACGGAACTATCCTCACCCCCAGCACTGTGTTGACAGTGGTGCCAACCTAGCCTCTAACAGAACCCTGCCTCTATCACAGAGCCCTGGTGGTGCAGTGGTTAAGCGCTGGGCTGCTAACCAAAAAGGTCAGCAGTTCAAATCCACCAGCTGCTCTGCAGGACAAAGATGAGGCAGTTAGCTTCTGTGAAAATTTATAACCCAGCTACTAGTCCAAAGGGATCAGTGCAGGAGATCCTGCATAGAGTGGAAGAACAGTGCAGAACTAAACTCAACAGCTTTAAAAAAAAACAAACAGGTTTGCTGGTCTGATGGAGTCTGGTGAGATCCCTGAGACTCTGGCCCCTAGTTACCCCTCAGATCTGGAATTGAACTCACTCTTGTGGCTTCCAGCCATATGGGGAGAACATTTACATCAGGTAGGTACGGTCCTTAGAACAGTCAATCATGGGAGAGCAGAAGGGAGTATCTGCACAGGGAGAGAGCTCAGGGGGCAGGAATGCATAGGGAAGGAGGACACAGGGAAGAGGTGACTACTGGGACAAAGTGGGAAGAGAGCTGTTACATTGCAGAGATTGCTGTATCATGAAACAAATGCATATGACCTGCTATACAGAAAATGAATTTGCTCCGTAAATTTTCACTCGAATCACAATAAAATTTAAGGAAAAAAAAAAGATTGACAGCCTTGGAAACCCTTTGGAGCAGTCCCACTCTGTCCTCTAGGGGTGCTGTGAGTAGGAATCGACTCCATGGCAGGCAATGATTAGTGGGTTTTTTTTTTATTATTATTTTTTAACTTGGGACTTACTATTTTCAAAATCTCCTCACGGTGGTGTGTAGGTTGGTGTTCAGATAACCAGGGGCTGGGAATGTGGATGGGAGGTGCATCTTTAGAATTCTGCCTGCCATGGGAGGTTTAATCAGGAGCTAAGCTTTAAAGAGACCCATCTTCCAGATCTCTGGCAGGGCAGACAGGTCCCTGTGGTTGACATCGCCCTCCTCCTCTGGTATGAAACGGTCCCTCTCTTGGCACCGAGGGATTTGTATGACTCCACTTCTTGGAACTGAAGGGAAACACAGAGCAGAATCCTTTCCCCTAAGAGGGGAGAGGATGTTCTTGTTGGGTGGATCTGCCTTGTGTGAGGCTGGGGACAGGCCACTTCCAACCAAACTTAGAGGAGTTGGCCGGTGGAGTTCTTTTTCCTTTTCTCAGGACATTTTAAAGTGACAAATTGTCAATGCTTTCCAAAACCAATTCTCAATGCTGACATTAATGGATTTCCCAACAGAGCCATTTCTTCATGACTAGGTATGAATCATTCAAAAAGCAGTACAAGGCATGAGAGCAGAAGAATGGTGCCTGGCTATCATGACTGAACATTTTGATACAAGATTCTAAAGAAGAATACTGATCAAAAGAGGGGAAATGCAGGGGCAGAATTTCTCATGGACTCCAGATTTTCTGGAGCCATGGAGGCTGGATGAACTCCCAAAACTATTGCCCTGAGATCATCTTTAAACTGTAAAACAAAAATATCCCCTGAAGTCTTCTTCAAATCATTGTTTAGCTGAACTGGCAATGAAAGTCTGCCTTGGACACTGGGCTCTTTTCAGAACTATCTCTACGGGATCAAACTGGCAATGTTAACTCAAAAGAGTAGACAAGAACTTTAGGGCAGTGAATTAACATTCATGGAGTAGGAACAGCTCAGGAAAGGAGGGTGAGAATGGTCCCACAACTTGAACAATGCAGTCAGTGTCACTGAATCCTACCTGTAGAAGCTGTTGAATTGATGTGGGTTTTGCTGTGTGTGTTCACAATAAAATGTGTAAGACTGATAAAGAAATTAACATTTGTGAAATAATAAGGAAAAAACAACACAAGGTATCTGTGAACGTGGGTCCCCGAGCTCCCAGCATGTGGATGACAGGGAGCTTCCAACAGAGTTGCTTTCCTACTTTTTGTTTATGTTTTGTTGTCAAACAAATTAATCTCTGGTTGGCCATGGGCCTCATCACTCTATTATCCTGCTTCACTCGTCTGTGTCTGGGTCTCAAAGGCAGTTTACTTCTCATTGAATTTTTATAAATTAATATATTTAATAAAAACAAGCCTTGAAGATATATATACCTCATACTATACATAAAAATAATCCCAAATGGATCAGGGATCCAATGTAAACAGTGACCCATATACATGGTGAATTCCTTCATAATCTGAGTGTAGGTAAAGGCTCACCATGACTCAAAATCCAGAGGCAATAAAAGGTCGATAGATTCAATTGCATAGAAATAAACTTTTATGGGGGGAAAATAAAACCACCCTAAGCAAAATCAAAAGGCATTTGGCAAACTGGCAGAAAATATTTTCAACATAAATCGCAGATCCAAGGCTGATAGATAAACCAAAACCAAACCCACTGTCCCACTGCCATTGAGTCAATTCTGCCCCACAGCAATCCTACAGAACAGAATAGACCAGCCCCATAGGGTTTCCAAGGCTGTAAATCTTTCCAGAAGTGGACTGCCTCATCTTTCTCCCCCAGAGCTAGTGGTGGGTTCAAATCACTGAACTTTTGGTTAGCAGCCAAATGCCTTAACCACTGTGCACCCGAGTTGCTTCTGATATTTAAAGAACTCTTAAACTTGAGAGAAACAAAGACAACAACCTGATAGAAAAACGGGCAAAAAACATGAACAGGCAGTTCATGAAAAAGATACAAAAAATGGCATCCACGCCTGGTCCTCCAACCCTTAGAGACTCTGAGTTTCCTGCTACAGTTTAACAAATTAGTTTCTGCTCAGACTGTGCATAGGAGTGCTCGGTTGACAGTTTACCTAACAGACAAGGGCCATCTTGGATATCGACCCTTCTGCCCTTGAAGGCTGAAGGCATCCCAGCCTACACATACTCCAGAGTTACTCGCCAAATTCGTGACAGTTTATGAACAAAGGAGTTCGTAGGTGTGGCCTTGAGCAACTCATTCTCTCACAGTAAAAGTTCTGCCTTCTGAGGTGGCTACTTGCAAGGGAGGGTTAGTGGATTGGCTGAGTCCCAATGTGTCTGTTTAGAAAGTCCCTTCAACAGCTTAGTTACACCTTGTCACCCAAACATGACAGTATCTGCCTTTGGAATATGGTGTTCACCTCCACCTGAGCCTGGGTGTGTCTCGTGTTCTCAGACCTCACTTTGAACAAAACGGTGGGGGCAAGTGAAGCCTGGGAGCCTGCCAGCGCCCTGTCATGTTCCTGCTCAGGGCTTCTCTGAAGGCCAGGAAGGGTCTAGAGGCAGGAGACGAGGAGTCAGCCTGGCAGGCAGTCCAGGGTGAGCAGAGCTGCTTCTGCTTCTGGAAGCTCTCGGCACAGAAGCAACCGGAATGCCCAACGATGGGGGATGAGCTGAATGATGACGGTGCGTCCAAACAATGCGGAGAGGCAGCCAGAATCAGTGACACGGGAGGGCGTCGTGACAGTGTGTCGGATGGGAAACATCGCCGCAGACAGCATGGCTCTACTTCTTTCCTTTTTTTCATTTTCATTGTGATTTGGGTGGAAGTTGACAGAGCAATTTAATTTTCCATACAGCAGCTCGTACACATTTTGTTTCGTGACATTGACTGCAATCCCCAGAAGGCAACAGCTCTCTTCTCACTTCCTCCCTGTCGTTATCTGTGAGTACAATTCTGCTTCTGTGCACTGTACCATTTTTGTAAAACCCACGTGTATAAATACACACATACACAATGTCTAGGAGTGTTAACATCGGTTACGACTGAGAAGTAATTGTGTGACTTTGTATTGCTTCCAGTGATGTGTCTCTTTGCAGACAGACAAACCCACCCAGTCATTTATGTATGTACCCACTGCATAAGCAAACCCACTGCTGTGGCGTTGACTCCACTCACAGCGACCCTGTGGGACAGGGCAGAAGTGCCCCATAGCACTTCCCAGGCTGCCAGTCTCTATGGAAGCAGACAGCCTCATACTTCTCCTGAGGAACAGGTGCTGGGTTCAAACCTCTCACTTTTTGGTTAGCAGCCAAGCACTTTAACCTCTGTGCCACCAGGGGTCCTTAACTTGTGTGTATGCCTATGTTGCATGCAGCCAGAACGCTCCTTGGAAGTGGGAATGGTCAGACTTCATCTCACCTACTTTGGTCATGTTAGAAGGGACTGATCCCTGGAGAAGGATGTCATGCCTGGTAAGGTGGAGGGTCGATGAAGCATTGTTGTTGTTGTTGTTATGTGCCGTCGAGTCGGCCCCGACTCATAGCGACCCCTCCTTGGGTTTCCGAGGCAGTATCACTACGGAAGTAGGATTGCCCAACCTTCCTTCCGAGGAGTGGGGTCGATGAAGCATGGGAAGGTCCTTAATGAGATAAACTGACGCAGGACCGGGCCGTGTTTCATTCTGCTGCACATGGGGTCGCTGTGGTTGGAGACGACTCCATGGCACCTAACGGCATGTTGTATGGATCTACTTTTTAAGTCCCCAGCTTTTTTCCTCTGAAATACTTCAGAAAGAAAACGCATCTACGTAGGGGATAGAGAAAAGAGAGTGGCAGATTAGTCCCTGTGGAAGCTGTGTAGGAGGGGAAAGGAGTGGCCACACTTTCCTCTCTGGTTTTAGGGATATGTGAAATTGTCCCTAATACAAAGTCTTTTTTAAAAATGCCTGAGAGTGCAGTGGGTCTTGGAGCCTGTCAGCACTGTTTGGTGAGAAAACCATGGAAAAGGGACGCACGCCCAGCAGGACCTTCAGGAGCAGAAAAGCAGGCTCTGCTCTGTTAGCTGGGTGACCTCGGGGGACCGACCCTCTCTGTAAAGTGAAGAGGATTCTGGAAAGAATGGTGGGTGTCTCAAACATGCAGTTGTGGTCAGCACTGTTGCCACCACTGTTTAACCCGGCATGGCACTCGGTGGTCGTTTGGTGCTGTCATAGTGACACCGTGTGACAGAGCAGAAGTGAGCCCTGGGGTTTCCCAGGCTGTAATCCTTTTTATTTTTATCGTGATTTCAGTGGAATTATACAGAGCAAATTCCTTTTCCATACAGCAGTTCATACACATTTTGTCTCATGCCATTGACTGCAATTCCCCACAATGTAACAGCTCTCTTCCCACTTCCTCCCTGGTTATCTCTTCCCTGTGTCCTTCTTTCCTGTGCATTCCTGCCCCCTGAGCTATCTCCCTGTGCAAATTCTGTCCTTCTGTTCTCCCACGATTGATCACTCCAAGGAGTGTATCTACCTAGTGTAAATGTTTACCCCATATACCTGTCTGTTATTTGGCTGGAAGCCACAGGAGTGAGTTCAGTTTCAGACCTGAAAGGTAACTAGGGGCCATAGTCTCAGGAGTCTCACCAGGCTCTGTCAGACCAGAAAATCTTGTCTTTTTTTACGATTTTGAATTTTTTTCCACATTGTTCTCCCACTCTATTCCAAGATCTCTTGCACCGATCCCCCAACTGCAAGTGGCTGACAGTGGTAGCTGGGCACCATCTAGTTCTTCTGGTCTCATAGTCGTATAGGCTGAGGATCACATGGTGTATCAGTCACTTTGACTAATTATTTCCATGCGTCTTTGGTTTTCTTCATTCTTCTTTGCTCTGGACGAGGAGAGAGCCATTGTTGTATCTAGATGACTACTTGCAACGTTTTTTTTTTTTTTTTTTTTATAAATTAATAAACAGTTCATCTCGCCACATCTTGGAAAACATTTTTTAGGGTTTTTTTTTTTTTGTGTGTGTGTGATTGGGTGCAAATTTACTGAGCAAATTCACTTTCCATACAGCACCTCACATACACTTTGTGTCATGACACTGATGGCAATTTCCCACAATGCAACAGCTCCCCTCCCTTCCTCTCCCCATAGTCACTTCTTCCCTGTATCCATCCCTCCATGCACTCCTCCCTCCTGAGCTGTCTCCCTGTGCATACACAGCCCTTCTATTCTCCCATGATTGATCTCTCCATGGATTGTATCTATCTCAGGTAAAAGTTCAGCTCATAGGCCTGTCTTTTGTTTGGCTGGAAGCCACAGGAGTGGGTTCAATTCCAGACCTAAAGGGCAGCTAGGGGCCATAGTCAGTGGTTCCATCAGGCTCTATCAGACCAGCAAACTAGATAATTTTTTTTCAACGATTTTGAGTTTTGTTCCACATTGTTCTCCCTCTATCCAGGATCTTCTACACAGATCCCCCTCTGAGTGGCTGACAGTGGTAGCCGGGCACCATCCAGTTCTTCTGGTCTCATAGTCATATAGGCTGAGGGATCACATGGTGTACCAGTCGTTTGGACTAATTGTTTCCACGTGTCTTTGGTTTTCTTCATTCTTCTTTGGTCTGGACAAGGAGAGACTCATCGTTGCATCTAGATGGCTGCTTGCAAGCTTTTAAGATCCCAGTCTCTACTCACCAAAGTAGGATGTGGAACAAGGTCTTTGTGTAGCATATTATGTCAGTTGAGCTTGACGTTCCCTGAGACATGGTCCTGAGCCCACGGATCCAATTACTCACTCCCTCTGGGTAGCTGGCTATGGCCAAGAAGCCACTACAACCTTGTCCCTTGTCAGCTCTACTATACACCTGGACACTCTTACAGTGCATAACAGTATGCATGTAGAAGCATCGTCTGCTAACCCTGAACATGGCCATGGCACCCTCCCCCACTGCCTAGGCCATAATCTTTAAAGAAACAGATCCCCAGGTCTTTCTTCCATGGAGCTGCTGAGTGGGTTCGAACCACCAACCTTTTGGATAGCACCTGAGCACTTAACTGTTGTGTCACCGGGGATCTGTAGCAGATCACTCTAAGGGCCGTGCCTCTGGTTCTGACTCATAGCAACCCTACGCACAATCACACGAGACACCACCCAGCCTTGCGCCATCCTCCTAAGCGTTGCTAGGACTGAGCCCACCATCACAGCCACTGGTCCAGGCCACCTCGCTGAGATCCTTCCCATTTTCTGCTGCTCCTCTACTTCACCCAGCATGATGTCTTTCTCCAGGGACTGGTCTCTCCTGCAACAGGTCCACAGTATGTGTGAGTCGTACCCACTTCTAAGGAGCATTCTGACTGTCCTTCTTCCAAGACAGAGTTGTTCGTTTTTCCGATAGTCCGTGGTATATTTGATATTGTTCACCAGCACCATAATTCAAATGCATCAATTCATTTTCAGTCTTCCTTACTCATTGTCCAGCTTTTGCATGCATATGAGGTGAATGAAAATACTACGGCTTAGGTCAGGCACTTCTTAGTCCTGAAGGCAACATCTTTGCTTTTTTTTTTTAAACACCTTAAAGAGATCTTTTGCAGCAGATTTGCCCAATGAAATATGTTGTTTACTTCCTTACTGCTGCTTCCATAGGCATTGATTGTGGATCCAAGTCAAATGAAATCCTTGACAACCTCAGTCTTTTCTGTGTTCTTCACAATGTTGCCTGTTGGTCCCATTGCAAGGATTTTTGTTTTCTTTATGTTGAGGTGTAATCCATGCTGGAGACTGTAGTCTTCAATCTCCATCAGGAAGTGCTTCAAGTCGTCTTCCTCTTCAGCAGGGAAGCTTGTGTCGTCTGCATGTCATAGCTTAATGAGTTGATGTGGTCAGTGCCCATTACGACTTTTGTCGGCTCTTGTGGTTAGAGAAAAGCCACACCGCAATCTCGGAGGCTCCATTGTTCAGAAATAGTGGGTAAGCAGCCTGTTACACTTGTGATTTCCTCCAGGCAGGGGCAGGGTTTGATGTGGCTGAGGTGACAGGCTTTGTGGGCAACAAGGGCAGGTGAGAATCTGGGCTCCAGCACGTTCGAGCTGCATGGGCAATCTGTGAAATGGGACGAGTGATGGCAGGAAGAGGACCAGCTACACAGAGTGTGGTCATGTGTGAAGCCATCCAGAGCCCAGAAGGGATCTCAGGGCCCACGTGCTTCAGGGTCTCCACCCTGAGGGCCTGGGATTCCAGAATCTTCTCAATCACAGGATAGCTGGCCCAGGACAGACGATGAAACCCACCATGTGTGTCCAACTGAAGCCGTCCACATGCTGACAATATACCCCCCAGGGGAAAATAAGCGGCAAATCGGGGCCCGGAGCACCTGTGTATGGGTCTTGACTTAATGTTTAAGGAAGTCTTCATCCTAATCTGTGATTAGGAACAATGTGAACTTGAGCTTCTCCATTTGCCTGGTCCTACTCACCCCCTGGCCTCCATACTCCTTCTCTTGGGCCTGATTCAAGATGAGGAAAGAGAGGCCAGACAAGAGGGACAAGAGCAGTGTACAGTGGAGTCCATGTGACCTGCCTCCCAACTCGGGCTGGCCACCACCTGCAGGGTTCTGGAGCTGGTGTCACTACTTCAGACACAAGTAGGACTCCTAGGTGCAGCATGTCTTCTGAGAAGGTTTTGTCGAAAAAATTTGTGGTGAACTCCAACACTCTACCTACCTACCTCTCCCCCATCATCCATACCGATCATCTATGATGGCGACTATGTGGATCATAACAGATTATGGATAACACTGAGAAGAATGGGAATTCCAGATACTTCATTGTGCTCGTGAGGAACCTGTACACAGACCAGGAGGCTGTCGTTGGAACCGAAGAAGAGAATACTTCATGGTTAAATCAGGAAAGGAGTGTGTCAGCGTTGTCTTCCCTCACCATACTTATCCAACCTGCATGTTGATCAGATCATCTGAGAAGCTGGACCATAGGAACAAGAACGTGGCAGCAGGGTTGGAGGAAGACTCATTAACAACCTGCAATACGCTGGTGACACAGCTTTGCTCGCTGAAAGCGAGGACGACTTGAAACACGTACTGATGAAGACTGAAGACAACAGTCTGCAGTATGGATTACACCTCAATATAAAGAAAACAAAAATCCTCACAACTGGACCAATAAGCAGCAGCATGATAAATGGAGAAAATTGAAGTTGTCAAGGACCATATTACTTGGTTCTACAATCAACACTGATGGAAGCAGCAGTCAGTATATCAGACGACACACTGGACTGGGCACAACGTCTGTAAAAGACCTCTTTCAAGTGGTGAAGAGTAAAGATGTCTCCTTGAGGACTAAGGTGTGCCTGACACAAGCCATGGTATTTTCAATCGCCGCATATGCATGTGAGAGCTAGACAGTGAATAAGAAAGACCGAAGAAGAGTTGGTGCCTTTGAGTTGTGGTGCTGGTGAAGAACGCTGAAAGTACCATGGACTGCTAAAAGAACTAACAAATCTGTCCTGGAGGAAGTGCAGCCGGAATGCTCTTTGGAAGTGAGACTGGCCAGACTTTGTCTCACCTACTTTGGTCATGTTGTCAGAAAGGATCATTCCCTGGAGAAGGATGTCATGCTTGGTAAGGTGGAGGGTCGACGAAAGAGGGGGAGGCCCTCAATGAGATGGACTGACACGGTGGCTGCAACGATGGGCTCAGGTACAGCAAGGACCGTGGAGCTGGCACAGGACCAGGCAGTGTTTCGTTCTGCTGTGCATGGGGTCGCTATGAGTCGCAGCCGACCTGACAGCACCTAACAACAACAACAAAATGATGTCTGTCATCTGTGTCATCTCTCATCCACACTGCTTCTAAGTCCTGTCAGCTAGCCCTGTGACCGCTCCATTCATCACCTCCATCTAGCGATCACCTGGACTCTCTGCCATCTATAATCTGTACCCCTTCCTTCCTCTGTGGCTAAAGAATAACATTAACGTCATTCATGCTCGAGTCCAGCCCTGCAGAAGGAGTGGTCCCAACACCTCCTCAGTTTCATACCCGGAGTCACCAGATTGTCCTGTCCCAGAGCACAAGCCTGGGGCAGGGCCCACTGTACCCATCAGTGTTGTCCCCCAGCCCCAGGCCTACGTTAGGCTCAGGGCTGATAAAAGCATGAGCTGGCTTTTCCCACTTGGGGCTGAAGGGGACTCCTGTCTGAGCCCACAGCCACCTCCCTTTCCCTAGCAGCCTGGCTCTCTGCTCTGCTCTGATGCTGACCCGTGGACCTCCCGAGCCTGAGCTCTTTCCCCCACCTCCTCCTGAGGTACCACAACCCTCCAGGACTTGGCAAAGTCTGTGCAGGTGTCCTAGAGGCTGCAGGATCTTCTAAGAGGAAGAGAAAGGCTTCAGACCCACCTGGAGCCTAGGTCACCTTTTTGCAAAAGCTAGAACTGGCCCTGGGAGCGGGACATTTAAAAGCAGGAGCAGGAGAAAGAGTAGGTACCTGGTGAAGACCATCACAGCCGCAGGACCACATGGAGGGTTCCAGGGATGACGGACAGGCAGCAGAGCCTCATGCCACCTCCCCCACGGGGAGGCTCCAGACTTGCTTCCCAGGGGCTGGAACAGTGTGTGGAACAGAAACCTCTGATGGCCAGGCTGCTGTTCTGCTTCAGAGGGAGGAAGCCCAGGACTAGGCCTCATTCATAACCCTTCCAGGGCTTTGGTCCTCCTCTCCTGATAACAGGCAAGTGCCTGGTCTTTCCCTTAGAACGCTCGCATGCGGCTTCACCATTGGCTGCTCGGTAGGGGAGGAGGTAATGCATTTTTCCTCCCCAGCTGTGGCTCTCCACCACATCTGTTCAGCTTTGAAGAGTAGGAATGTTTGGTTAGGGTGTTTTAGCACCTTGGGCCATCTCCTAAGGAAATCATTCATTCACGTGCATACATTCAACATGGCTTTGTGGTTTCCAGCCCAGAAACAGGGCTGAAACCACAGGGCGAGGAGGACAGCTTCCCTCCCGAGCTGTCACCAGGGCCTGGCACCTGGCACATGCTAGCTCCCTATAGAGTTGCCGAATGAGTGAAGCACTGGAGCCCTCCTAGGCACCCAGGACACCCCAAGCAGCGCAGGCACAGATGTGTGGCTGGGAGATTGCTTCTGTTATCCATCAACGTGGGGCTGGGACTGAGGTAGCTCGGTGCCCCTTCTGCCCACCTGCCATGCTGCGCCCAGCGAACGCTAGGCCCCACAGGCCTTTCTTCTCTCAGGCTGGGACGCGGGCCCTTGGCCGTGTATTTGCGTGTTCTCCCTTCCACCTCGGGTACGGTAACGCGAGAGCGCCATTCGCTCCCTCCCCCACCCTAACCAGGCCTGAGGCCGAGGCCCCGAGATGTCGGGAGAAGGCGTGGCCCCATCACTTCTCATCCCATCGCCAGGGCGGCCGGCCCTCTGTGAGCTCACGGCAGCTCACGGGCCCCGCGAGGCGTCACTGTTACCCCGCCTCCGAGGCGGCCAGGCTCAGAGAGGCCAAGCGCGCCGCCCAAGGTCACACAGCAGGCGGCCCACGGCCAGGCTCGGAAGCGGGCCCTCCCGCCGCCCGAGTCCCGTTCCGGCGGTTTTCGAAGCCGCAGCTCCCCTCCATTATGACGCCCGAGGACTAGACGGCAAGGTCGCGCGCCCAACTTCCACCCCAAAACAACACTCCACGCAGCCGTGTGGAACAAAAGCCACGGCGGGCCACGCCGGGTTTTGTGCCTCGCCGGCCTCCGCCGACCAATCCGCGCTCACGAGTGGTCGCGGGGCGGGAGGGGGCGGGCCCAACGTGATCGACAGCCCTCGGCGAGGCGGGCCCACCGCGGCGACGAATCCGATTGGCGAGCCCGGACAATCACGGCGCAGACAGAACGGCCCGGGCCAATCAGCGGGGGAGGCGGGCCCGGCCGGCCCGGGCTGTCGCGAGAGGCGGCCACCCCGCCC
>NW_006921644.1:11326632-11337193 GCF_000298275.1 Orycteropus afer afer | reverse complement strand
GGAGAAGCGCTGCCCGCTGCAGAGGGACGGCGTGTACCGCTGGTTCTCGGAGCTGCCGTCGCCGCAGCGCGTAGAGTTCCTGTGCGGCCTGCTGGACCTGTGCATCCCGCTCGAGCTGCGCTTCCTGGGCTCGTGCCTCGAGGACCTGGCGCGCAAGGACTACCACTCGCTGCGCGACTCGGAGATCAAGGCCAACAACCCGGCCGACCTGGGCAGCCTCACCAACCTGACGGACGAGGTGGTGCGCAGCAAGCTGCTCGTGTCGCTGGCGCTGCTGGGCTCGGAGCAGCGCGAGGCGGCGGGCGTGCTGTATCGCACGCTCACGCACATCGACTCGGTCATCCACAACTACGGGCTGCAGCTCAACGAGGGCCGCACGGGCGATGAGTTCCTGCTGCTCTTCACCATGGCCTCCAACCACCCGGCCTTCAGCTTCCACCAGAAGCAGGTGCTGCGCCAGGAGCTCACGCAGATCCAGAGCAGCCTGAGCGGCGGCCACGGCGGGGGCAAGGGCGCGCCCGGGCCCACTTGTCCGGCCTGTCACAAGGTGCGTCCCGCGGGGAGATGGGACGCCCGCGGCGGGGACACGGGACCCCGGGGCCTCCGTGCGGGGAGAGGGGACTCCCGCGAGGGACAGAGGGCCTCTGGGCGGGGACACGGGACCCTCGGGGCGGGAGACGGGACCCCGGGGTGCCCAGAGCGGGGACTCTGAGACATGGGACCCCCGGGCGGGGAGACGGGCCCGGCCCGGGAGACAGGAGATCCCGGGGAGATGGACCCCGGGAGCCCATTGAGAGAGATTTTGGGACTCGGTCGCCGCCGAGCGGTCTGATCACTGGCCCTTTGGTGCGGCTCACCCCAGGCTTTGGCCTGGAGGAGTGATAAGGCCTTTGTCCCGGTGATCAGGCCCTTGGGTGGTAGGTAATCGCTACACCCCGGCCTCGCCGTGGGTTTCCCGATTCTGGCGGCGATTACCAGAAAAGGAAGCGCTGACCCCGGCGCCAGAGCCGCTGGTGAGGTTGAGCCTGGAGGGCGCTGGAGGCGCAGAGACCCGCTGCGGCCCGGCCGCGGCCTGCGGCCCTGTTTCCGGTCGTGGCAGGTCTGAGTGCCTTGCGCCGAGGTGGTGGGAGCTTGGGCCGGGGGCCTAGGGTGGGGTGTGTGCATGTGTTCACCTGTGTACCTCTGCACAAGCCGGGCGGGTGCTTGTTAGAAGGCTGGCCGCAGGCAGCAGACGGGGCTTCCGTTTGTTCCTGCCGGTGCCCCTGAAAGTTCACTGACCGCTGCGTAGGCCGCCTTTGAGCGGCAGCACCAGGATGCCTTCCTGTGTTGGTGTCTCCAGGTTAGGCAGGAAGGGCATCGTGGTCAGCCCCGGGGAAATGTGAACTTTTGTTCAAACGTTCAAGGTGATGGCATTGGCGAGTGTTTGGGGCTCAGATGTATTTGCAATAGCTCTCTGGAACCCAGTGCCAAAATTGGGGTCCAGCCCTGCAAATACAAGCTGGCTGTCGGACTGAGTGGTGGGTGCGGGTTTCACTGGCCCACTGCTTGTCTTTGGGAAGGGAGGTGGCACTCCGGAGCCCGTGGAGCCTGCTGTAGGGTCTTTGGCTTTTTGGTGTGTTCTTCAGGACCTTACTGGGATGGAGTGGCTGAGAAAACTCTCCGGGTTTCTGGTGCTTTCTTTTGTTTTGATCCGTCGACCCGAATCGTGGCTTGATTAAAACGTCTTCCGCTAAGAAGTGGTTGGGGGTTATATGTGAGTCGGTGTCACGTCTCTTCCTTTTGATGCAATTTCCCTGTGGTTTCTTTTGGGTGACGTTTTTGTTTACTCCCACCCCCCCTAAATTCCACGGGTGTGAAGGTAGGTCCTCTGTGAACGACCAGCAGGGTCTAGAAAGTGCAGTCAGTGAGCTGAGTAGGCTGCACCTCTTCATGCTGGTCTGGTCTTCTAGCGTCACTTCCAGGTGCTGTCAGTGTTACATTTAAATGCAGTTGCCACATGCTGGTCTTGGTCTTCTCTGTGGCTACAACTCTGGGTAGATCGGTGCTCGGAGCGGCTGCTTGTGTGGGTGCAGACACATCGCTTTGTAGAAGCAGAAGGGGCTTTGATTGTTTTGGTGAGGCAGCAAGCTCAATCTAGAGCAGAAGTGTCTTCATAGGAGACTTTCTGTCCAGCAGCATAGCCCTCCATGGAGGAATAGCCCACCTCCCTGGTCCCTGGGCTGCGTTTCCGGCTGTGTGGCCTTGGTCCTTCCCCAGCCTCGCAGTCTCCGTTTCCCTGTTGGCATAGAGGAAAGAAGAGTTCCTCCCTCACAGGCTTCTCGGAGGACTAAACGAGGCGAGGTGTGTGCGTCCATCAGATGTTGAGGAAGCACTTCTCTGCCCTCCACGTTCTCTCTTGCTTTTCTGTTTAGTTTTACACAGGGGCACTAACGTGAAGCTCCCCGCCCCGAAAAAAAGAAAAAAAACATACCCAAACTCCCTGCTGTGGAGTCAGAGCCAAGCGGACTCATAGCGACCCCCTCCTTGGGTTTCCGAGGCGATATCTCTATGGAAGTAGATTGTCCAGTCTTCCTTCTGAGGAGTGGCTAGTGGGTTTGAACCACCAGCCTTTTGGTTAGCAGTCAGATGTCTTAGGCACTATGCCACCAGAGCTCCCAGTGTGAAGCCAGGCACGTTTTTATGGAGTGAAAATACTTGGGTGTTGGCCAGAAAATGTTTATGTTTTCTAGACTGACTTTGTGACTTTTGAGTAGTGCTTGGATTTAACAGTTGTTTTGTCCATCCTTGGAAAATTGAGTTGTTTGGGATAACCCGTGATAACGAGGGTTACAATGAGTAACCTTGAGGCTGTAGCTTACATATTTCAAGACAACTGTGGTGGTGGTGTTTTCCCTCTGTCCCCATTAAGCGAACTCCTTTTACTTTCTGTTCCTTGTCTTAAAGCTAAGGCCTGACTTTGATAAACCGTTGGCTGGAATGGACAGCTGGGATGGGACCTGGCTCTGAGACACGTGGCTTTCTAGGTTCTGTCTGGGGGAAGAGAGGAAAAGGCACAGCTGCCCCTTGAAGCACTGCTTGCCTTTCCTGGGGAAACTCCTCCTATTTTGTTTTGAACTCCGGTTTGTCTTCTATAAATAAAGGCTTTGATTATTTACAGGTTTTTTTTTTTTTTTTTTGCTTTTGCTATTTTCTGAGATACTCGTTTTCTGCAGATGCTTCCTGAATGTTCATTGTATTTTTATTAAAATCTTATTGCTCTGAGGAGTTCTAGAAGAAATTTGGAAGTGTGGGGGAGTGTGAAGTAGACATTTTTGACTTTCAGAAAGGAGAATGTTTGTAGCAGGAGCGCTCGTGGTAGACTGAAGAATTTGTACTCTCTGTAGTAGCTGACGCTATAGTAGACGTGTTCCTTAGGATGTTCCAGGATGCTACTAGTTCTCACAGTTGGCTTTGGACTTATGACTTACTGCTGTTTTATCCATTTTATTTAAATGTGAAGCTATAATTTTGGAAATAAAAAGGCGAACTCACTGCTGTTGAGATGGATCTGACCCAGAGTGACCCGTCCTTTGGTTTCCGAGTCAGTATCGCTACGGAAGTAGATAGCCCAGTTTTCTTTCCAAAGAGTAGGTGGTGGGTTTGAACCACAGCCTTTTGGTTAGCAGTCAAATGCTTTTGTTCTGTGCAGTTTTGTCTTGTGTAAGTGATCATTTTTCTACAGTCTATGGTATTAAAAGGAGCTCTGGTGGCTCAGTGGGTAAGGCCTCTGGCTGCTAGGCCAGAAGGTTGGTGGTTCAAACCCACCAACTGGTCCATGGGAGGAAATCTACTTCTGTAAAAGTTTGTTGTTGTTGTTATGTGCCATGGAGTCGGCCCTGACTCATAGCGACCCCTCCTTGGGTTTCCGAGGCAGTATCACTACGGAAGTAGACTGCCCAACCTTTCTTCCGAGGAGTGGCTGGTCTGGAAACCCTGTGGGGGATGCTCTGAGTAGGAATCGACTCAATGGCAGTGGGTTTGGTCTTGGTTATGGTATGAAACACACACACACCCAAACCCATCGCTGTCTAGTTAATTCTGACGGCAAGAACTGCCCCGTGGTATTCCCAAGGCTACCATCTTTATGAAAGATCACTGCCACATCTTTCTCCCTTGGAGCAGAGAGTGTGTTTGAACCTCTCACTTTTCATTTAGCAGCCAAACACTTAACCACTCTGCCACCAGGGCTCCTGGTCTGTGATGTGTACTAAACTCACTGTCAAGTCGATGCCAACTCATGGTGACTCCTGTTGGGTTTCCAAGGTGGTCAGTCTTTACGGAAGTAGATTGCCCTGTCTTCCTTCTGAAGAGCAGCTCGTGGGCTTGAACCAACAACCTTCTGGCTAGCAGTGGAATGCCTTAGGCACTACGCCACCAGGGCTCTTACATAGCTCTGGCATATAGTTATGTAGAAATGGCAGGGTGGAGGTGTCTGACCACCCGTAACGTCATGAGGGGAAGTGAGAATCGGCATCATCCCAGAGCTGATTCCTATGAGGTGGGAATCAGACACACCTCTTCCCTCAACCTTTTTACCAATTCTGGCAGCAGCTGCTCCTCTCATGGCACTTTACTACTCTGCTGCGTTCAAAACTTCATTGCAGTGGCCACACTAAACCCAGACAATATTCAGGATGATAGGGTTTAAAAGGGAAGTGCCGGGTCAGGAACAGCTCTGGGTACAGTGCGTCCATCAGGATAGGCTCCCCTCAGCCGGGTCTGCCGGTAGCCTCCCCCTGTCCCTTGCCCCTCAGCCCTTTGGGGCCAGCATGGCCCCTGCCCGCTCCAGTGCGTGTCGCAGAGCTCTGCAGTTCTGCCGGAGAGTGCTGGGAGGCACGCCGCTGTCCAGCAAGCCCCTGCCCGCAGACGCAGCGCTCCTGCTCCGCGGGACTAATGAGGAACGCACTGTGCTGTGGCCACTCCTCTCCTGCCGCTGGCCACCTCTTCTCTCCACGTTACAGCTCTGTCTCTGCGTCTGGGGGATTCTTGGCGCAGGGAGCCCAGGTCCACAGGGGCACCCGCTCCCGTCTCTTGATGATGGGAGTGAGGTCCTTCCTCCCCACCTCTGAGGGCTCATTTTAAGCCTAGAGGGATGGCAGAACTGACCCATCCCCCTATTAGGGTTCCCTGCACCTTATTTACGTTGTTAGCCAGCCAGCCACTCCCCTTCGTGGGCCACAGCACCTCATTTGCATAGTCTCACCCAGTCATCTGGTGGGATTTATAAAGACTATGCCTGGAAGGAGGGGCTCTGGTAGCATAGCACCTAAGGCACTTGACTGCTAACCAGAAGGCTGGCGGTTCAAACCCACCAGCCACTCCTCAGAAGGAAGGTTGGGCAATCCTACTTCTGTAGTGATACTGCCTCGGAAACCCAAGGAGGGGTTGCTGTGAGTCAGGGCCGACTCGACGGCACATAACAACAACAACAACGTGCCTGGAAGGATCATAAGATACTCATTAGCCACTTTTTTCAGAAGGAGGTCACCACATCCTTCTTTCAAGTCTTAGTCTGGGAACTCTACTGAAACCTGTCCACCATGCTGGTGTTTGAAATACTGGTGGCGTAGTGGCACTGCCTCGGAAACCCAAGGAGGGGTCACTCTGAGTCGGGTCCAACTCCGCGGCAGGGAGCGAATGAGCTTCCAGCATTCCAGCAACACACCAGCCATTGCAGTCTGACGAGCAGGCAGCGGTTGCTGGGGTGGCGTAGGACCGGGTGTCGTTTCGCTCTGCTGTGCGTGGGGCCACCTGACGGCAGCAGCTGGGGGGCCATATTCAGTCATGGACTGTACCACAGCTTGTTTTTCAGTAACAGGTTTATTGAGGTAAAAATCACACTTTAGTGGTTCTTAGCACATTGACAGAGCTGTGCAACCCTCAGCACTACCTAATTTCTGAACATTGCCTTCGATAAACAAAGGAACCCCGGGCCCGGTGAACAGCCACTGCCCATGTCCGTCCCCCAGCCCCTGACAGCCACTGGTCTGCTTGCTGTCTGTGTTGTTAAGTGCCGTCAAGTCGTCTCCGACTCAGAGACCCTGTGCACAGCAGAAGGAAACAGCGCCCAGTCCTGCGCCAGCCCCACCGTCCTCACTGAACCCGAGCCCATCGTTGCAGCCACTGGGTCGGTCCACCTTGTTGACAGCCAGCGCCTCCTTCGTTGACCCTCCACCTCACCAAGCATGACATCCTTCTCCAGGGAATGGTCCCACCCAACAACATGACCAAAGTAGGTGAGACCAAGTCTGGCCGTTCTTGCTTCCAAAGAGCATTCCGGCTGCACTCCTTCGGGCCAGCTCTGCTAGTGCTTTTAGCAGTCCACGGTACTCTCAGCATTCTGCCCGGGACAGATTTGTTAGTCCTTTCAGCTTTCAGTCTATAGGTTAGCCTTTTCTGGACGTTCCCTAGGGCTGGAGTCTTCCGGCAGGTGGCCTCTTTGTGTCTGGCTTCTTTCGCTTGGAGTCAGCGTTTTCAGGGTTCATCGGTACCTCACCCCTTCTTTATGGCAGGATTGTGCTCCACTGTGAGGATGAACCACGTTTTGTTTCCGATCCCCGACTGGTGGACATTGCGTGTTTTCTCCTTCATGGCTAGGAGGCTCTTAGTCTTGACTTCCTCCTACCTAATGCTCACCAGACGGTCCGTGGAGCAGTGTCAGCACCACTGGGTTCCCCATTCTGACCGTGCTGGGTGGTGGATTTCTGGGCGTTGTGCAGACTTGGGGGGGTCTGGCCTTGTCCTCCGAGGGACTGCAGGGAAAGTGGTAGAGCACCTCCTGTGCTCCAGAACCTGAAAGTACTCTGTGGCTTGTCAGGGAGGCTGTCACATTCTTACAGGTGTGGGACATGAGTACAGTGGGTGACCAGAGCCTGTGCTCGGGCCCTCACCCCGGCCCCTCCCAGCAGGGCCAACCTGAGTGTTTACCAGAGTCTTCCTGATGGGTTAATAACTGGTCGGCTTCCTGGGCTGATTTTGTGTTGCAGGGAGGGGCTGGGCACTGGGACGCCTGCGGATGGTCTTCTCTGTGGCATGTGTTGTGTGGGGTCATCGTGGCGCTGTCAGTCACGGGATCGCGGAACGCCTTGAGGCAAGTGGGCTGATCATCTCTTGCCTAAGGCAAGCGACGGCTTCTACCGGATGTTGTTCGTAGGCTGTTGAAAATCGTTGCAGTTCAAAGGTGAAACATTGGGTAGCTTGTCCTGTGGTTGTCATGTGAGATACCAGTGGCCTCTTGGTTTCTGCTTTAACCCTGAACTCTGTGCCTGTCCCGGCTGACGGCGCTCCCCGTTCCAGAGCCACTGGTGTTCCCACTAATGGTTAAAGGGTTCCTGTGGCCTCAGGGTGCTGTTCTGCCTCCAGTTTCCCGTTTGTTCTGGGCAGCTGAGAGTGGTCTGCACCGTGACCTGACGTCTGTAAGCAGCCCCTGGCTGCTTCATTGGTGACAGTACAGAAGATGTTGTCCTGATGGCTCTGTGGATCCCTTTTAGACAGGCTGTTTTCTGCGGCTCCGAGACCGTCCTGTGTGTGATGCCGTTGGAGATGGGGGACTTGAGCCCTCGGGGGACGCATTTGCAGTTGTTTGCTTGTCGGGAGTTACTGAAGGGCTGGGCCTCGTTGCATCAGGACTGCTGCGGTGTTGGATGGTGGCTGGGACTAGGTGACACTGGGCCTTCTGGCCCCTGCCCTCCCGTCATGTTCAGGTCGTTATTTTCTGAGCTTGTTCATGTTTGGGCCCACTCAGCTCACCGTTTCCCGAGTCCCTCTCTGCACTGTGTTCTGGAGTGGAATTTTTATGTCCAGCTAGCAGATGATGAATGGGCAATGTGACAGTATCGTTGGTCCAGGTCAGGCAGTAATCGGAGAGAAACATCAACGTTAGTCTTGTTCTTGAAGTTTCGGAAGCTCATTATTTTTTAGACTTCATTTTTCCCCGTGTTCCTCCTCCTTATATATATATTTTTTTCCCATTTGTGCTTTGGGTGAACGTTCACTGAGCGCATTTGTCCCGTGACCGTGGTTGCGATCCCCCGCGTGTAACAGCCCTCGTCCCACTTCTCCCTGGGTCCCTGCTGCTGTCCATCCTTCTTTCCTGCCCCTTCCTGCCTCTGAGCTTCGTTTCGGGGCGGATGCTGCCCTTTGGTCTCGTGTGGCTGACGGTTCTGAGGAGCCCGTTCCTCATGAGGATTGTTGTCCACTTTGTAGGCCTGTTTGACTGCAGCGTGATCCCTGGGGGGGTTCAGTTCCAGGCAGCTGTCTAAGGGCCATAGTCTCAGGGGTTCCTGCAGTCTCCATGAGGCCAGTAAGTCTGTCTTTGCCACGGTTTTGAAATTTGTTGTACGTTTTTCTTCTGCTCTGACCTGGGCCTTCTGTTGTGTCCTGATCAGAGTGGTCAGTGCTGGTGGCTGGCCATCGTCTGCTTGTTGTGGTGTCAGGCTGGTGCAGACAGTGGTTCACATGGCCCGTTAGTCCTTTGGGCCAATTGTGCCCTTGCGTTTTGATCTCCTCCATCTTCTCTGGACGGGAAGAGACCAGTAGCTGTATCATGGATGGCCGCTTGCAAGATTTTTAAGGCCCCAGTCACCCTTGCCAAAGTAGGATGTAGAACCTTGTCTTCTTGGACTGTGGTGGGCCAATGGCCTAGATGTCCCCTTAGACTGTGGTCCTGAGCACCTGGACCAGTCACTCAGCCCCTCAAGATGTTAGGTTATGACTAAGCTTTCACACCGTTGTCCCCTGTCCACTCTGCTGTAGTCACATGTCCGCATAGATGCATGGCGACGTGCTCTACCAGGCCTGGAGGTGCTCACGGGCACCTTCCCATGGGCTGCCCGCACCCTTGCAGCCTGCGTGTCTCCCGGTGCATCCCCCTGTCACTGCTGTTTGTTGTCACTGGGATTGCAGGCCTGTGTGTGTCAGCGCCTTTAGACTGGCCCTGCGCTCTTGTCCACCGGCTTGGGTCCGCGTTGGCCTTGGTAAGTGCTGGCCCCCCCTTACCACGTGTTGCCTTTCACTTCACCCGAGTTAATGCACGTCTGTTCTCTAGGTAGTCATTCCACCCCTCCATCCGCGGGAACCACCAAAGAACGTTTCTTTCTCTGTATAAACCTTTTTCTTGACTTTTTATAGCAGCATCTCATCCAGTCTTTGTCCTTTTGTGATTGACTGACTTCTCTCAGCATAATGCCCTCCAGGTTTACCCACGTTTCCAGATGTGTCATGGATTCATTGTTCTTCTTTAATGTTGCCTAGCGTTCTGTTGTGTATATGGACCGTAGCTGGGCTATCCATTCATCCGTTGATGACCACTTAGAGTGTTACGATCATTGTACTGTCATGACTATCGCTGCGATGAACTCGGGTGTGCATACATCTGTACGTGTCATGGCTCTCGTTTCTCTAGGGCACATACCTAGTGGATTGCTGGATCACATTGTACTTGTGTTTCTAACTATTTAAAGTGCCATACTGTGTTCCCCGGTGGTTGCACCTTTTACAGTCCCAGCAGCAGCACAGAGAGTCCCGGTCTCTCCACATCTCTGCTGGCACTGGTTTTGTGTTTTCTGATCACTGCTGTTGTTGCCGGGGTGAGATACCATCTCAGTGTTGTTTTGATTCACGTCTCTTTAACGGCTGATACTCACGAGCATTTCTGCCGCCTGCGTGTCTCTTTTGGTGAAGTGTCTGTTTGTGTCCTTTGCCCATTTTTTAATTGGAGTGTCTGTCACCCTGTATTCTTCATTCACCTTCCTTCTGGATGAAGGACGTTTTAGATTAATATGTATTTTTCTGATGAATCAATATGTGAGTTACACAACTTCAGGAACCAGTTGGCAGAAGGGACCCAGTCCACTGTTTCATTTGTTTAATTGTCGAGTTGGTAACTGCTGACGTCCTTAGAAGGAGCTCTAGTCGCACAGTGGTTAAAGCACTCAGCTGCTCCATCTGTGAAGGGCTAAAGGGAAGAGTGGCTACTAGAGGTGGGCAGTCAAAGACCAGGCTTTGTTCTGTTTAAAAAGCGAGTAGGAGAAACTGAGCGTGTTGACCTGCCAAGCAGGAAGCAGCAGTGTTCCATGGAGAGAGATGAGGCGTTCTGCTCCCGTGAAGATGTGCACCCGTGAAAACCCTATGAGGCAGTTCTCCTCTGTCTTACACGGTCGCGAGTGGGAGTTGACGCCCTGAGGTGGGTGTGGGCCTCCTTGGAGGTGTTCCTGGGTGGTGACCGATGGTGAAGGGCTTGGCTGCCACCTGAAAGGTTGGTGGTTTGTATCCACCCAGAGGGACTTGGGACACAGGCCTGGTGACCTGCTTCTTGGAAAACCAGCCCCTGGGTTATGTACAGTTCTGCTGTGGTGCGCAGCGGACCGCGAGGCGGAGTCCCTTCAAGGAGAGCGTAACTGAAGAGAAAATGTTTTGTTGCCTCCCTCCCTCCCCCTCTCATCTGATAACCTTCAAAGAGTGTCTCTTTCTGTATGTAAACCTCTTCTTGACTTTTTTTTTTTTTTTAATTAGGATTTGGGTG
>NW_006921644.1:11323240-11324967 GCF_000298275.1 Orycteropus afer afer | reverse complement strand
CATTTGTTATTTTCTGTCTTGTTGAACTTTGCTACTAGTGCTGGAGCAAGATGGTATCTCATTGTTGTTTTGATTTGCTCTTCTTGAATTTTTATAGTAGTGTCCCATACAGTTGACATACTGTTGACACAGTGGCGGCAGCAATGGGCTCAGGTATGGCAAGGGTTGTGAGGCGGGCACAGGACTGGGCGGTGTTGCGTTCTCTTGTGTGTGGGGTTGCTATGAGTTGGAGCTGACCCGATGGCACCTAACAACAATAGGAAAAATAATTTGGACTTCGATGTTCCTCTTTTCTGTGAGATTCAGTTTTCGGAAAACACGCTTTGGGTTTGTCTTTCTTGACAAGCTCCCATCAGAGCGGTGTTATCTCTGTAGTTGCCACAAGTTGGCAAACTGCTTTGTGGATCCAAAGCATTGCCGATTTGGACAGGTCGGGAGGAGTTTTAACAAGGTCTCTGCAGAGACCGGGCATGTTTTAGAAGCCTATTTCCTATCAGAAAGAGAGTGAGCGAATCAACAGCTCAGAAAGTTCAGAACGAACAAAGCGGGTTGGGTTGTTGTCAGCAGTTTCTGCTTGTTTGTCAAAAGCTCTGAATTTAGAGAGAAGAGAAGTGGGGGGCAAAACGGGGAGGCCTTCTGGCAGCAGGTGTCCTGACGGCCATTGGTAACACACGGTGGTGGGCATGGCGGAGTGGGACTGGACCGTTGCGGGAGCCCGGGACTTCAGTAGGGCATTGCCATCATGACCACGGGAAGGAGTCCACGGTGTGGGATGCTTTCATTCACAGGGTCGCCAATGAGTGGAGTGCGGTTTGGGGTCTTAAGTGAGTGTCTGTCTGTCCTCGCCAGATTCCTGTGCACCTGTAGCTGTCCTTCATTTCTCATCTGCGGTCCCAGGGCCAGAGTCCTTTCTGTCTAAGGCTGCTTGTCTGTGTGCCTCTGGATCACGGACACTGTTGGGGTCTGAACTCTACCACTTCCTGCCCCCCAGCCCCTCCCCACACCGGTCTTTGACCTCTGCTTTTTTCCTGCTTGGCAGGTCAACACACTCTGTTTCTCTTACTGTCTTTTAAACAGAACAAAGCCTGGTCTTTGACTGCCACCTCTAGTAGCTGCTCTTCCCTTTAGCCCTTCATAGCTAAGCCCCCACCCACCAAAAGCCTGCCCCTCCGACTCTGCCGTTTGGTGTCCCCTTCCAGAGTTTTTATGTCTATGTATGTATAACAATGTTGCTGAAAACAAAAAAACCAATTCACTGCCATCCAGGCGATCCTGAATCACAGTGACCCCTCCTCGGGTTTCCAAGGCAGTAGTATGGAAGTAGATTGCCCCATCTTTCTTCCGAGGAGTGGCTGGTGGGTTTGAACTGCCAGCCTTCTGGTTAGCAGTCAAGTGCCTTAGGCACTACGCCACCAGAGCTCCCAGAGATGTTCTTTAAAAACTTAATGTTATGCTTAAATATAAGTAAGATCTCACCTGGACAGACTGTTGCAGCCCCCCCACCTCTTCCCGCTCAGTGGTGCAGCCAGGCCTCTCTCTCTCTCTATGTCACACACGTACACACAGACACACACACACACTTGCTGATGCAGCCACCAGCGGGTACAGCCAGGCTTCTCTCTCTCTCTCTCTCTCTCTCTCTCTCTCTCTGTCTCTCACACATACACACACACACACACACACTCGCTGATGCAGCCACCAGCGGATGCAGCCAGGCTTCTCTCTCT
>NW_006921644.1:11296494-11321773 GCF_000298275.1 Orycteropus afer afer | reverse complement strand
GGGGGCTTCACGGGCCCGTGATCGGAAGTCAGTCTCCAGGCCTCTTCCTGCTCTGCCTTAGTCTAGAGCTGCGTTGGACCCTGTTGGGCACCCCAGCCTCAAGCATGCTTCCACTGACAGACAGCGGGGCTGTGTGTGAGCTGCGTCCCTGGCACTTGCACTTGGGGCTCCCTCGTTGTGAGCGAGAATCCTACCACCAGAGCACCCCGTGTCTCTGTAGTGAAGTTGAACACTTTCTGGGGAGCCGTTTTCTTTCTTTCTTTTTGGGGAGCTGTCCTTGCCCTTAGTCCATCTCCGTTGGGTTGTTAGTTTTTTCATCTTTATTACTGGTTTAGGAACACTTCATATTGCGGGAAAGTAGTCCTTTGTTCTGTTTGAGAAGTTGCAAGTATTTGTTTTCCACTTTTTTACCTTGTCTTTGACTTTGCCATGCAGGTGGTTTTTTTTTTTTTTTTTTTTTTTTTTTAACGTTGTGTCTCTTAGTGCTGTCCTTCATAGCTTTGTGCATGGATTTGGAAATGCCTGCCACGCTTGTGTTGTAACGGTGTTCTTCTGTGGCGTCTTCTGGTGCAGAACCTTTGTGGTTCTTGTGTTCAACCCCTCGAGTCGTCTGGGATTTCGTTGGGTTTAAGGTGCGGAGCGAGCTTTGTTTTCCCAGATGCTGTCCCAGTTGTACCAGTGCCGTTTCTTAATCCATCTTCCCCTCATAAATGTGACGTGCTGGTGGGTGCCTCTGGGCTTTGTGCTCTGCCTCAGCTGGTGTCTTTATCTGAAACGGCCTCTTGTTTGACAGATTCATGAGCTGCTTTTCAGCCTTGTCTGTCTTTCACTCTCTGTGGTTGTGGATTTAGCTGACCATTGGAATCCCCAGAGGAGGGACAGATGGGCATGTAGGGGGAACATTTACACCAGGCACATACATGCCTTAGAATGATCAGTGAGGGGGGAACAGCAGGCCAGTGTTTGCACAGGGAGACAGCTCAGGAAGCGGGAAGGCGTGGGAAGGAGGACACAGGGAAGAGTAACTATGGCAGGAAGTGCGAAGAGAGCTGTTACATTGTGGGAATCCCAGTCAATGTCATGAGACGAAGTGTGTATGAACTGCTGTGTGGACAATGAGTTTGCTTTGTAAACTTTCACAATAAGAATTAGAAAAGAAAAGAAAAAAGACTCGGAGTTAAAAAAAATAAACAAAACAAATATAGATGCCTATATTCTCCCCCGCCCGCATGCTAGTTTCCGGTTTGGGGTGCAGCCTGGTGTCAGAAGCCTGGCGGGGCATCTGTGCCCCTCTAACTTCATAAGGGGAGGAACATCAAGGTCAGCAGCCCTGGGCTGCTTCCTGCTAGAGGTCAGATGTAGCTCCTCTCTCTCCAACCTTTTTACTGATTCTGACACCGACCTTCCCTCCCCGAACACTATATCCTTCTTCGCTGGGTTCGATAATTCACTGCGGTAACCACACAAAGCTCACTGACAGTGCTCATGGCTGTGGGGTTTGTTAGTGCCTGGCGCAGGCCATGATATTTACAGTCTGCTTCGTGTGAGCAGAAACTGGACAGTGAGTAAGAAAGACCAAAGCGGAATTGATGCATTTGACTTGTGGTGTTGGTGAAGAATATAGAATATACCATGGACTGCCTGAGGAACGAACAAGTCTGTCTTGGAAGATGTATAGCCAGAATGCTCCTTGGAAGCGAGAATGGCAAGACTTCATCTCACGTGCTTTGGACATGTCAATTTGGACAAACCAGTCCGTGGAGAAGGACATCATACTTGGTAAAGTAGAGGGCCGGAGAAGAAGAGGAAGGCCCTCAGTGAGCTGGATTGACCCAGTGACTGCGATGAGGGTTCAAACGCAGCAACGTCGTGGGGGTGACGCAGGACTTTCTTTCTTTTGTGCATGGGGTCTCTGTGAGTCAGAACTGACTTTATGGCACCTAGGATCTGACTTGATGGCATGTAACAACAGCAGCACAGCAGTGACAACATACCAGGTTACAATTCAAGATCAGAAACAACTTGGGGTACAGTGCTTCGATCAGGACGGTCTCTCCGTGTGCTCTGGGGCTGGACCTGCTTGGATAAGAGGCACCCCCATTGGCCGGCAAGCCGCCTGACCTAAGGCGCTCAGCTCTCTTGGTCCGTTGGTTGGAGAGCCCCCTGCTCTGTCTCCTGCTGGTTTCCTGGTCCAGCCACCTCCGTCGCCGTCTCTGGGGTTACAGCCGTCTGTGTCCTGGGTCTGCGAGGTTCCCTGTGTTAAGGGACCCTGGGCTGAAAGGACGGACCCTGTGCCTGTCTTGCCTTCCCGGTTGTAGTCGGGTCCCCCCTTTCTGTCTCTGAGATGGCTCACTTTAACCATAGCGGGATGACGAAACTATGACTCCCTCAGCAGGGTTCCGCCTTATTTGTGTAGTCCCACCCAGTCTGGCAGGTGTCCCCTGGCGGGGCTGGATGGGCCGGCGCAGCGCCCCTGGCGGGTGCCCCCTGACAGTAGCCTGCTATGCTGCTGCCACTCCTCTGGACACTGGTTTTGGGAACCTTTGGTCGCTTAGTTTCTCCTCCTCTTTCCCACCCTTTTGAGGGTGATGTTCCTCAACCATCTTGCCCCCTTTCCTTCCTGTCTTTTACTCTTTAATCCGTGACCTCTTCAGCTCTGGTTTTTCCATTCTCACTGAAAAGCCCAGAATGTATCGGACCAGCCCTGCAGGTGTTAGTGTCACGTGCCCGACCTGACTCAGCCTGGAGCAGTTTTCGGGGTGCCATCAGAGGGGTCTTCCAGAAATGGCAGCAGGCTTGTTTGCCCCTGGCTTACGGCTCTTAGCACAGCTTGCCTTTAGTGACCGTTCGTCGTGTGCGTCCTTGCCCTTCTGCCCCTCATGTCCTCTTCTTCCCCTCGTTCCCTGTGTCCTCGGAGCCTTTGCAGATGTTCTTCCCTCACACTGGGACGCTGGTAACCACAGCACCCACTTCTTGGCTCAGACACACCAGCCTGGACACTTGTATTACATCCCTTTGTCCTAGGCTTGGCCCTACGATGTTAGGATAGTAACATTTCCACCACAGGGCTTTGAACTACTAGGGGGCAGAGACTGTGTCTCTTCCCTTTGAATTGCTAGAAGCCAGCAGTTCCTGACACCTAGTGGGGCTGTTTTCTTGTGAGCGTCTGTGCAGACGTAGTGTTCGAAAAACTCACTGCAGCAGGCCTACCTCTTCCCAGGTTCGTGGTGCTCCTTGGCTGGTTCTGTCCGGTAACTCTGTTCTGATGTCCTGTATACCACGGTTACTGTGGACTTGGCCACGCTGTTAGCTTTTAGTTATATTCTACTTTCTGCAAAAGCTGGTATGTGAAAGCTTTCATTGGGAGAAACTCTTTGAGCATGCTAATGTTGTTTTATCCACGTTTCAGACTCTCGGTTTATGAATGATTACAGAGACAGTTGAGGGCAAGTGGCGTGGCATTCTGATGACCTTACGGATCTGTCTGCTCTGGAGCCACGTTTGGATTAATGGTTATTTCTAAAAGGAAGAATGGTTTCATCGTATCCCTTTCATGCGCACTGAATTTTCAATCATGGCAAGCCTAGCTATTTTAGTTTACCACGTTGTTATCGTTAGGGGTAGTGGAGTTGGTTCTGACGCATAGTGACCTATGTGCAACAGAACAAAACACTGCCTGGTCCTGCACCGTCATCCCACTATTTCCTGTGTTTGAGCACCTCGTTGCAGCCATTGTATCAGTCCCTCTCATCAAGGCTTTAGTTTATGGTAGGATGGCAGTAAACTGAACGACTGTTAGTCCATCTCACTTACGTTGATTTTGTATTTCTTTTATGCGTTCAACAGTGAGATCAGATTAATTACAAGAAGGGAGCGTTGTGCATTCATTTCCTAATTATTTGGGAATTTTACCTAAAAACTTCATTAGAATTGCTAGAAGGAAATTATTACACCCTCAGGAACTTGGATATTTACTGATTCACAGTGAATCTAATTAAAATGTGTATCTGTAGAAACCACTCCAGCTATAAATGTCTAGACCAGAAGGATTCAGCTGTTTGACTTGGAAGAGCAGCGGCGTCTGGGGAGGAGCTGCGGTCACCTGGTCCTTGTTGGGTGTGCTTTTCTGTTGTGGTGGTGGAACATGTACAGCAAGACAGTTACCAGCTGTTGGGCATCTTACTAAGACTGATGCTGAGGTGGTCTTCAACGCCAAGCAGTGAAGTTGTGCAGGAAGCGTGTGGCGTGTGGTGCTCGTGTGGCCGCTGTTCGATACAGTCTGTTTGGAACTTAGCACCTCTTGTGGGACTCCAGGTTCCTGACACAGTGTCTGCCACATCAGGTACTTTCACAGGGTGTGGTGTTTCTGAGAACACTTACTTTTGTATTTTTTCCTTTATTTTAAAGAGTAGGTGTGAAGCTCATGAGCTAGTGAACTTTAATATTTGGATCGGGGAGGCTAATTTACCTATCAAAATGGCTTTGTTCCTCCCGGATCGCAAAACCAACTGTACAGTGACAGTCATCAAAGCAGCCTGATACTGATAGAACGACAGATACGTAAACCAGTGGAACAAAACTGAGAACCCACAAATCCATCCGCCTGTGGTCAGCTGGTCTTTGACCAAAAGGTGAAATCCATGAACTGGGGAAGAGAGTCTTTTGAACAAACAGTGCTGGCAAAACTGGATATCCATTTGCAGAAAAATGAAATAAGATCCGTACCTCACACCATACATAAAAACTAACTCCAGATGCATCAGAAACTTAAATGTGAAACCTGGAACTATAAAGTTCATCAAATAAACAATAGGGGCAGAGTTAGGGGCCCTAATTTATGGCATAAATAGACTGTCAAGCATCACCCAAAATGCACAACTAACAGAAGATAAACTAGATGATTGGGACCTTCTGAAAATTAAATTCCTATGTGCATTGAAAGACGTCTCCAAAAGAGTAAGATGAAAACCTACAGAATGGGAAAAAATATTCGGCAGTGACCTATCGGACAAAAGACTTAACCTCTAAGATTCATAGAAAACTCCAACACCTCAACATCAAAAAGACAGACAACCCAATTTAAAAGTGGGTAGAAGACAAGAACAGACATTTCACCAAAGAAGATACTCAGCCAGCCAACAAACACATGAAGAAACGTTCACAATCATCAGGCATTAGAGAGACGCAAACCAAAATAACGAGATACCAGCTCACCTCAGCACTAATAGCAAAGTTCAACAAGACAGAAAACAACAAATGCTGGCGAGCGTGTGGAGAGATTGGGATTCCCACACACTACTGGTGGGACTGTAAAATGATACAACCACTGTGGAAATTGGTATGACAACTCCTTACAAAGTTGGAAATAGAAATACCATTTGATCCCGCAATCCCTTTACTAGGTTTATATCCTAAGGAAGTGAGAGGAGGACACAAGGAGGTATACGCACACTCGTGTTCATTGCGGCCCTGTTCACAATAGCAGAGAGATGAAAACAACCATTGTGCCCATCAGTGGAGGAATGGACAACCAAACTGTGCTGCGTACATGTAATGACCGTGTAACACTAAAGCATAACGCAGAGTCTGCAACACCACATAACATGGATGAACGTGGAGGACAGGGTGCCACATAAAGCGCTGGTCACAGAAGGACGAGTACCGTGTTGGTCCACTGTTGTAAAAAGTCAAGGAAAGGTTTATACATGGAAGGGAACTTTCTTTGTTGGTTACCAGGGGAGAGGAGGGGAGGGAATTCCTAGATAGGTTGGGGGGAAAACATCTATGTATGTATGTGTGTATGTATGTATGTATATGTATGTCTCCACATGTACACATACTCACACATATGTATACGTAAACATCCCCCAAAAAAGATTACTAGTGGTTACTGGGGTAGGAGGGAGGGGGAAAGGGGAAGCTTTTGATTGTGGGGCATTGAGTTTATGCTAATGGTGGTGGGATATTTTGGAAAAGGATAGCAATCATGGTGGCACAACGTGGAAAATATCAGTGTCCCAGAGCTGCAAATGGGAAAGCTGTTATGTTGGCGAGTGTCTTATGTATGTTTTCACCACAGTAAAAGAAAAAAAAAAAAAGCTTTGTTCTTTCTGAATTGATTAAGAGGTGCACTAAAGAGCAGGTAGTCAGAGAAGGAATACTTCCAGTGAAAACAAATGTAAGTGTTTGTGCAAGGCACCGTTTAAGCACTCTGGGGGCTTAATTTATCTAATCCTCGTGATGACTCGGTGGCCCAGGCAGTGCTGCATTCCTTCGTTAGCAGGGAGAAAGTGGGCACAGAGGGTGGGGAATGTGCTGGAGGCGACAGTGGGTGACTGGTTTACTATGGAAGGGCAAACTTGGAAGCACAGATCACATCATTAGAAGTGGGAGGGACCACCCAAAGGACAGGAAACAAGGAGAAGGCCGCCTGGGAGCCGGGGGACCACCTCGCAGCTCTGGTGCTGCTGGTGGCCGCTCTCCCACCGGGCCTGGTGCTGACTGCTCTGGCGGAATCGGGTCTCGTTTGTGTCACAGGTCTTCTCTCACTCCCCCACCCCTAGTCGTTCATTTGTGGTCATTCAGTAAAACAGAAATCTTCAGCTGAGTCCCTAGTCCTAGGGAAAGGGAGACACAGACAGGTACACAGGAGGCACAGAAAACAAAGATAAACCCTGCTGCACATGCAATACTGCGTTATCAGTGATGATAAACGTCGATCTACGGGCAAATAGATGGATAGACAGCCTGAACGGTCAGGTGTGTCTAGGCAAAAGGGAATCTACCCGTGACTTTAAGTAAGGTCAGCAGACGGTATTTCTTAACATGTATTTGTATGTGCTATAAGAACGTCCAC
Source organism: Orycteropus afer afer (assembly GCF_000298275.1). Lineage (NCBI taxonomy): Eukaryota > Metazoa > Chordata > Mammalia > Tubulidentata > Orycteropodidae > Orycteropus > Orycteropus afer. The sequence continues at coordinate 11,314,917 of NW_006921644.1, read as the reverse complement.
ATATGTGATAGAGCTAACAAGGGGCAAGCTTATGATGACTTTGTGGCCACAGCCACCTTCCCTGAGGGAGCAGCTAGTTGGGCCTGTGGGCCGGGACCGTGGTATCAGGGTACATCTGGCTCAATTTGCGTAACATCCTACACAGAAACATTGTTCTATGTTCTACTTCGGTGAGTAGCTACTGGGGTCTTAAAAGCTTGCAAGGGGCCATCTAGATGCAACAATGGGCCTCTTCTGGTCCAGAGCAAAGAAAAACGAAGAAAACCAAAGATGCATGAAAACTATTAGTCCAAGGGACTAGTGGACTGTGCAGACCTCGGGCTAAGTGACCATGAGACCAGAAGAACTAGATGGTGCTCAGCTTCCACTGTCAATTACTCAGAAAGGGAGCAATGCAGGACATGCTGGATGGAGGAGGAGAACAGTGTGGAACGAAACACAAAATCATAGAAAAGACCACCTTTACTGGTCTCATAGAGCCTGGTGTGACCCCTGAGACTGTGGCCCCTAGTTACCCTTCAGGTTGGGAATTGAACTCACTCCTGTGGCTTCCAACCAAGCAGTAGACTGCCATATGGGGTAAACATTTCACATCAGGTAGACACACTCCTAGAACCGCCAGTCATGGGGAAGCAGGCCAGTATTTGCACAGGGAGAGAGATCAGGGGGCAGGAAGGCATGGAAAGGAGGACACAGGGAAGAGATAACTACGGGGAGGAAGTGGGAAGAGAGCTGTTACAGTGTGGGGATTGAAGTGAACCGCTGTATGGAGAATGAACTTCGTTTGTAAACTTTCACCCAAATCACAATTTAAAAAGAGAGATAAAGAGAGAGTCCATAGTCCTGAAGTGAATTTCTTTTTAAAGGTAAAATTCACCATTAGTGAAATGCGTACCATTTTAGCGTATCACTTGAGCTTGGCTTATCTTATAAGCCCTTTCAGTTTTGAGAAATGTGTAACTCAGTCACAAACCTTTGTCAAGATATAAACCATGACGATAATTCTAGAAAGTTCTCGTGTCATTGCCCAATCAATCCTCACCGTCAGCCCTTCCTCTGAGAGGCAACCCCATAGTCTGTTTTTTCCCACCATTAATTAGTTTTGCCTCGTCTAGAATTTCCTAGAAATCAGTCATAAAACCCAATTTGAATTCTGTCTTTTGGCTTCCTTTTTCTTTTTGAATGCTTTACTGTGGTTCACGTGGAAGTTCCCACAGCACATTAGTTTCCCATTCAACAGTTTATACACATTTTGTTGCATGACATTGGCTGCAATCCCCTCACCGTAACAGCCCTCTTCCCACTCCTCCCTGGGTCCCCATTTCCAGCTGCCCGCCTTTTGTGCCCTTCCTGCCTTCTGAACTTTGTTTTGGGCCAAGTCCTGCCCTTGGGGGCTCACATGGTTGATTGATCCAAGGAGCACATTGCTCATGGGTGTTGCTCTTCAGTTCCTGGGCCTCTCTCTCGTTTGGCTGCAAGGTGAGCCCTGGGAGTGGGCTCAGTTCCAGGTTTGAAGGGTGTTGAGGGGCCACAGTCTCGGGGGTTCCTCCAGGCTCTATCCGACCAGTGACCCTGTTTTTTTTTTTTTTCCATCATGAATTTTGTTCTACTGGTGGCTGACCTTTTTGCGTAGTTGTTGTAGTGGTGGCTCTAGACAAGTACACTCATCTTCTCCCATCTGCCTTGAGTTCGGACTGTGCTGCTTCACGCTCACGTCCATGTCAGAAGCTTACGGCTTTCCTTCTCTGTTCTCTGTCCTCTGGTTGCCATATGCATTTCATCTACCTGTGCTACGGACCCCACAGTATGCTATCAGTTTTGCTTTAATCTTTTATGTTTACCTCTTTCTGAAGATCTGTCTTCCCATGTCATCCCGTTAGTTTGGAGACTTCTCTTCAGTTTGTAGTGCAGGTCTGCTGGCAAGATGGTCTCTTCCTATATTCCTCTCACCCTTGTTGTGGTAGGATATCCTCAGTGGCCATAGGATTCCTTGTTGGAGTTTTTTCTTCCAGCGCTTTAAGGAAGTGGCGACACCATCTTGGTGCCTCTGTTGTTTCTGATGGAAAGTCTGTGGTTGTTGGGTGTGTCGTCATCCCTGTGATGTGTCCTTTCCTCTGGTCTGTAGTCATTGGCTGTGTTGTTGCCCCCGTGACATGTGCTGTTTCCTGTGGTCTGTGTCATTCTCCCGTGTGACATGTGTCCTTTGCTCTGGTCTCTAGTCATTGGCTGTGTCGTTGTCCCTGTGACATGTCATTTCCTATGTTCTGTGGTCATTGGCTGTGTCATTACCCCGTGTGACGTGTGTCATTTCCTCTGGTCTCTGGTCGTTAGCTGTGTCGTGTCCCTGTGACGTGTGCCGTTTCCTGTGGTCTGTGGTGGTTGGCTGTGTCACTGTCCCTGTGACATGTGTTGTTTCCTCTGGTCACTTTCAGGATCTTCTCTGTGTCTTTGGTGTTGGAGTAGTTTGACTGATGTGCTCACGGCTTACTTTCTTGAATCCATCATGGTGTTCTCGGAACTTACGGAATGTGATACATGCCTTTCACCAAACTGGTCACGTTTCAGCTTTTCTCTGAAAAACTGTTTGCCCTACTCTCTTTCTGGGACTCCATTTACACTTCTGTTAAACCTTTTGTTGTTGACCCACAGATCCCTGAAGCTTTACTCAGTTACGTCTTACTTAGTTGGATGCTTTCTGTTGCCCTAGCTTCAAATTTACTGAGTCGTCTTTTACTTCTAAACAGCTGTTAAACCCACCCAGTGGCTTTTTCTCAGTTCAGAAATTGTATTTTTTTTTTTCCTAGTGTTTCCATTTGGTACATTTTAGAGTTCCTGTTCTCTCTTGAGAGGTCCCGTTGGGACATTTACCACAGGCTGTTTCCTTTTTGCCCCTGAGCGTAGTTGTAACTCCTGGTTAATAATCCTAGCCTGCAAAGTCCAGCACATTTGGGCTTGGTCTCAGTTGGTAGCCTTTTTTCTTTGTGTGGCTCTTGATTTTTTTTTTTAAGGAACTCTGGTGGTTTAGTGGTTAAGGGAGTTTGGCTGCTAACCAGAAGGTCAGTGGTTTGAACCTACTAGTTGCTCCATGGACAAAAGATGGGGCAGTCTGCTTTTATAAAGACTTACAGCCTTGGAAATCCCGTGGAGGTCTCTATGAGTTGGCATTGACTTGATGGCAGTGAGTTTGGTATTTTCGTCTTGACGTTTTTGAATGATGCATTGTAGAAACTCTTGATTTGGTTGTATCTTCTTGAAGAGCACTGATGTTTGGTTTGTCCTAGCAGCCTATATGCTTGGCTAGCCCTGGATCTCAAACGGTCTTCCCTGGGCTGATGGGCAGCTGCCGCCTCTGTCCTCCTGTCTCAGCTTGGCTCCTGGGAGTCTGTCCTGCATGTGCTGATTTCAGGGTTCGCACAGATTTGGGCACTTGGCCTGCAGAGTTTTAACGTTCTCTTTCCAAGGTGCTCTCCCTCCTGGGGTCCTCCTACCCCACACATAGTTACTGTAGTCTGCCAGAGGCCTCTCGCCTTGGGTTTTTCAAGCCAGCAAGACTGTGCGGTTCTCTCTGAGTTTCAGGCGAGAAGCAGCACCTGCCCCTCACTTGTGGGGTCACCGTGAGTCAGATCGGCCAGCAGCTGAGACGCACCCTCCGGGTGCAGACTTCCCTCCACGCTCCGCCCGCCTTTGGTCGGGTGGCATGGCTGCACAGCTCATGTTGGAGGCCTTGTCCAGAGGTTAGGGTCCTCTGCCCGAGGGTTGCCCATCCACGCAGCCACCTGCTCTTTGTCGTGGAACTGTTGTAAAGACGGGCTGGGTCTCTCCAGAGGAAGAGTGCTTCTCCCTGAAGACGTGGAGCTATGAGGGAGGGTTTTCTGCTGTGGCCTGTGGCTTCTTGGAGCATGAGGTGCTGTGCAGAGAAGACACTGGCTGGCCGGGTCCTGGAGGTTAGGTGGAGCCTTTGGGGACAGTAAATGAGAGGCTGGTACGTCTCTGAGCATTTACAAACCCCACCCAGTCCCCTGCCATCGGGTCCGCCCCGCTCATGGCGACCCTCCAGACAGAGCGGAACTGCCGTGGAGGGAGCCCGAGGCTGTCGTCTTTATGGAAGCAGACTGCCTTGTCTTCTCCCACGGAGCAGCTGGTGGGTGGGTTCGAACTGCCGACCTTTGGTTAGTGGCCAAGCATTTTGACCACCGCACCACCAGGGCTCATCACTTGGGAGGCACTAAGCAACTGTAAGGAGAGTGCTGTGTGGCTGGGACCCAGTGGCAAGTGTAAAGGCCTCGGGCTGTGTGTTGCCCGTGGTGGTGGATTCCAGTGGGGCAGGTCCTTCTTGCCATTGGATGCAGGGTTGGTCCTATCTGCTGTGGATGGCAAGGCTTGGATTTCTTGAAATTCAGATGTCCGGTCGACCCCTTCCCAGTCTGCTCTTCGCCTGCACAGCTGGCCGTAGGAGATTGGGTCTCTGTGGCTCTCAAGGCAACTTTGCCTTGTCCCACTGGGTACCCAGTAAAGACTCCTGAGGTGGAGTCCATGGCCCTCACACAAGTGAAGCCCAGGACTGTTTGACCTCTCTGGACCTTTGATCCTTTCTGGGCTTGTCCCTGGGGATCCCTCTCGTCTGGGCCCGGACAGCCCGGAGCTGAGCCGACATCATGGCTGGTTTCCCCACAGGGTCCTGAAATGACTGTGCTGATGGCTTGGAATGGTTCCCCCCAGGCAGTCGGATAATATATTGGGGACCCAAATGGTCATTGTGGGAACATTTTACTGACCGTGATCCACCTGTTTCTCCAGAAACCCCAAAGTTTAAACACATTTCCAGCCCAGATACCGTCAGTTACACTGTTTTATGTAGCGTACACTCAGCTTCTGAAGGTCTGGGGATAGCACTAGCCTATGGCCAGCACCCCCGTGCCAGAGTGTCCGTGGCCGTGGAGTTAGGGTCTAAGAGACAGGACAGTGGAAAGGAGTACAGCGATGCCTGGGACGTGCCTTGGTCTTCATGGGCTTAACGGGTGCGCGGGCCACGTGACGGAGCCCTTGGCGCTGGGGGCGGGACCACCGTTTGGGCACGTTGCTTCCTGTTCAGTGTGGTGTGGCCCTCAGAGCGAGGAGAGCAGCGGTTAGGAGCTTGCTCCTCGTGGCTGTGCCTCAAACAGCCCGCTTTTCCGAATGCTTCTCATTTCCCTCACCGTCTTCTGTCACGTCTTGACCACCCCACGGTACCTTTTTCCAGCCTCCACTGCCCTCTTTCCATGCCCCTGCCCCCCAGTCTGCTGTTGGTGACCTGCTCGGTCCCAGGAGAACAAGCTTCTGGGGGCTGTGCTTGGCTGACTGCTCACGGAGGGGCCCATCTCGCCTGCCCTGTTCCTCACGCGGTCACTGACCTTTGGGGCTTTGGGTTGGCTCTCGCTGTGGAACTCGCCCCTGCCAAGCACTCACTGTGTGACAAGCTCTGTAAGGGCCAGTTCACGTGGCCACGTGGTCTTAATGCACTGACAACCTGGGGCCGTTGACAGCAGTGTCCCTGTTCTGCAGACGGGGGTGCAGGAGCTCGTGGGAGTGGTGGGGCTGGGGTCCCTCCTGAGGGCTCTGTGAGTGCTGGCTGGTGGCTGCAGTCACTACACTGCGGTCCTTTCTGCCCATCTTTTTTTTTTCCCCGTTTGTGAAGCGTACTTTGCTAAGTTCTCTCTCTTTGCTTGTGAGCAGTGTGTGACAGAGCCTTTGTCCCATCAGGTTCTTCACCTGTGCAGCAGTGACATTAACTTCTGTGTGTCCCTCCTCGCCTCCTCCCTCCTCTGGTGTTTGCCCAGGGCGTTCCTGTTGTGGCTGCGCGCAGGGAGCTGGCGCTGAGTCCCTCTCACTTCTTGAGCGTTCCCCCCACGCTGACTGGCAGTCTGACTTGTCTGGGCAACCATCTCGCCCCGTGTTGCAGTCTCTCTCGGGCAGGGTGGGTGAACGTGGATGGTGAAAGGTAGCCATCTTGAGGCCACGTGCAGCACATGGTTGGTCTCGTTCCTTGCTAGAAATTGGATGTTGCTGGCAGCAAGGGGGACCAGAGGCAAAGAAAAGGGTGGGGTGGCAAAAAGTTTTTTTTCATCCATACTTCACTTGGCAAGATGCTTGGAACTTCTGCATACCACCTCGTAGTCACACTCTACACAGAAGCTGTTTTAACCCGTTTGACAGTCCTGCAAGCTTCCAAGTTTTGCCTACGGCCCCGTCGGCCCTTCTGTGCTGGCCCACCTTCTGAGCAAGGGCCCAGCCGGGCCGGACCTCTGAATCCACTCGGCATGTCCACGCGTGGCCCCCACTGAGCTCTGGTGTGGTTGCTCTGGAGTGGGTCCTGGCAGCAGTTTCCAGAGCTCCCCGTCGGGCTCCTGAAGGCTGGGCTTCCCTCCTGAGGACCAGTTTTATTGTTCAGTGGAAACGCACAGGAAAGCAAGGGCAGGCTGGCAGACATGCCTCCGGGTTCCTTCCTGGGACCCCAAGGGACCCGGCAGGTGAGGTCCTGGGCCTCTCTCTGCCCAGGGTTTTTTGAGCACTTATCTCCCCTCCTTTTCCTTTTTTAATGACTACAGCTCTAGAGTAAGAAACAGAAAAGGAATGTTTTTATGTGGAAAATGGTTTTTTGGTTAGCGTTGGCTTCTGCTTGCCCTAAGTCAGCAAATAACTTTTGCTATTAAGCTATCTCTTTGCTTATTCTATTTTCCAGAAACGTAAAATTGCCATTTTAGTAAAATGTTTGCGAACCACTGTCTTTTCTCGTTTTATGTATTTTTACAGTTGACTCAAAGTTCTGAGCAGCTGTCACCCCTTGCTTGGCCTCCTATTATAAGATAAATAATGCTCTCATTCGCTGGAATTTGTTTGCCCATAGAAAGTTAGAGCTATTGTTGGGTGCTTGGGGGACCCTGGCCAGGCCAGACCTTTGGCCTTCCCAGGCATCAGCGGGGAGGGCCCAGCTCTCTGCCGCTGGGCACAACTTCTGCCTGGCAGGTCCTTCCTGTGGGCCTGGGTGGGGCCTACATGCCCCCACTACCCCCGGCCCCCCATTTATACATAATCCCCAACTCACAACAGGGTTCCGTTCTGACCACTCCATTGTAGGTTGCTTCTGAGAGAAGTCCAATTCCTCTTTTTCTCAAGTTTTCATTATTATTGACTTACATTTTCAGTGTCTTTATAAACTTGATCTTAGCGTTTGGCTGTTAGAAGCATAACACACTGACTTACGGATACATTTTAATGTTGCTTGTGGTACACGTTACTGAGGGTAAGATGCAGCCACAACCCAGCCCTGGTCGTAAGTGCTGTTCCTCTCCTGGTGACTTGGATAAAGCTATCTTGTCTGTTGACCTGCTTGCCACTGGGGACACAGGCTCTGTCTGGTGCACTGCAGCCCCTGGCGCTCACTCACGTGAGTGATGGTGGGAGTTCACGGAAGGAAGGAGTGGCTTGTGTTCGCCTGTCTGCAAAGCGGACTGAGTATAAAGTCCACCTCTCCTGGGAGCACCTGGCCTTTTGTGTAGCATTTCTCATGTGTCCATGTGTGGCTGTGCTTCCGTGTCCAGGGGTTTACCTGCTGCTGGGAATGGAGGCTGTTACATTAGTCTTGTTTCTGAGCACTAAGCTAGGTCTCTTTGCACACAAACCTTTGGTGGCACCCCTGAGTCTGTCCTTGCAGGGGGGCCCATGGGGCCGCAGGTTGTGTCATGGAGTTTCCTGCCTCCTGCCTCGTGGCTGCCTGTGGCTCCTGAGAGTGTTTGCTGAAGGGGCTTTAGCATCGGTGACCCCTTGCCATGGCAGGTGTGCTCTGGTTAAAGGTGAAGACGCTCCTCCAGCGCTCCCGGGGGGACCCGCGTGCACCTGTGGCGTAGGCGTACATAAGGCAGGAGGCGCTGGGAGGTCCCCAGAAGTTCTCGGGGGCCAGTCCTGTGGTTGTAGTGCTCCCCCCACGGGCCCATCCTACCAGGTGCAACACCCACCCGTCTCCCAGAGGTTCTGGGGGGCCAGTCTTGTGGGTGTAGTGTCCCCCCCCACAGGCTCGTTCCACTGAGTGCAGCCTCACACACTTCAGCTTGTTCTGATGCTTTTCATCCTGCGCTGAGCAGGACCATGCCGATAGGGACAGCATCCAGCACCCCGAGTGCCACAAGAGCTTCCTCAGATCTCTCAAAGCCCTGGGGAGCAGGTGCTGTTGTTCACGCTGGGGGAAACTGAGTCTGAGTGAGATGAAGTTACGTGGCCAGAGTCACGCAGCACAGCTAGTAGACTGCAGCTCAGGTTCCGGAAGATTCTGAGCCAGCTTCTCTTGAAGCAGGAACTTCTGACCCACCCCACCGGACGGGTCATACTTGAGGGTCTGCCGTGGCCTTGCCATTTGGCCGGTGTTGCTAGGGCAGGTAGGAAAGGGACACGTTTGGGGTCTGTCTTGGGGAAGTTAGTGCAGATGTGCAGGCAGTTGCAGCTGGAGTTTGGCGTGTGACGGGGTTGCCGGGATTGAGCTGGGCAGGATGGCATGAGGAGGAGGGGCTTTCTGAAGACTCTCTTGGATTTGGTGTTGACTATGAAGTCCCAGGAGCTCTGGTAACATAGTGCCTAAGGCACTTGACTGCTAACCAGAAGGCTGGCGGTTCAAATCCACCAGCCACTCCTTGGAAGGAAGATTGGGCAATCTACTTCCGTAGTGATACTGCCTCGGAAACCCAAAGAGGGGTCGCTATGAGTCGGGTCCGACTCGACAGCACACCACAACAACAACAACAACAACAACAACATGAAGTCCCAAGGCTTGCACAGGCTGTCCTCAGGTTATGGATATATGTTCCAGTCCTGTCTGTAGGTCATATCTGTACACGAGTCAGGATGGTTAGCTGGGTCTGTGTCAAGTCAGATGTCTGCTGTAGAATAAAATGTGCCTTCCTGTGTGTGGGAAACAGGAAAGACACTCGCCCAGATACAGTCCATCCACACACGGCCCACCCACATGCGGTCCGTGGGCATACAGTCTGTCCACACGCATCCCGCCCGCACACGGTCCATCCACACACGGCCCACCTGCACACGATCCATCCACACACAGCCCGCCTACGTACGGCCGCCCCCATGCAGCCCGCCCACAGCCTCGTAATGCAGAAATAACCATAGTAACATCCTAATGAGGAGCTCTGGTAGCATAGTGGCTAAGACACTTGACTGGTAACCAGAAGGCTGGCAGTTCAAATCCACCGGCCACTCCTTGGAAGGAAGATGGGGCAGTCTACTTCTGTAGTGATACTGCCTCGGAAACCCAAGGAGGGGTCGCTGTGAGTCAGGTCCGACTCGGGCACACAGCAGCAACCACATCCTGACGCACGTTGCAGAGTAGCACCAGTTTGTTGTCGGACCTTTGTGTGCACCTCAGATTTTCAGTGTAGCAGGGTTTCTACAGGGGTTGCTTGGTAACCACTGGTTGTAAGTCAGTCAGGCATTTATAACCAGGGGACCACCTGCACTCAGGAAAGGGACTAGGCTAGGGTGGGATTTCTGAGCCATGGCACTATTGATCATTCTCAGTTGTGGAGTGTCCTGGTCCCTACTCACTGGATGCCAGTAGAGGTCCCTCCACTGGAATGTGCCCAGACGCTGGCACACATTCTCTGGTGGGCACAGCTGCCCCTGGTGAGAACCACTGGGTTAGGGAAGAGTGGAAATGAGATTTTACTGGGAAAATAAGAGCAGAGATCCTGGAGAGTTCTGAAAACTAGGTAAAGGGATTTGAACTTGCTGCAGCAGTGGGTATGGAACAGCTGTAAGCATCAAAAGGACACTTGTTGCCCCGTGAAGAACATCTGAGCTCTGAAGTGACTCCAAAAGTCGTCACATCAGGATGCATTCGCATATGGTGGTGTTTCTGCTAATACTGTTGAGGTCATTGTATGATGGTCTTTCCTGGGCTTGGGTCCAGGAGGGAGCCAGCTGTCCAGCTGATCTGAGGCATCCTGGCGGCCTCTGGCCTGTTGGGTTGTCGGCTTTAGCCCTGCACCTGTCTGTCAGGACCTTGCAGTAGAGGTGTTGTCAGCCAGCCCAGGGTGGCCCTGGGCCTCCGATGTGACTGTGCCGTGTGTACGCAGGCACGAGCAGGGGTCCTTGCCCGGGGTCCCTGGGGCGGAGTACCACTTTGCTGTCTCCACCCTCTTCATGCGCGTTGTGCTCTCCCACTGTGGTGAAGTCAGGCAGGGCTCAGCACCTGTGACTTTCTCCCTGGTAGAAATGACAGGTCTGTTCCTGTCACATTGTCACTTAACGCTTATTCCTGCGTTGATGTCACGTTAGATCTCCCCATGTGTGCATTAAAGGAGTGCATTGATGTTTTAACACTCGGATAACTGTGTGTGTGCTTGGTGGTGGTTGTAATCCTGGGCACTTGATGCATTTGACACATTCTGGGAAGGGATCGGTAGGTGTCATCAAACTGCCAGGGGATCCGTGGCACAAACAAAATTCGTAACCCACTCTGGAAGCCGTGGGTTGGCCACCACTGTTGGGGCGCCCTCAGGCCGAGTGAGGTTCCAGTTTAGAGTGGTAGCCTGCACTGTTCACGTGTCTTTGATGGTACTTAATGGAGCTGATTTTAAGAACGGTTCTAAGAATGTGGGTCTGGTCCACAAACACAAACGTCCGACTAACGGACGGCTGTTAGTAGTCCTTTGATGTTCTGTACTTCTGCCCGCACGTTGAGGTGCCCTGCGCGGAACACATTCTTCCTCCGTCTCCTTCACTGGCTGCACATGCAGCTTTCACGTCATTGAAAAGTCTTGGAGACTTTCCTTGCACCAAGACCAGGCTCCTTGCAGTCAAGTCGATTCTGACTCACAGCAGCCCCCCTTGGGTTTCCAAGGATGTTAGTCTTTTCAGAAGCAGACTACCCTGTCTTTCTTATGCAGAGCAGCCGGTGGGTTCAAACACCTGGTGCCTTAACCACAATGCCACCAGAGCTCTTGGTGCTCAGGTGAGGCTGAGTAACTCCACGTACCTGTCCCAGCTGACCCACAAATTCAACTTATAGACGCACTTAGGATTGTACTGCATTTGTAACCCGGAGACTGCCTGTATCAAAGTGCGTTTTCAACACAGACCTTTAAAGAAGTCTGTGTAACTAAGTCTCTCTTGACAGGTGCTGTGGCCTTCCGAGAACGTTTCTTGGTGGGTGTGTCCACCCACCATCCTGTGGTCTTGTCATGAGGGCTCTTTGAGTTTATCCGTGGCCGGTGGCAGGAGACAGGCACTGGAGGCTGTCCTGGGAGGTCATGGTAGCACCTAGCTCTGATGAGGAGCTGGGATTAGACAGCACAGCAGAGCGGGCAAATCGATCTTTGAGAGAATTAAGTGAGATGCTTGCAGAAGAAAGGAGTTTGAACTTAGTGCGGAAAATATCTCTGGGGGAGTTGAGCGTGGTGGCTGGAGAGTGCTCTGTGCTCGCCCTCTCAGCAGTAGCAGCCGGCGACATTTGGAAGCGATCAAGTCTGTGTCCTCGGGTACATCCGCTGGAGCCGGGCGGTATGCGCGTGAGTCAGAGAGCATGCGAGTTGACTGCTTAGGTCACATGGGCAAATTAACTCCACCAAAAATAACCCAAAACAGCATTTCTGGGAAATGCAGTGGAGGCAGCTTTCAGAGTAAACAAAGGAGCCAAGTAAAGACAAAGGCTTGGCTGGAAAAGTGAACCTTTGGCAAACTGGGGAGAATTGCTTTGATTTCAAATACCAAGGAAGACAGATACTTCTCCAGTGGTTGTCTCTTGAAAGCGTTTTCTCAGAGCTCTCCTGTTGGGGTCCAATGGACGCGTGCGTTTTCACAGAGCTCAGGAGGTTTCCCCTTCTGTTTGTAGCCAGTGGCACGTGTACCTACAGCCTTTAGCTTGTCCTGTTAAGCCCTGGAAGGCACTTGTGTTTTTTCAGGGTTTCCTCTTTTTCCTTACTGGGAATTGACAAGATGACAGATTCTGTACGAAACAGGAAATGGGATCGTCAGTGGCTGCCGATTAGGATTCACCTGGGGAGCTTCAATGCCTACACACTTGAGACAGGCCAGATACAGTGTCTCAGCCCACACCCACCAATCCTGCTTCCAGTGGGCTGGGTGGGCCTGGGCACTGGTTCTTTCTATGCCTTGGGGTTTGCGAGGTGCAGTCAAGGTGGAGAAGCAGCTCTCTGTCCTTCACACGCAGGTGAGGTCTTACCGTCTACACAGTTCTCTTCAGCTCTGCAGCGTCCGTGGGAGGCGGACGTCACGGTTGTGGTTGTTTAGGATGTTTGAAGGGGACAAGCGATGTGTGTACTGGGACTTACCTATCACACATGTGTCTCTCTCTGGGGCAGGAGAGGTTCATCACTAGACAACAAGGTTGGTACTTCTGTTGTTGATTATCAGGGCAACTAAATATATGTAGTCGTAGGACCAGGACTGAGAGTTACTTCCCAGAGTGGCTAGAGCATATGATGATTCCTGAGTCAGATCAAATAGGATGGGCTGCTCTGGTTGGGTCTCACTACCTAATGGAACAATGTTAACCTCTTGTTTCTCAAAGTCGTATTTACTACGTGGACTAAATAACAGTCTTGCTCTTTGAGTAATTACCTATACACATTAGCCCTATTATGTTGCTTAATGGGAAAGAAGTTCATTTTTGGAATATTCTAGCTATGGAATGATGGAAGAAACTGCCAGATTGAAGGAAAACAATCCAGTTCAGTTCAACTACAAGTGTAGATAGAAAGATGTCGCTTTCCTGATAATGTCTTGTTAATGTCATTGAAAGAGTTGACTTTTTGGAGGCATCTGGGATGGGTAGAATCTGTTTTCTCAGGTTACAAACTTACAAATCAACTAACTAGACTTGTGGTGAGCGACTTTTCCTGGAGGATGTCATTTGTGTCATCCGGGAGCTGTTAGTCCTGTGTGGGCCATAAGCAGCTTGCAGACAAGGCCCCTGCTTCATGGGCTTGGCAGAGGTGGGCACCGTTACGGTGTGTGGTTGTACTGCAGCTTCCGTCTGTAGATGAGGGAATGCTGCCATCTGCACGATGGGGCAGGTAGGTGGCGGTGCTCAGTCGGGGGCTCTCAGGTGGGTTGCTGATCATGGCGGCCCCAGGGCACCGAGGAGAATTGCCTCACAGGGTTCTCCAGGCTGTGGTTTCACAGGAGCAGGCCCCAGGCCTCCCTCCTGTGGAGCCGCCGGTGGGCTCACACCACAGGCTGTACTTGAGCAGCTCAGCATTAACGTTAACCATCGTGTCACCAGGGTTTCTTTTTTCTCGACCCATGTTGTTGCTGGTTTGTGCTGTCAAGTCAGTTTGGACTCATGGTAGTCCCATGTGGCAGAGTGGAACTGCCCCACATGGTTTTCTAAGTTGTAATCTTTGGTTCACATTGAAGCTGAAGAAAATTAAAACAAGTCCAAGGGGGCCAAAGTATGACCTTGAGTGTATCCACCTGAATTTAGAGACCCTCTCAAGAATAGATTTGATGCATTGAACACTCTAATGACAGTTGTGGGATGACATCACAAAGATCAGACATGAAGAAAGCAAAAGGTCATTAAAAGGACAGGAAGAAGAAAGAGGACAGACCAAATGGGTGTCAGGAGATGCTCTGAAACTTGCTGTTGAGCACGGAGTAGCTGAAGCGCATGGGAGGGAGAGTGGAGTGGGAGCCGACAGATCTCCCAGGGCAGCGCAGGAAGACAGGTGTCACAGGGGGCTGTGCAGAGCCCTGCAGTTGGGCACCAAGAGGGAAGAGCACGCCAAGTGTTTCTCAAGCTGAAAGAATCGAAAAAAATCAAAGCTTCAAGTTACACTATTGAAGGATTCTTTGGGCAAAATATTGAAAGACTCAGGAAGTATCAAAAGAAGGTGGAAGGAATACACGGAGTCATTGTACCAAAAAGAACTGGCCGACATTTAACAATTTTAGGAGGTAGCATATGACCAAGAACCAGTGGTGCTGAAGGAAGAGGTCCAAGGTGCGCTGAAGGCATTAGTAAAACTCCAGGAAGTGACAGCATACCCCTTGGGCTGTTTTGACAAATGGACATGAAGCACTGGAAGTACTCGCTCATCTGTGCCCAGAAATCTGGCCGACAGCTACCTGGCCGGTCAACTGGAAGCGATCCATGTTTATGCCCATTCCAAAGAAAGGTGATCAGCAGAATGAAGACATCATCAAACACTATCATTGCCATTACACACAAATAAAATTTTGCTGAAGATAAATTAAAATCGTTTGTACCAGTACATGAACAGGGAACTGCCAGATACTCAGGCTGGATTCAGAAGAGGATGTGGAACAAGGAATGTCATTGCTGGTGTCAGATGGATCGTGGCTGAAAGCAGCGAATGTCAGAAAGATGTTTGTCTGCGTTTTATTGACTATGCACAGGTATCCGACTGTCTGGATTGTGACAAATTATGGATAGCTTTGCAGAGAATGGAAATTCCAGAACATTAATTTTTGCTTGTGCAGAACCTGTCCGTAGACCAGGAGGCTGTCGTTCAAACAGAACAAAGTGACAGTGCATGGTTTAAATCAGGAAAGTTGTGCCTGAAGGTTGTATCCTTTCACCAGACTTGTTCAGTCTGTGTGCTGAGCCCATAATCTGAGAAGCTGGACTGTATGAAGAGGAATGTGGCATCAGGATCGGAGAACGCAGACAGCACAGCCCTGCTTGCTTCAAGTGCAGAGGACTTGAAGCACTGATGAAGATCAAGGGCAACAGACAGCCTACGGTGTGGATTACACCTCCACATAAAATAAAAATCTGGTCTCACAGAAAATGGTAGGACTCCCGAAACTGTGGCCCCCACTCACCCTTCAAGTTTGGCCCTGGGCTCACTCCCATGACTCAGCTTTCAGCCAAAGAGTAGACAGGTCTGTGAGGTGAACAGGTGACACCAGGGGGGTGCCAGCTCAGAAGGCAGGAAGGGACAGGAGAGGAGGAGGGATGGAAACAGACACAGGGAGGAAGTGGTAGGAGCGCCATCACACTAGGAGGATTGCAGTCACGGTCGCAAACAAAACGCGTGTGGACTGTTGAATGGAAAACCAGTTTGCTCTGTAAACTTTCACCCAAGTCACAATAAAAAGTTAAAAATAAAAATCCTCACAACTGGCCTAAAAAGTAGCATCATGATAGACTGAGAAGAGAGTGAAGTTGTGAAGGATTTCATTTTATTTGGGTCCACAGTCAACACCCATACAAGCAGCACTCAGGAAATTCAGTGACATACTGCATTAGGCAGACCAGCTGCAAAATATCTCTTTCAAGTGTTAAGAAGCAAAAATGTCACTAAGGTGGGCCTGACCATATTACTCGCCTCATATGCATGTGAAAGCTGGACAATGAATAAGGCAAACTGAAGAAGAATCAATGCCTTTGAGTTACCGTGTCTGTGAAAAATGTTGAATCTGTCATGGACTGCCAGAAGAATGAACAAGTCCGTCTTGGAGGAAGTATAGCCAGGATGCTCCTTACAGACAAGCGTGACGAGACTTGGTCTGACGTACTTGGGACACGTCAGGAGGGAGCAGTCTCTGGAGGAGGATGCCATGCTTGGTAGAGGGTCAGTGCAAAGAGGAAGGGGCTCGAGGAGAGGACTGACGCCGTGGCTGCAGCAGTAGGCTCAAGCAGAGCACCAGTTAGGAGGGACGCAGGGTGGGCGTGGTCCACGCTGTTTACCGGATGGGGTTGCTGTGAGTCAGAACTGACTTGAAGGCACCTGACAACAAAACAACAGTCTTCACAGGAGCAGATCACAGCCCTCTCTCATCACAGGGTCTCTCCCTTTGAGCTGCTGGGTGGGTTCAGACCACCAGCCTTGACGTTAGCAGCTGAGCACTTAACTCTGCACCACCAGGGCTCTGCCTTCAGTATTAGATTAGGAAAGAAAATACAAGTTTCGATGTAAACTTTTTTTTCTTCGAATGAGGCAGTATGCATACACATAAAGTAAGCGTAGGATCATGCTTGTCTGGCTCTTGAGTCACTCTTCCACAGACGTAGGCACTTAGATTCACGGAAGGTTTTAACGAGATGACAATGTGGAGTTTTTGACCTTGATTTATTTATGTGGGAGGGAGCCCTCGTGGCATAGTAGTGAAAACACTTGACCGCTAACCAAAAGTTGGCAGTTGGAATCCACCAACCCCTCTACAGGAGAAGAATGTTGCAGTCTGTTTCTGTAAAGGTGGTTGTTGTTGTCAGACCTGACTCATAGCGACCCCTCCTGGGGTTTCCAAGGCAGTATCTTCTGTGAAGAGTGACAGCCTTGGAGACCCTGTGGGCAGTTCCACTCTGTCCTCTAGGGGCGCTGTGGGTCGGAATGGACTCCACGGCAGTGGGTGTGGTTTGGGCTTTCCTTCTGTGAAGACTGACAGCCTTGGAGACCCTGTGGGCAGTTCCACTCTGTCCTCTAGGGACGCTGTGAGTGACTTGACAGAGTGGGTGTGATTTGGGCTTTGCTTCCATGAAGATTGACGGCCTTGGAGACCCTGTGGGCAGTTCCAGTCTGTCCTCTAGGGGCACTGTGGGTCGGAATGGACTCTAGGCAGTGGGTGTGGTTGGGCTTTGCTTCCGTGAAGATTGACAGCTTTGGAGACCCTGTGGGCAGTTCCACCCTGTCCTCTGGGGCGCTGTGGGTCGGAATTGACTTCTTATCAGAGTACCCCCCCCCCAATGCCTCCCTTGGTCAACTTTAAAATCTTGTAACTTTGTATAACATCATTGGGAATTTCAAGCATTAAGCTGTGACTGTAAAGGAACCAAGGAATTATTATCATTTCTATTCTTCTTGGGCGTACAGGTGATCACCGTCCTGGGCACTGAATTTTCAGATACTGACCCTTACTGAGGGGAGTAAAGTGACTGCATCTCCTCCTGTCCCCCCAGAGCAGGCTGTCTCCTCCGCAGAGGGCCTCGCAGTGGGCAGTCGGCCTCTCCTTCCGGCCCTTCTCTCTGTGAACACACAGACAGGTGCCTTTGAAAGCCTGGAGCGGGCTGGGCAGGCTGAGTGATGCATACTGTTCTCTGACAGGTTTTTTGTTTTGTTTTGTTTGTGATTTGGGTGAAGATTTACAGAGCAAATTCACTTTCCATACAGCAGGTCACATATACTTTGTCTCATGTCATTGACCCCAGTTTACCACAATTCAACAGCTCCCCTCCCACTTCCTCCCCATAGTTACCTCTTCCCAGTGTCCATCCCTCCGTACTATCCTGTCCCCTGAGCTATCTCCCTGTACATAAGCAGCCCTTCTTTCTCCCATGATTGTTCTCTCCAAGGAGTGTATCTACTTGAGGTAAATTCTTAACTCACATGCCTGTATTTTGTTTGTCTGGAAACCACAGATGTGAGTTCAATTCCAGACCTGAAGGGCAGCTAGGGGCCATAGTCTCAGTGGTTCCACTAGGCTCTATCAGGCCAGCAAACCTGGTCCCCACCTTTTTTTTTTCTTTCTCCAAATGGTTTTGAGTTTTGTTCCACATTGTTCTCTCTCTCTATCCAGGATCTCCTACATAGATCCCCTTCCAAGTGGATGACAGTGGTAGCCAGGCACCATCCAGTTCATCTGGTCTCATAGTTGTATAGGCTGCAGATCGGATGGTGTACCAGTCGCCAGGACTAATTGTTTCCATGAGTTCTGGTTTTCTTCATTCTTCTTTGCTCTTGATGAGGAGAGACCATCACTGCATCTAGATGGCAGCTTGCTAGCTTTTAAGATCCCAGTCGCTACTCGCCAAAGTAGGAGGTGGAACAATGTTTTGTATAGTATGTTATGCCAATTGAGCTTGATGTCCCCTGCAACTATGGTCCCAAGCCCGCAGGTTCAACTACTCGGTCCCTCTGGGTAGCTGGCTGTGACCAAGCAGTGATCACAACCTTGCCCCTTGTCAGCTCTACTATATACCTGGGAATTCTGATCATTCACATAAACTTATAGGACCATTGTCTGCCAACCCTGTATATGATCTTGGATACAATCCCCATTTCGTAGACATACCTAATCGTTTAGCCTGTCCACCCATCTATCCATCCATATACCCTTTGTTGTCTGTGTCTCCTATGTACCTCTCTATGTCTTTCTCATCCACAATGCTGCCATATTGGTCACTCACATTTGGTACATTGCCCTTCTCTTCACCCAAATCAGTACTTATCTCCATCTATCTAGCAGCGTTCCCTCCCCTCCCCTCCCACCTCTGGTAACCAACAAAGAAAATTTACTTCTATAGATAAACCTTTCCTTAACTTTTACAATAACGGACTAATACAATATTTGTCCTTTTGTGATTGACTTATTGCACTCAATGTAATGTCCTCCAAGTTCATCCACGTTATGCGGTGTTTTGCAGATTCTGCATTATTCTTTAGCGTTGCATAG
>NW_006921644.1:11292310-11295915 GCF_000298275.1 Orycteropus afer afer | reverse complement strand
TTCTCTTCTGCTGTTTGTGCATTTTGAATTATGCCTAATAGCTCTGACAGGTTTTTAAACTGACTGCATGTGGGGCACTGTCCCAGCTCTTGTTGTGTGTGTCGTGTCCACAAGTGGCTGTTCTCTAGCTTGTCTGTGGGCCTGCCGCCTTCCAGTGTGTCAGGGGCCTTGGTTTCCAGGTGACAGACCTGGCTGTAGGGGCCACTCACACAGGCCCTTGCCTCATGTGAGTCCTTTTTTCTCTCTGCCTTGATCATAGGGCCTTCCCCTTCGTGTGCAAGTACTTTTCATGTGATGCGTTCCTAAACACGGAATTGTAATTTTAGAATACGCTTTCCAAACTGCACCCCAAATGCTTGCTGCACTGTGTTCTTTGTCCTTATCTTCAGTGGTTTGTGATTTGTGTGAGATTTCCAGACGGATGGACTTAATGCTGCTGTGCGATTGGTTTTACAGGAAACCATGTGACTAGAAGCAGTCCAGAAATGAGGTTTTGCCTCACCCCTGGGAGTGTAATTCCCACCAGCCTAGCTAATATGGTCTCTGTCCAGCCGAATGTTCCACTGATACGGGCCACAGAGGAGGTGTCCTTGTGTGCCTTTATCTGGGCTGTTGGTAAAGCCCAGTGGGGGTCATAGGCCGGTGAACGTTGTATCTCAGGAAGTAGTTATTGTTAAACAAGTAACCCAAGTTTGTAGGAAGAGTTGGCAAGTCGGTGGCTACAGATAGGTTTGAGATAGCAGTGGGAGCTGCTCCCTGTTACCTGACTGGGGGGAAATGTGTTTCTGTCCCCTCAGATGACTCCACGGCCCGAGACCCCTGCCAAGAGTGTCAGCAATAGTTTGGAAAATGTACTGCACCCATCAGCACATTCCACTGAGGAGTCGCTCCCCAAGAGGCCTGTAGGAAAACACCCCAAAGGTGAGTCCACGCCTGGGCCCGGCTCGGTGCGTGCCGTCACTCAGAAACGCTCTTTCACAGGGGGTCCTGTTTGTTCAGTTCTCCCTGTAGTGCATGACTTCAGCTGGGTTCTGCAGGTTCAAATAGTGGTGGCTATTAAGGGGAGAAGGTGCCTGTCCCGCCGCTGAGTAAGTCTGAGCAGCACTGTTCCAGGGGGCTTCTGCAGTGGCGCATGCGTCCTCTCTGTGCTGTCAGATGGCGCTGCCAGCCCCCGTGTCCTTTGAGTCCTTGGAATGAGGCCAGCGTGATGAGGACTTGACTGTTTAATTTAAATGCAGACGGCTCTCTGTGGAAAGTGACGACCGGTGGGCTGTGTCTTCTGAAGGAGCCACGGCAGCCATGAGGTGCGACGTGACACTTCAGAGACTGGGCGTGCTTGGCTTTCTGCAGCCCGTCGCAGCAGCAGACGGCCCCGCTGATGGAAACCTTTCTTAGCTCTGTCTGTGCGTGGAAGAGGCATTGCGAGGAGAGCAGAGGTGACTGTGTGGGGCTGCTGTGATTCTCACAGACGACGCACCCAGTCTGCCACCTGTTGCTCCCAGAGGGCCGCTTCAGCCGCGTTCACCCTCCCCCCATGTCCACTCCAGTAAACTGGGTTCCTTTTCTTTAATTTGCGTACATGGGTAAAAATAGTGTGAGGCGTTACTTTTGCTGCTTGCTGCTAACTGTACAGTAAGGGTAGAAGCCGTGGTCAGAAGTCCTGGATTGGGCTTGGTCCTCAGCCAGTTGTCAGAAAGTCAACAGTTGAAGCTGTACGTTGTTCCTGTTGATTTAAAGGGGTGATACCAACCTCAGGTGACGTTTCCATGTCATAGACATTGAAGTCAGTAACATGTGCACGAGGAAAATTGACATGGGGTGCTTAGGAAAATAACGGGGGCTGCACGCTTGACATCACCACGGCGTTATTTGGCACGACGGGAGCTAATGGGCACCGTGTATGACACGTGTTGCTGTGGGCTGCAGACTCCCCAGAAGGGGGAGGAGTCAGGAGGCCCCAGCATGGACCCCTTACAGTAACGGAGCTGTTCCTGCTCCCCCTGGTTTGCTTTGTTTCTCCCCTTTGTTGTTCAGCGATAGGTTTGTTACTGTTCAAGATTAGGAGCCACGTGTGGTTTTGTATGTAGTGCCCCTTAGGTCCCTGTAGGCCCCCGTGTCTCCGGCACAGTGCCTTCTATTGGACGCTGTCCCCTCGGTCCCCCCCGTCTCGGGCACAGTGCCCCCATACTGTATGTCGACCCCTCGGGGTCCCCCCGTCTCAGGCACGTGCCCCCATACTGTATGTTGTCCCCTTGGGGTCCCCCCCGTCTCAGGCACGTGCCCCCATACTGTATGTCGTCCCCTCGGGGTCTCCCCCGTCTCAGGCACGTGCCCCCATACTGTATGTCGTCCCCTCGGTCCCCTGTGTCTCGGGCACAGTGCCCTGTATCGGATGCTGTCCCCTCAGTCCCCTGTGTCTCGGGCATTCAGTCTGTCCCATACAGATGCCTCATGGACTTCATGAAGCTCTATGCTGACAGACCTCGGCGAGCCCACCATCCCTGACTTTCCTCGACACCGTGGGAACGCTCACTTCTTACAATGCAGGCTGAGTTCATGCCCTGCTGTCAGATCATCACGTCCTTACACAGCCCTGCGATGTGTATCACCCCCCTATTTCACATTTACGCCTCCTGAGAACGCACGTCTCTACCACGCGGTCGTCCTGAAGTGCTGTCACCTGAGTTCTAGGCTTTTCTGGGGAAAACTCCAAACAGCATTGTCCTGGAGGTGGCCTTCCTGAGGAGATAGCCCCAGAGCGTTGGCAGCGGACTCTGCCCACCACACCCCTTCTGATCTTCAACACCAGCCTCCCCTTTACCCTGCGTGTCCTCCTGCAGGTTTAATTACCGTCCAGACCACACCCCTGCCTCTACCGTGTGCTTCAGTGCAGTCAGAGAGAGGAGGGGCCCACTTTCACAGGAGCTGTGGCAGGTCGAGGGGCTCTTGGTGGCTCAGTGGTTGAAGCATTCGTCTGCTAACCAAGAAGTCAGTGGTTTGAACCCACCAGCCATTTGGCTGGAGAAGGATGAGACAGTCCGCTTCCATAAAGATTACCATCAGGTGTCGTCACGTCAGCTCGGACTTAGAGCGACCCCATGTACAACAGTACAAAACACTACCTGCTCCAGCACCAGCCTCACTGTCCTTGCTGTACCTGAGCCCATTGTTGCAGCCACTGCATCAATCCATCTCCTTCAGGGTCTTCTCCTTTTTTGCTGACCCTCCACTAACCCTGTGGGCAGTTCCACTCTGTCCTCTTGGGGCGCTGTGGGTCGAAATGGACTCCAGGGCAGTGGGTGTGGTCTGGGCTTTGCTTCTGTGAAGACTGACAGCCTTGGAGACCCTGTGGGACAATTCCACTCTGTCCTCTAGGGGCGCTGTGGGTCGGAATGGACTCCACGGCAGCGGGTGTGGTTTGGGTTCTGCTTCTGTGAAGACTGACAGCCTCCCCGTGGGGCAGTTCACTCTGTCCTCTAGGGGCGCTGTGGGTCAGAATGGACTCCACGGCAGTGGTTGTGGTCTGGGCTTTGCTTCTGTGAAGACTGACAGCCTTGGAGACCCTGTGGTGCAGTTCCACTCTGTCCTCTAGGGGCGCTGTGGGT
>NW_006921644.1:11287733-11292210 GCF_000298275.1 Orycteropus afer afer | reverse complement strand
GCAGTTCCACTCTGTCCTCTAGGGGCGCTGTGGGTCGGAATGGACTCAAGGGCAGTGGGTGTGGTTTGTGGCAGGTCTTGTCTAGAATGACAATCATCGTTTTTTGTCAGACTAACACAGTACTTGGACGATGTAGTAATGAGCCCCACAGCTCTCTGCACCCCTCTCTCGACAGTGTTTGCTCTCCATCTGTGGCTCATGAGAAGTAATGGTTTCTCTGCGGCCATGGAATCACGTAGGTTGACAGGTCATATTTCTGGTTAACCTGTTCGGTGTTTTCTTGGGGGAGATAGCTGCTTTTCAGCCTTATTGTCTTTTACTTGTCACTTGGTAATTACCTCCACCCTAAACTCTGTCCCTTGGTTCCTTCCTGTTTGAACTGGGTGACATGGTGCATGGAAGGGCACTGATGCGTCATATGGTCCACAGGCTTCCCAAGCCCTCCTTGCTTGCTTCTCCCCGTGCCTTTCCACTGGCTTTTCTGGGTGTCCCTTAACCGTGAGTCCGTGAGGCCCTTTCCTGTCCCTCCTCTTCATACTCTCTGGCAGTCTTGTCTGAATTCGATGTAACCACCACTAGTATGTTGACGACTTCAGAGCCTTTTGGTGCAGCTAAAACCTGTCACCTGGATTCCACATTCACCAGCTGATAATGGGTATTTCCTCTCAAATGGCCTCGTGGTACCTCCTGGTTAGTGGTCAGATGGAACCGTTACCTCCATTGACACTCCTCAGTTGTGTTTCCATCGTTGGGGACTGATGCCAACATCCAGTCATTTAGTGCAAAAATCTGGGCATCCAGGGCGGCCCTGTCTTCAGGCTGCAGCACCCCAAGGTGCCTCAGCTTTCTTCTGCATTGTCTTTGACACCATCCGCAGTTGGGGCTTTGTCACAATCTGCCACCTCCCACCTTGCTCCTCTCTAGTGCAGTCTCTGGTCAGGACATGTGGAGTCATGGTACTTCCCTCTGAACACATGTGAGCATGAGGCAAGTCACGGCTGGCATAGGTGGCATGTCCTGAGCACCAGGTGCCGTGAGATACAGTGTGCACACGTTTTCATGTCATTCCACAGTCCCATGAGGTGTCCAACAGACATGAGAGACCCCTTAGACAGATCCCATCACTGTGCCCAAGACCACTAAGCTGGGATGCACCACGTTTCGGCCCTTGGCACTGAGGGCAGAGAGCCTGTGTTTGGATTGGCCCCCCATGGGCTGTGAGTCTCTTGTGTGCCCTGTGGGCTGCACTGTGTGTCCTTGGTGGGGTGCTGTCTCTGCCTTGTCCCCTTGTGCCCCTCCCTCTCTGGTCTGATCCATCACCCATCTTGACACGCTCCCAGCTCCAGGGACACTTGTCCATCTTCTGACATGGTGCCTGCCACTCCCCGGGCCCTCTCTGACGTCTTCTCCAGAGCTGCACTGGACGTGTGGCTGCTGCTCTGCCTGCTTCAGACGGGTGCTGGGTAACGTCTCTGCACTGGGCAGAACTGCGGGAGAATCCCCAGGCCCTTAAACCCAAGTGCCCTGTCATTTACCGTTCAAAATGAGCATGCCCTCTGTTCGAACACTGCTTTGCTGAGTCAGCTTGGCTGGGCCGTGGTTTGGGGTGGTGTGGCAGCTGGATGTAGTTACTCCCCGTGACAAGATTGCATGTGTTGTAATCATCTCCACGGGGAGTCTGCTGGGAGGTGTTAATCAGTGTAAGGGGAGTCGCCTTCCGCATGTGGCCTGTGTCCAGTCTATATGGAGAAACTTTGGGAAAGGTCCCTAGCTTACTGGCACATGTTGGATGCTGCATTTGGCTGAGCCTTCATCCCAGTAGCCTGCCAGCCTCTGGGTTGTCCCTGGACAACCTGGACTTGGACGAGTGGCCCCCGATCTCGGCTTTGTGCCTTCTCACCTGCTGGGTTCATCGACCTCAGCAGCCAGTGGGTGTGTGATCCACAGGAAGCCTCCAGCCCCAGGGCCTGGACAAGAGATCGCCCCACAGCCCAGGGTCACAGGGCCTTCACCCGGCCTCTCGACCCAGCACTCTGAACTCGCACTTCCAGCTCCTAAACGTAAGAGAACAAATCCTTGTCTGCAGGGAACAGGAACCGCTGTGTGTGGCGGGGACTGGCACACTCATCAGCTGGGTGTCTGCAGGGGCTGCCCTAGTCTGTCTCTGTCTCTGCTTCTGGAGAGCCGACCAGTCATGTTAATGCAGGTGGCCAGATGACCACGAACTACCAGAAATAAAGCTGTGTGGTTCTTAGTTACGGCGCGGTGTGCCCTGAAGTGATGTGGGAAGGAAAGCCGACTCACTGCAGGGTCGTGGTGAATATGCAGACTTGAGCACCACCAAACAAGGTGTGCTTCTGAAAAGTGTCCCCGTTAGCACAGAGCTGGGTGAGGGGGACGGAGCCGGTGTTGGAGGGATGTAATCACTCAGCTGATGCTCTTCAGGTACGTTTTTTAAATTTTTAACTGAAAACGGGATTTCCTGACCACTGCTGTTGAGTCCGTTCTGATTCATAGTGACCCTCTGGGGCAGAGGAGGACTGGCCCATGGGGTTTCCACTGCTGTCAGTCTTTGTAGGAGCAGACTGCTGCTGCTTTCTTCTATGGAGTTGCTGGTAGGTTTGAACCACTAACCTTTTGGTTAGCAGCCCAGTGCTTTAACCACTGCACCACCACAGCTCCTTAACTAGGTTTCATTAATAAAAAAATTAAAATAGGAAGCTTCTTAAAAGTTATTGTAGTTCCCTTCAAATAGGGAGACATTGCGTTCCGTATAGGACTAAGGGGAAGAGAGAGGATCAGTACGAAAAACTGTTGCAGGTTCTTTTTCTCCCTTCCCTTCTGTCATAAGTAACCTTTTTTCCCCACCCTGAAAACCAAATGTTTTTGTTTTAAGATACTACTTCACTGTGTTTACAGTAGAGGATTACTCAGCAGTTTAATTTCTCATTCAATGATTCCTGCACAAGTTATTCATTGACATTGGTTACGTCCCTGACGACGTCCACGTGCTCTCACGCTCCCCATCCCGGTTACGTCCCTGACGACGTCCGCGTGCTCTCACGCGCTCCATCCTGGTGGTTCAGCTTCCCTTCATCTGGTTTCCCTGCTGCCTTACCGTCACACCCTTGTTTTAAAGCAGTACTGATATCCTCTGTGCTGTGATGGCTTTCGCATCCTTGGGGTACTGTGGGCAGTGGCTTTTTGTTCTTGGGGGTGTGTAATTAATCTCCTTTATAGAGTGCCACTGAGAGCAAGGAGAAGAAACGCATGCTTGGCAGAGAGCTGGTGACCACCCAGTTTTTCCCGAGTCCTTTAGGGTGGAGAAGGACAGTGTTTTGACTGTGTCATTGTTGACCCGTGGTACAGCCATGTGTGCAGGCATTCTGCTCAACAAAGCCTCATGACACTTGGCACTTCTACATTCTCGGCCAGCATCTCAGCAGCCAAGCTGACCCTTAGGTCTTAGTGGTTCAAACTGAGAGGTTCCTGGGCCAGAAACGAAGAGAATGTGACCCTAGGCCTGGCTTTGTCACCACCTGGCTGTGAGGCACAGTCCTGCATTGTCTTTGACTTTGCCAGCCTCCTCACTGTCCAAGGTCAGGTCCTGGTCCCGGAGGCCCACCCGGCTGTGCTCTGCTCCTCGCGGCTCTCTCCTCTCTCGTAGCTTCCCCTCCACAGTCCCGTCTCAGCTCTCCTCAAGCCCCCTTCCCAACGGCCGCAGCGTGGGCTCCTGCGCCCAGCCCTTGTGTGTCACTCAGCTGCCTGCGGCCTTGAGTGGAATGCGTGTCCCTGAGGGTCGTTGGGAGTCTGCTCCCTCCTTGCTGTCACTGGCCCTTGGTGCCTGGACACCGCCAAGTACACACACACTTGGTGTCTTGTCAGGGAGTGTGTTGTCTGAGCCCTTCCACAGCAGCATCTTGGCTGGCTTTGTGTGGTGACCTGCTTCCTGGTGAACTTTCTGAGAAGTGCCCATCTTGCCTCCTGTAGCACTGGGCATCCTGATGATAAAGCCAGCTTCAGGTTGTCTCCAGTGCAGTGTGATGTATGAAGTGGTGAGGAGTGAAAGGCCCACGGGAGACCCACACTCCTCAGAGGTACGGTGCTGAAGCCCAGGCTGTGGCTGCAGAGACAGAGCACAGGGCCTGGGCTGAGCGACGCATGGTACATACTCCTGTGCCCCGGTCAGGCGTTGTACAGGTTGTTGTCTGTAGGCTCAGGGCTCTGATGTTCTTCCTTTGGTGGGACTCTGTGTTCAGTGGGCATCTACTGGTATTGCTTCAGGCCCCCCCACTAACCTGGTGATCCCCCCCACTCCTTCACTTGGCGAGGGTGGGAGTGCTGAGGAGGATGGGAGGTGCGGCTCCCCTCCCCTCCCCGACTCACCTGCACCTGACCCCCGTCCCCCTCACCTGATCTCCTCCCCTCCCCTCCCCCTGATCCCTTCACCTGACCCCCTTCTCCCTCCTCTCCCCCT
>NW_006921644.1:11282720-11287465 GCF_000298275.1 Orycteropus afer afer | reverse complement strand
CCCCCCTACCCGACCCCCCAAGTTGCCTTCAGAATTTCAGGAGATAAAAGTGGAAGTTTGTCTCACTCTTTGAGGTCCTGCGGAAGAGAAGTGTGAAACGTGCCAGGTGTTTGATAATATCCTATTCAGTAGCTACTGTTTTTTCTTGTGGGCATAATAGGGCTAGTGGTGTTATTTGATTCAGAGTGCAATGTTTTTGGTGAAACTGATGTCTCGAGCTTACTGTAGAACAGTCCTGTTTGGGGGAGGGTGGCCGTGTGGTGGTGACGTGGCTGAATGTAGAAGCGAAGGAACGGCTGACTTTGTGGTCATGTAGCTGGTAACGGGTCTGCGGGTTGGTTTTACGTCACTGTGTGTGTGAAATTGTCTGTGATGGAGAGTTCTTACAGTCCTAGAATCTAATAAATACGACTTTTCACAACCTTGGGGTCGGGAAAGATTTCAAGAATCCTTTCAAGTCAGTATGAACGCAGCCGACAGCAAACATCAAACCCTGAGTGTGCTGACATGGGCTTTCACAGAGGGACATCCAGATGGACGGACAGGCAGGGAGGTGCTGAGGGGAGTGGAGACCAAGCACATGGTGTGCTCTGACGGCGATCGCGTGCTCAGTGCACTGGGCGGGGAAACCGTTGGTTCCCTTCGGTGAGCCGAGCAGAGCGGCCGTCCGGAGGCAGCCGAACAGAACACCCGTGGAGCGGCTCTGCTGGGCACGTGGCTTGCCACAGTCGGAACCAACGGGATGGCAAATAGCAGCAGGTTGCCGTAGATTTCTGGCAGCGTCAGTAATAAATTACACCTTCACTTTCTTTTTTAAGTTGAACAAACATGTTTTCTGCAGCCGTCACTCTTTAACTTGGGCTCTTTCCGGTGTGCTGTGGCCCCACGCTGCCATGCACTCCCGGAGCGGGCACTCCGGAGCGGGGGCTGGGCGCCTGGCCTGTCGGCTGGTCTGGAGTCCCAGCTCCTGGGCTCGGACAGCGAAAGACTGCTTCCCTCTGGAGGGTTTGCTGCCTCGGGGCCCTGTTGCTGCCTCTGCCCCTGCCCCGAGGTCATTTGGGAGCTGGGGCACGAGAGAACAGAGAAAAGACAAATGAAAAAGCCAAATGGGGGCCACCGTCACTCTCGGGGTGTCCCCCACTTGCACAATATCGTGTCTCCCTTTCTGCCGCTTGAGCTGGAGCTCCTCCTGGACACACCGTCTGGCCAGCGGGGGATGGGAGAAGGGCGTGTGGGGTGGTGCGGTGGCCCATTGAACTCTGCTCTCTTCCCGGCCACCCCTGTGCTCTGTCCAGGTGGCCCACCCTCCTCCATCCAACCCGAACCAGCCTCCCCGCCATGAGCTTTGTGGGCCGGGCTCAGGGAACGTATTTAAAGCCACGTTTTCCCACAGAGGAGGAGGGGTGAAAGTGTACTGAGCCACAGGCTGCTCACGGGATGACTACAGCAGACAATAGCAGTGCCGTAGGGGGCGTCAGTGAACGCGGAACTGAACTGGGTACCTTCAGTCACAAAAGGGCTTTGTGTTCACTTCCGTGGAATCACCTGCGGGCCTTGTTTATGCATTGATGGGTCGATGGATTACTGATCATCTTGGGATTGTCGGTTGTATCATTGAAGGAATGACTGTCTTCCCGCTGTACAGCCTGGACCTGTTAAAATGGAATCTCCACTTCAGGTTGGTTTGTTCGTCATTCTTCCTCTGAGAGGGGAGGAGTATTCTGTTGTTCTTTCAAACATAAAGCCAGCAAAATGAATCGGAGTTAAAATACGGACGGACGTGGGAAAATCCAAGACAGAAGAATACTGGGCCTTCACGGAAGAGCTCGGTGACAGAGCCAGGAGGGTGTTGAGGAAAGTGAGTGTGGGTGGGATGAAGCACGCATCCTGGAGTTTAAACCGGTGATGAAGTCGGGAGCAGTCGCGTGTCAATGCCAACAAGTCAGAAGGCCACCTGCCTGGTTTGACAGTGTTTTTATACCCTTGTTGGAAAGAAGGCCATGATGTTGAGAAGAAGCATCGTGGGCAGGATCTGGGATGTGCTGGTCTCCGGGACACTTCCCCGTTCAGAGCCTTCCAGACACCTGCTGCGGATTATCATTTATACAAGTTGGGTTTCACCAAAAACTTTCTGCGTCTTCTCCTGAGACCTTTGGGGCGTACTCTTTGCTCTGAGGTGGAAATTGTGAATGTTACGCGCACTGCTGTGTGCCCTTCAGCTCACAGATTGAAAGTGGGCGGCAGGAGGAGACGCGCATTTCCTTTCCATTGCAGGATATGACGACCATGCAGATGAAGGCAAAATCGTCTAAGATGATGGGCCGACTCTGCTGGTCGCCAGCCCCATGATTACAGAAGTTGGTGTTTACAGGGCAGCTGACAAGGGTCGACATCTTCCCTTTTGGACACTTCGTCGCGCCCGCTCCTGGGCCCTGCTTCTCTCAGGTGCGGCTGCGAGAGCCGCATCCCCAGTGGAGGAGTGCGAACACGTAGCCGAGGGGAGGGGAACTGCAGTTGGAGTGCCCTTTCGCCCAGCGCCCAGTTGGGTCGCACACAAGCCCAGGATGGAGACACGCTGAGTGATACTCGTAGTTCACCTTGTGTTGTTCAGAGATTCGTACTCACCTCCTGGTTGTTGAGCCCTGTCAGCTCAACAGTACAGCGTAACCAAGTAACGCAGCCAGCTTGTCATCTTATGGGAAGGACTCTTTAAGATTTAGAATCAGGTTGTTAGAATGGTTATCACCCTTGTGCACACATAAGACAGGGAATAGACCCGTCCGGCTACGAAGCAACGGCCTGACTTTGTGGTCACGTAGTTGACGGAGCCTCGCTCTGGGGCACCCTCCGGCTCGGTGCTACGGAGCCCGCTGCATCCAGAGGCTGGCCGGGCTGCTGCTCGCAGGGGGCTCCTGCTTGCTGCACCAGCTGCTGCTGGGCCTGGGCTCCGCAGACCAGAAGGTGCTGGTGGGCGTGGCCAGCAGCCGCTATGAGACCTCTGTGGTGGCAAGACTTGGGACTGGCCCGAGTCACAGCCACACTCTCCTGACTCTCGGGGCCCCTCCCCTCTTTGCCTGTTACATGTCTGGACTGGCTTTGAAAATCTGGCCTTGGTACCTTGGGGAAACGTTGCTGAGTGTCATTACGGGTTTTATTGATGGCTGTGAACTGGCCTGTAAGATGTGCGGGAGATCCCTGTTGTGTGTCTTGAATAAGAAGAATATTTGGAATAACCGAAACGTTCAAAAGGAAGAGTGTGGCGGCTCTTCTCCCACCGTGAGAGGGAAGCCCATCCCTGCTTCAGCCTGTCCCTGGGCCCTTGCCTCATTGGTCCTCTCTCAGACACGCCTGTCCATGTTCCCATATCCCAGCTCCATTTCTCTTTCTTTTTTCCCCAGATGGTGAGCCTGCTTGCCCTTCTCGGGCTGCTTCTGAGGATGCTGTTGGTGGCCAGCTCCTGCCACCACACCGTGTGTTGTGCCTCTTAGTTGGCGCTGTCTGTCCGTGTGGCCCCACCTTGCCCGGTGGGCAGTGGTGGCTTGCTGTGTAGCCCCTCATGTTTACCACGTATTTGCTTGCACCCTTCAGAAAGGTGGTCAGACTCGCTTGTGATAGAGGACATAACGTGCAGGAGTGGCAGGGAGGTGAGGGAATAAGGAGTCTTGGTGGCACAGTGGGTAAGCGCTCACGGCTAACTAAAAGGTGTTTGGTTTGGAGCCTGTCAGCCGGCTCTGCAGGAGAAAGGACCCTGCGGTCTGCTGTTGTCCGATGACAGCTTAGGAAACGCGTGGGACAGCTCTGCTGTCACGTGGAGTCACTGTAAGTGGGGTTGGTTCGATGGCACCAGCAGCAGCAGTCCTGGAGTGGGTTGTAAGTTATATGCTTGTGTGCGTAGACGTTTCCATTTTAAAACTCTGAAACACACTATGTTGTACTGTTGTTAGGTGCCATCGAGTCGCCTCTCACTCACAACGACCCCACGCACAGCAGGACGAAACACTGCCCAGTCTTGCGTCAGCTCCGCGATCCCTGGGACACATGTTATGGAAACGTGGAAAGTTTTAAAAACAAAACCAAATATAATTCCACCCAGACAGTCCCAGTGGTGTAGTGCCTAAGGCACTTGACTGCTGACCAGAAGGCTGGCAGTTCAAACCCACCAGCCACTCCTTGGAAGGAAGATTGGGCAATCTACTTCCATAGTGATACAGCCTTGGAAACCAAGGAGGGGTCGCTATGAGTCGGATCTGACTCAACGGCAGTATGCAGACAGTTCCCATATCATTTTTGATCATTTTAGTCTTTTTTTTTTTTTAATTTTACACAAAGCTGTAATCTTGTTAAATATACACTCTGTACTTTGTTGTTGATACAAGGAGCATTTTTCCATCTGTTTTTGTTTTTATAACCATGGTGCCTACTGGCTACAAAATCAAGCGAGTGCATCACCAACTTGTAACATCATGGAAACCCTCTGGCTGCCCCTCTGTGGAGTCACTGCGACAGTCACATTAGATACAGAGATCACTTTGGAGTGAGAGCCACTGTGCCTGTTTGTCATAGCAGTCTCCTCCTCACTTGCCCTCAGAGCCCTGGGTCACCACGTGTGTTGTTCTGGGAGAGGGCAGCAGCGGAGGACTCCACCCGGGGGGCAGCTGTGAGCTCTTGATCTGGTCCAGAGCGGCACGGGCAGCGGAGCCCACAGCAGCTGGTCAGAGGGGTCGGTTGGGGGGTGGGGGGATCAG
>NW_006921644.1:11269585-11282620 GCF_000298275.1 Orycteropus afer afer | reverse complement strand
GGGGGATCAGTGGGTGGGATCAGTGAGATCGATCGGGGGGATTGATCCAGAGTGGCACGGGCAGCAGAGCCCACAGCAGCTGGTCAGAGCGGTCAATTGGGGGGTGGGGGGATCAGTGGGGCATTAGTCGGTGGGATCAGTGAGATCGATTGGGGGCATTAGTGGGATCAGTGAGGGGGATCAGTCGGGATCAGTGGAATCGATTGGGGGGATCAGTCGGGGGGGACAGTGGAACCAGTCAAGGGCCTGTTCAGTGGGATGGCGATGGTCCTTGGAGCCGACACAGGACACAGGGCTGTCTGCAGGCGTAGAGAGTCTCACTGGCGTTTGAGTCCAGAGTCTGAGAAGGCTCTTTCCTTTGAAAACAGCTGAATAATACTCATCTGGGTTTCACATTTTCCGGTCCAGATATGAGTCACTTCCGCTTTCAGGCCAGATGGGGATTTCTTTCTTTTTACTTCTGTCATGAGTCCCTAATATTACTCAGTCCTGGGATGTGGGTATTCTGTGGTGAGGGAAAATGCTGACTGTGTTTTTCTGTGTTCATTGATGTTGTAAACGCTATTGTTTAAAAACCCAAAAGATAGGAATGAGAGTGATGTCATTGTGGGCAAGTTTAAAAAAGTATTGGTTTGGAAAAACATGGAAGCCGTTCATTTGCTGACAGAGTGTGACGGGAAGCAAGAGGGCCCCCCGAGGGGTTCCAATAGGTGAAGAGTGTGACCTGGGGACACCACTAGCTTCGCTTGGCCAGAGGGGTCACCACTGCTTCTGATTTGTCAAGTAATTTGTAAGGTGCTGTCTTGAGCATCGTGCTGTCATGAAGTGCCTTTGAGCTGGCCCCGACTCACTGCGACCCCGTGTGCAGTGCAGGGAAACTTGCCCAGGCCTGCGCCAGCCCCACAGTCCTTGCTGTGGTTGAGCCCTTTGCTGGCAGCCACTGTGGCATCAGTCCATCCCCTTGAGGGGCGTCTTCTCTTTTGCTGACCTTGTACTTCACCAGGCAAGACGTCTTTCTCAAGGGGTGTCCTGGCTGGACGTCTTACAAGGCAGACATGTCCACTCTTCTGGCAGTCCAGGGTATACGCAGTCCTCTCCTGTGGCACCGCACTTCAAAGGCATCAACTCTTCTTCCGCTTTCCTTATTCACTGTCCAGCTCTCACATGCATGTTGGGGTTATTGAAAAGACCATGGCTTGGGTCACATAAACTTTAATCCTCAAAACGACATCTTTGCTTATTAACAATTCAAAGAGGTCTCTTGCAGCAAAGCTGCCCAGTGCAATATGTTTGATTTTTTGACTGCTGCTTCCATGGGTGTTGATTGTGGATCCAAGTAAAACAAAATCCCTGACAACTTCAATCCTGTCTCTGTTTATTATCTTGATGTTACTTATTAGTCTGGTTGTAAGGATTTTTTTTTTCTAATTTGTATTGTGATTTGGGTGAAAGTTTACAGAGTAAATTCACTTTCCATACAGCAGCTCATACATATTTTGTTTCATGACTTTGACTGCAAATCCCATGGTATAACAGCTCTCTTCCCACTTCCTCCCTGTAGTTCCCTTTTCCCTGTGTCCTTACCTCCTGTGCATTCCTACCCTCTGATCTGTCTCCCTGTGCAAATAAATATTGCCCTTCTGTTCTCTCAGATTGATTGCTTTAAGGAGTGTATAAATGTTCACCCCATGTGCCTGTCCATTGTTTGGCTGGAAGCCACAGGAGTGAGTTCAGTTCTAAACCTGAAGGGCAGCTAGGGGCCATAATCTCGGGGGTCCTGCCAGGCTCCATCAGACCTGATGGTCTTTTACTATAATTTTGAGTTTTGTTCTACATTGTTCTCCCACTCTCTCCATTATCTCCTGCACCAATCCCCTTCTGAGTGGTTGGTGGTCATAGCACCATCTAGTTCTTCTGGTCTTCATGGTCATATAGGCTGAGGATCGCATGGTCAACCAGTCTCTTGGACTTTTCTTCATTCTTCTTTGCTCTGGATGAGGAGAGACCCATCGTTACATCTAGATGGCCTCTTGCAAGCTTTTAAGACCCCAGTAGCTACTTGCCAAAGTAGGATGTGGAACAATGTTTTTGCGTAGATGTTATGCCAATTGAGGTTGGTGTCCCCTGCAACTAAGCTCCCAAGCCCACAGATCCACCTTCTCAGAAAATTGGGGAGTTTTTCCGTAGTTGTTAGTATGATGTCATGTTGAACTCAGTTTCTTGGTGGCATTTGTTGAAATGTACAGCCCACCCGCACCCCACACACACCTAGGGCTTCATCTGGGACTTTGTGGGTCCTGAAGTCTCCCTTGAAGGCAGGGTCTTGCTCCTGCTTCCATTCTGAGGGCATGCCAGCACTTGCCGTAAGCCCCTCCTTGCATGCACGCAGGTGTGCTCAGGGTGACATGTCCTGGTCTCTGTGAAGGGCCATTGGCCGAGGCTCACAAGGAGACTCTCAGGACCTGTGGCCCCTCTGCACAGGACTGTGGAGGTGGCTCCTTGGCTTGGGGTCTAACTCAGACCAATCCCAGGCATTCCGAGGTGATACACAGTTTCTCGCGCGTCCCCCTCTCCGCGAGGTGCCTGTGAGACCTGAGTGACACCGCAGGGGTTGTGTTGCGTGTTTGCTCTGGTCCCGGGCCGTGTTCACTTGGAGTGGCCTCGTGCAGCCCCAGCTGTGAATCGGGCCAGGGCCCTTGCTCAGCTCTGCTGCAGGCTTGCTGTTACGTGGACAATGCAAGGAAATGCCAAGACCAGAGACGGGGTCCACTGAGCCAGCTCCTCTCTGTGGAGGAGTGGGGCTTGGGTTGGGACAGGGTGAGCCGACGTTGAGGATGAGTTGGCAGAAGCACGCGCCCAGGAGAAGGGTGCTCTGATTCTTCATCTGCTGCCCTGCGGGGGCCACGTGTCACACACTGAGGTGTGACTCCATCCCACCGCGAATGGCGCTAGACGGGGGTCGTGACTGGAAATCCGCAAGGGGTGTCTTATGTCGAATGCATTCAGCGCTTCACTCGGAACGGCTCTAGAGCCACGGGAGAGCATCTGGAGGGCAGCATGGAGGGCGTCCGGGACAGCGGGTGGGGCGGGGATCGGGATGTGCGGCATGAGACTTGGGCTTCATCACGATTGCAAACCGGAAGGAAAGACGAGCCCCAGACTGGACGTGCTGTTTGCCAGGCGTGTCTGGTACAGAATCTGCGTCCAGACGCATGAAGAGCTCCTGCAGTTCACTCACAAGAAGAAACCCCGATTCAACAGTGGGTTAGAGATTGGAGGTATGTTACCACGCAGAGATGTGGGTGGCCAGGAAGCACATGGAACAAGGCTTGGGGTCTTTGGTCCTCAGGGAGCTTCGACTGGGCGTTGAGTCAGACATTGAGCATGGCTGGCTGTGTCCCCCATCCTGCTCAGGGAGGACACCCAGAGCCGTGCCGTTCCCATGGTCTCCGTGGGTTGCCGTCTGTGCGTCTTCAGGGCAGCGGTGGCCTAAATCTGCCCCCACCAGGGTGTGTTTGCAGCCCGGACAGACGGGTGCTGTTCTGCTCCATGACCCCTGACCAGAGGAGTCACATGCTGTGCCCACTTGGAGGAGAGTGGTGAAGCCCAGGGGAAGAAGGCCGGCCGGTGAGCCCCTGGGTGTCGGCGCCCCTTCTGCCTGGTCATCTGCCTCCTCAGCGCTCGGCTCCAGCTGCTTGTCCAGAGGGTGGGCCCCTCTCCTCCAGGAGTCTCACTTGGGGTGCCCATCCCTCTCACCTGAGCCTGTCACAGCTGCAGAGGAGCTGGGAGAGCTGTCGTCTAGGTCCAGCACCTGTCATGGTTCTGCACGAGCAGTCACTCGGGTCTGCTGTCTGGTTCCTGAGCTGGATGTGGGCTCCAGTGCCTCCCGTGTGGCTCAGTGACATTGCACTTGGCTGTCCAGGTTCTCGTCTCTTTCCTGCTTCTGTCCTCTCTCATGTCTGAAAGTGCGGTGACTGTAACTCTCTCGTGTGATTAATGGCCTTTACTAGCAAAGGGCAGAGGTCATTGCTAGAGTATGCCAGCAGATTCAGAAAGGTAGTACAGCTCAGGGGTGACGTCTGGCACGTGCTGGGTGTGAGGGATACGACAAGGGCCAGCCAGTGCCAAGTAGGGGTCTCAGTGAGGGCGGAGTGTTGGTCCTTGGTTAGCCCGCGCACAGCCGTACAGCACAGTCCCCAGACAGTTGGCGAGGGCTGTGCATGCACCTGGGAGGAAGGCACAGCCCTGGTCCATCTCTGCACTCACGGATTCCTTTAGTTAAGAGCCC
Organism: Orycteropus afer afer; assembly: GCF_000298275.1. Taxonomy (NCBI): domain Eukaryota; kingdom Metazoa; phylum Chordata; class Mammalia; order Tubulidentata; family Orycteropodidae; genus Orycteropus; species Orycteropus afer. The sequence goes on along the minus strand of NW_006921644.1, from coordinate 11,278,332 downwards.
ACTGAGAAGGGTCCCTGCCTGGGTGGCCCCGATGGTCTGTGCTTGGCTGGTAACCCAACAGTTGCCTGTTCAAACCCACCCCAGCAGTACTGCGGCAGATCCAGGCCCAGCGAGTGGCTCCCATAGATTGCAGCCAGTCCACCCTCGTAGGGTGCAGAGGCTTTCCAAATGAACACAGACAGATGCTCCAAGGGCCCGCGAGGGGCCACGTGGGATTAGCTTCTCCTGAGCACCTGTGATTCAATGCTGTCATTTTCTCTTGTTGCGTTTAAATACAAAGAAATTAAACCAAGTAGTGGCTTCTCAACTTTATCCCCTTTCCTTTTTCTTTGTAAAATCCTACTGCCATTGAGTCGATTCCAACTCATAGCGCCCCTAGAGGACGGAGTAGAACCGCGCCGTGGCATTTTCAAGGCTGTGAGTCTTTACGGAAACAGCCTCCCTTATCTTCCTGCAGAGCGGCTGGTGCGTTCAAGCCACCAGCCTTTTGGTTCGCCGCCAAGTGCTTTAACCCCTGCACCACCAGAGCTGCTTTTTCTTATTTCCAGCCTCCTCCTAAAGGTGTAACACATGAGGCAGTTCAGGCTGCCTGGGGAAGATTGCAGCCTGTAGGAGACTGTGCATGTGTGTTGTGCACACCCTGTGAACTGCCTTCTGAGAGCTGGTATCATTGGCCTCCACCTCGTGTGACGGCTCTTCACAGACCTTGTGACCAGGCTCTTTTTCCTTCATGGCAGGTGCCCTATTGTGAAGGGAGAAAGTGCTGTCTGATGACAAGGAGACACAGACAAGAGACCGCTTGGGCACCTGTGCTCTGAGAATTGCCCACCGAGTGTGTGGGCGTAGCGTCTGATGAATCAGGAGCACCTCCTAACCTTTGGGGTGGACGTGGGAGATGTGCGCAGGTGTCGGCTGGGATGCAAGTCGGGCCTCCTGCGCTTTCCCGCATGCTGGGGTTCTCTTTTCAAGCGCCGTTTTCTTCCCTCCCTTCTCCACGCTTTGTTTTTGTTTTCTTGCTTGTGTTTTCCATTTTATTTCTGAATTTCCCACCGGGCCTGAATGTTAGCCTCGCAGCCAGGTTTCTGTCCCAGATGAGGACAAGGCCCCATGGAAGCCACTGGCCACCATGAGTGCCAACAGCCTTGTGTGAAAACAGCTAACATGTCACACGCCGATGGTGCCGTGCCCCTCGGGTGTTCATTTCCTTCTTGTAATTCTGTGTTTTTACTTTTACAGTGAGTGTTGAAAAGATAGACCTGAAGGGATTATCACACACAAAAAATGAAAGAAATGTTGAATGTTCCTTGGAGGTAAGATGCTCAGTTGTTTTCATTTTCTCTTGTTGCCTTCTCTCCTCTAAGGATAGGAAGAAAGTAGTCGCCACCCGTAGATACTGTTATTTAACAGTGGTGCTGTTTCCCAAGCCCTGTGCCCAGTGCTGGGGGAGGTAGCAGAGCGGGTCTGGGTTCTGTTAGCAGCCAGTCTCCACACTGAGGGATGTGGGTTGTGGCCTGGTGGCTGCTCCCTGCCTGCCTCTCGAAGGGGAAGGGGAAGTGGACTCTGGACCAGCCTGGGGGTCACTATTGCGTTGTCTTTCCCTCCCTTTGTGAGCGCGGCGCTTGGGGTGGGGCTGATGTGTCCACGCCCACATCTCCACTGAGAAAGGAGGGTATTAGGTGGGACAGACCTTGGGGTGCTCAGCACGGCGGCTGGAGTGTGGCGTCTGCCTAAACACGGAGCCCGCCTCTTCTCCCCACGTGCGGCTCCTGGTCTGTGCAGGGTGCCCAGGGCTGGTCGTTGTCACGGAGCTGGACGAGGGAGGCAGCTGCGAACAGTGAGGCCCACGCTGCATGTGGAGAGCAGGTCAGGGACGTACAACGCTGAATCTGGCTCCTCTCCTACGTCAAGGTCTTCAGGGAGGCAGCCCAGGGCTGCCTGTCAGGAGTGCAGCTGTGCTCCGTGAAGACCAAGGGACCCTGACTCCACTCCTGCAGTGACTGCTGTGCCACCCCCAGGCTCAGGAGCCAGCTTGGCAGCCAAGGCTCCAGCCTTCTCATTTGCATCCCAGGCAGCAAGACTACAGGGGTGGGGGGGTGGGGGAGACTGCTTAAACAGTGTGACTGGAAATAGCCATTAGACAGTGCTGCTTATGAATGGCCAGGGTGTGGTTTCTTGGTCCTACTTAGCTGCAAAAGAGGCGGAGGGACACCTGGCTGGCGTGCCCAGTCACGGTCAGGGTCGTGTCACATGCCACATGCCTGGCTGTGTCTCATGTGCTAGATGCATCATTGAGTCCCTTGTCGGCGTCTGCCCGCAGAATTACGGGGGGACGGGCGTGGGAACGAAACGCTGCTTTGTCCCGTCTGTGTCTGCTGTGTGTAGTTGACTTGCTTCTCAGAGACGGAGGCCACGTCAGAACACTGCGGGTACTTCCACCGCTGAAGGGGTTAACCCCCGTTACAGTCGGAGGTGCTGCGCTGTGAGAATGAGTGTTACACTGTGAGCTTGTGTTTTCAAAGCATGAGGAGAAGACTCGGTTGCCTTAGGTGTGGGAGGCTGTGGGAACAGTGTGCAGGGACTGGGAACCGTAGCGCCCAGGCTGGCCTCAGCAACCTGAGTGCCTTCCGGATCCAGCGCACAGCCGGCCTCCCAGGGGTCTGGAGAGACGCCCCAGTGGCTCCCTTCGCCCCAAGACAGGTGGTGTGAGCAACCTGGCCGTCTGTGGCCTCCGCAGAAGCAGATGGACCTGACTCCTTCCTGTCAGGGGTGGTTGGCACGTGGCAGTGAGCATCTAGAGCAGTTGACAGGGTGTCCCCTGAAGCCGCCAGTGAGGGCCACTTACTCAGGTGTATGCCTGGCAAGTGCCACAGCAGGGGCCTGTACTGGCCTCTGTTCTCAGCCTAGGTGTTTGTGGCAGGGAAAACTGTGTTGTTCAGCATGAGGTATGGGGACTTTGCACCACATGACTTCCAGCAGTCTTTTAGTAAAGCCACGCGCTATGGCAGACAGGCTCCTTGGGGGAGGAGGGAATGGGGACCAGGAAGGGGTGGGGCAGCAGGCTGGTGGGGGCAGACACAGGGATCCATGTGCGAAAAGCAGACTGCCAGCTCAGAAGAGGCTGTAACCAGGCCCAGTGGTAGCTCTGAGCTTGCTATGTTAGCATAGAGCCTCCTGCTTCAGTGCACAGTGACAGTTGTCACAAGGGCCAGACACGCAGACACAGTGTTTTCTACCCGAGTTGGTCACATTGAGATGTTTCAGAATTTAAAGTAAAAGCTTGAGTCACGGAGAAGGCTTTCTTTTCCTGACATGCTCACCACTATGGGGTGTTTGTGCTGAAGGCTGTGGTGGTCCTCCAGTCCCCAGCAGTCCAGCTGGTTTCTCTCTGAAGGCTCACTTGATGAGCCCAAGGTACTTGCAGCCCAGACTGCGTTTGGTGAGGGAGCCTGCAGGGTCAGAGGCAGCTAGAACGAGCAGGGAGGTGAAGGTCATCTCGTTCTTTGTAGACCTCATGGCCCATTTGCACAGCTTCTGCCGTGCGTGCTTGTCAGGCCACTGCAGTGACGTATGTCCGTCCACTTTTAAGTGGGGGGCTCTTGTAGAGCAAGTCAATCACAGCTGTCACGTCCCTGCTCCTCGTGGCTCACTGTGGTCCTTTATGCCCAGCTGTTGTCCGACTAGTTCTGTGAAGCAGACGATTCAGCGTATCATTGGGAACACCCGGTGTCTGTACTGGCAGCTTTTCCGCATCCTCTTCCAGCTCCCCGGTGACTGTTCTCCTGCCACTACCTCCCACTCTTGATCTAAGTCACTCTGATCACAGTCACCACTGGGCCCCAGGGCACTGAAGCCCTGGGCAGTTTCTGCCCCCTTCTGCCTGGCCTTCTCATCAGTCCCTGGCGCTGTCGAGCACTTGTTCTTTGTGCAGAGTGGGCCCCTGGCTTCTCTCAGCCTCCCTTCTCACCCAGGCTCGTCCTCGTTGGCCTGGCACTCGGCTGTTAAAATGGCCGCACCTCCTCCAGACTGTATCCCGACCTGTTTGTGTGTTCTCGTGAGGTCATTTGTGTAGATGAGGACATAGCATCTGACAGGAGTGCGTGATAGCGCGCTCAGGCTAGCCTCTCAGCAGGCTGGAACTACAGAAGCCTCCTCTAGGCGAGACCGGATCCTCAGGGAGCCTCCTGTGGTGGTGAGAAACGTGCTCCCCACCAAGGTCAGGAACAAGGTGAGGATGTCTGCTTTCACGCTTAGGCTCCACGTCACGCTGAGGTTCCAGCCAGTGCAGCAAGAGGAAGCAAAAGGAAAGGCCCGTCAGAGTGCAGGGAAAGACAGACGCGCTTCCTGCAGACGACGGCCATGGGACACTCCCGAAACGCGCGAGACAGCTGCTGGGGCCGGCGGGTCAGAGGGCCGGGTCACGACAGCAGGTCCATGTACCCAGGAGTGCCACTTCTGAGCTAGATCCGAACACCTGGAAAAATCTCAACCAGGAGGTGCAGTATAACTGTGACAAAGTATTTGTGACGTTAATGCGTGTGAAATGGTGACACTAAGGAAATCCCAGAAGACCTAGGAACTGGAGGCATGTCCTGTGGGGCAGTGATTGACTCAGACGCCCCTAGATGGTGAGATGTCGCTTCCTCCAAAATCCATCCCTAGATTTAAAGCACCACAAAATTCCCAGTGACATGTTTGTTTGCTTTTTAAGAAATCAACGTGACTCAAAAATTTATGGAGAAAGAACTAGAGTAGCGAAAACAATTTTGAAAAGAAGACTCACACTGCAGAAGATGCAGTGATAGCCATCAAGAGACCATGATGTGGGGGGGCATAGGTTTACACCCGAGGGACAGAGGAGAGTCCACGTTTAGAGACCATGGTGTGGTGGAGGGATGGGTTCAAACCAGAGGGACAGAGGAGAGTCCACATTTAGAAACAACCCAGTGAAATGTGAGCTGAAGATTTGAACAGACCCCTCACCAAGGAGGCTTTGTGGATGGCAGATAAGCATATGAGGAAATGTTTAACATCCTTAGTCGCCAGGCAACACAAATCAAAACCATGGTGAGATGCTACTACAGCTAGTTAGAATGGAGGAAGTAGAAGCCATACCAAGTGTTGGTGGGCATGGCGAAGGCCTGGCGCTTTCATCACAGCTGCAGGGGATGGAGTAATGAAGGAATCAGCAGTAGCTCTGCTGCCCAGAAGAAGCCCGGGGGGTGCAGTGCTTAACGCATAAGGTTGGCGGCTGGAACCCACCAACCACTCCACGGGGCAGAGATGAGGCATTTGGCTTCCATAAAGATGACAGCCTTGGAGACCCTGTGGGCAGTTCCACTCTGTCCTCTAGGGGCGCTGTGGGTCGGAATGGACTCCACGGCAGTGGGTGTGGTTTGGCCTTTGCTTCTGTGAAGACTGACAGCCTTGGAGACCCTGTGGGCAGTTCCACTCTGTCCTCTAGGGGCACTGTGTGTGGGTAGGAATCAACTCCATGGCAGTGGCTGAAGTCAAATCGTGTGTCAGGAACAGATTCCAGATGTTACCAGTTTTGTTATTTGTAGCATTTTCGAATTCATGCTGGGAAATTGGAAAATCTTAAACTTTTTTCTTTTTTTTTTAATTAGAGGTTTTATTTATTACAGATAAAAGGCATGTAAAGTAATTCCTTGACCCCTTGAAACACCTACTAGACTGCAGTTTCAGTGATGTAAAAAGAACTATAAAACAACCAAGAAACAGTTGTACCATTTTTTCTTAAATCCCCAGATGCTGTATCTATGTTAGTGCCATGTTTTTTCTTGGAAGGTTTACTTTTTAACCAGAGCCATCTCATGTGCTGTGCACACCCCATCTCTGCAGGCAGTTCTTTCCCGTCTCAGCTGTTTCTGTCTGGCACCTGTGCATGGACGACAACGTGCACAGTCGCAGGGCTGCTCCCGTGGGGCTTGGCGTGCCGAGAGCCTGGCCGTGTGGCCCGGGTCCGTGTCGGTGCTGTGTGGCTGTGCGTGCAGTCCAGAGCTGGGCCGTCACGCCTGCACTCTCACTGCTTCCCCTTTCTTGCCTGTGTTTTGTTTGCGGTCGTCTTTCTTTCATTTGCTTAGTGAGAAGTACTGCCCTGCCCCTGCACTCGTCCTGCTTCTGTGGGCCGGCAGTCTCTCCAGCAGCCCTCCTGGATCCAGCTGCCTGGTCTGACTGTGGGTCTCCACTCCTGGGATGTGCATGGCTCCCCTCCTGGGGCCTCCCTTACCACAGCCCTTCCTCTCTCCTGGCATGGATTCCCCATTCTGGCATCGGACGAGACCTTTGTTCCTGGGTTATTCCCAGGTTTTGGTGGAGTACCTGTTCTAGAACCTTCTTAGGAGCAGTGCTCAGAACGTATGTGCTGTGAGACTCGCGTGTCTGGAAATGTCCTTACCCGTCAAGCCCAACATTGCTGGGTCCTGTCTACCTGACATGCTGGATGGCACTGTGTGCGGTTTGTAACTCTGGACTTTGGTCCCAGTGGGGAGGAGGGCTGAATCAGGGGGAGGCTCCGTGAGGCGCTCACTGCTGTCCGGCACATGTGGAACCTGTTTGCCGCCCGAGCCCCCTGGCTCAGGCATGCCGGCTCCTGCTGCCTCAGCCAGGGGCAGGCACGATGCTAAGGTGTTGCCCAGGCCCCGCCATCATGCCAGGAGCAGGTCAGTAGTGGCTCCCCCCAGCCTCCTCACTGTTTCTGCTTCTGACCAGAAATCCCTCGGGGTTACTTTTGGGAGGTTTGTAAAGGGGCTGGAATTGCACGTGTGGCTCCCCTGCACCCTCTCTACTAGAAGTCTGGCCCGGTTCCCATGGGGGATGCTGACCCCTGAGGCTGTATGATGTGGTTGGGGGTGTGTGTCCAGAATAGGCCCAGAAGTCAGTCTAGGATTCACCATTTCTTTCTTCATTCCCCTGAAGGTGGTGCCATTTGATAGCAACACCAAAAAAAACCAAACTCACTGCCGTTGAGTCAGTTCTGACTCGTAGCAACCCTCTTTGGGTTTCTGAGGCAGTATCACTATGGAAGTAGATAGCCCAGCCTTCCTTGGCTGGTGGGTTTGAACTGCTGGCCTTCTGGTTAGCAGTCAGATGCCTTAGGCATTGCCCCAGCAGAGCTCCCCTCATAAAGATTTACTCACTCACTGCCACTGAGTCGGATCTGACTCGTAGTGATCCCGCCTTGGGTTTCCGAGGCAGTATCTCTACGGAAGTAGATTGCCTAGTCTTCCTTCTGTGGAGTGGCTGGTGGGTCTGAACTGCCAGCCTTCCGGTTTGCAGTCATGTGCCTTAGGCACCGCGCCACCGAGTACCGAAGTTGTCTGCTTAGAGCTATGCCGTCCAGGTTTACTGACCTATAGACCTTCCAAGACGCGTTTCCTGCCTGCCTCTCGTGATTGGCTCTGCCCTTGGTCCTGACTTTTGAATGTGGTTTCGTTCAGTGTGTACATTAACACACTTAACATGAAGGTCGAGCTGGATCCCAGGAGTCGCACGAGAGGGCCTTTGTGCTACAGACGAGCTTGGTATACTCGTACAGCGTCGTCAACATCTGCTCTTAAGGCCTGTGACAAAGGTGACTTCACAGTCTCTGTTCATGAAAGGGCGGGCCTGGTCAGGGCTCACACCTGCTGAAGACTCCTCAGAGCCTGTCAGTCGGCTCACAGGCAGCAGGTCCCCCAGAGGGCCAGAGACCGGCGGACAGTGCACCCCCTGCCGCAGTGCTGGCCAGACCCTGTGGAGAACAGGGCTAGGTGTGGTGTTAGGCTTCTGACCCGTGGAGGACAGATACTCGTGCCATGTGGTAAGCAGTGGCTAAGCAGTGTGCTTGGCTGTGGGGACACTGTCCCGTCGCTCAGTCTCTGGCTGACGTCACTTCCTCCCTGTTTCATCACCCTGGAAGCTGAGTCGTCTGCGTGGTGTAACGTGGTGACTGCAGACGAGAGCAGAGCGGGCTCTTGGTGTGCAGTCCTTGCTTTAAACCTGCCCTAGGCTGAAACGAGTAGTAAAAGAACACACGAAGAACCATTGGCTTAGAACAGCCTTACGCACCTTAGGGCACCACTGTCAGTAAAGGCAGGCTGTCCGAGGCAGCATAGCACGGCCCGTGGATGGTGCCCTTACGGCTTGGGTGTTGTGTGGCATCTTTATCTGGGTTAGGATGCATTCATGTGGGGTGACCGTGGAGGAAAAGAGGCTCCATCAGGACACCAGTGGTGCACCAGCATCAGTGTTGCAGAGAGAAGGGGAGGTGGCCGTCATGCACGTGTCTGATGGCACACCCTGCCAGCAGTGCTTTGGCTGCAAGGCCTCAGTGACTGGAGTGTCTGCCTCTCGAGTGCTACTGACGCTCGGTGGGGAGGGGTTGACCAGCCCTTCCCCTAGATTCGGTTGAGTGTTGTTACAGGAGTTGAGTTTTACAGACAAAAGAGTTGTCTGGTGTTCTTATGTAGCTGTAGCTAGAGGCATGTTGGTAGTAGACATCCGTCTGTGATTGGCAGCATGGTCTGGTGCCAGTGGAGGTTGGCAGGTGCAGAAGGTGACCCTTGTCAGCTGGCTGGTGTTTGATGGGAGCACAGAGCAGCACGTCCGCGAGCAGTCACCGCGGCGTGGCAGGTGGTTTCTGACCCTGGAGCAGTGAGTGTGCATCTCAGTGGGCACGGCCACGCCGGTCCGTACCCGCGAGCAGTCACCGCGGCGTGGCAGGCGGTTTCTGACCCTGGAGCGGTGAG
>NW_006921644.1:11240926-11269360 GCF_000298275.1 Orycteropus afer afer | reverse complement strand
ACCCGCGAGCAGTCACCGCGGCGTGGCAGGCGGTTTCTGACCCTGGAGCGGTGAGTGTGCATCTCAGTGGGCACGGCCACGCCGGTCCGTACCCGTGAGCAGTCACTGCGGCGTGGCAGGCAGCTCCTGACCCCAGGAAGGATGGAGCCCTGGGAACAATGAGTGTGAACCTCAGCAGACAGGGCCGAGCCATTCCAGCCCCGCGAGCGGTCACTGTGCAGTGTGGCCGGCCCTGACTTGGGAGTGGTGCGTGAGCCTCAGCAGACAGGCCCCTGGAAGCACATGTGAAGGGGCCTCAGCAGACGGGGCCTGGGGACAGATGTCGTCTCCACCCATTACTCTTAAGTCTGTAAATAGAATGGTTTATTTTTTTTTAGGTAATAAAATACCTTTGCCCACTTTGTTTCCTGGCATAGGATCCTCCAAGGGCTCCCCTTGGACTGTAGGCCAGTTCACATTTCATGGTGCAGCCAGGCCCCACCTGCCTCTCATCCCCGGTCGGTCTCCTCTGCCCTGTCCCCACATCCCCTGCGCACCCCCTTGGCACCTGACAGAGTGGGCGCTGTGATCGGCCCTGGAACAAAAAGGGAGCTCACAGCCCCCGGGGAGAGACGCGTGAGGGGCTGCTGGTGAGCTGAGTGCCGCGCTGGGGAGGACTCCCCCACGAGGTCTCTGTGCGCCTCCCCCCGGCTTCCCTCTGCCCACCTGCTCCTCGGCCTCTCCTCGCTATCCTACCCTGGTACCGTCCATCCACTGGGAGGTGGCCCAGGGTTTGGGTCAGATTGCTGAGGGCAGGGCCTTGTCCCGTTTGTCACTGTGTCCAGAGCATCTGACCCGTAATGGGCACCTTGACTTCTGCATCCTGGGGACGGGAAGGCCCTGGAGGGACAGTGCCCCGTGCACGACCTCTGGGGAGCCAGCTGCAGCCCCGTGTGTGTGGGACTTGGTGGCAGTGAGGAATCACACCCAGCAGGAAGTTGGGCGTCAGCGGCCTTGTTGTGTGAATGTTCCTTTTTAATGAGTTGGGGTGAAGGCTCCTTTCCCTTCCTAAACTGCAGCAGCTAAGAAATGCCGCGTGTGCTGTGGGCTCGGTCTGTGCGTCTGTTTTTAAGGTTTGTCTGTCTGTTTGTTTTTAAGGTCTTGTGGTCTGATTCTTCAGTAACATCAGTAACCAAATCTCCCTCTGAAGTGACTGAATTTATGTCAAAGGTAAGGTGACTTAAGGGCTCTTACCAAAGCTGCTCTGCTGCCTCGCTGGGTGGCCGCCCTGCCAAGTCCTTGCAGCGGACGCTTCCTTCAGCCAGCGTAGTGTGCGCAGGGTCGGTGACGCTGCGCCACCAGGGGGCCCACGGTCAGTGTGTACCAGGGCGTGTGGTCACAAACACGGGCCCTGACACCCCAACCTCCACTCCCTCCAGTTGCTGAAAGTGAGAGGTGGCGTGCACGCAAGCCTTGCTGGTGGTTCTTCAGTTTTGTTTTTCAGCCCAAAGTCTCCTTAGCAGAGGTCGGGGTGGGGGACGAGGGGACACATGCTGCTGGCTAGACAGAGATACAGACCCCTACCTGGTTCACCAGGCCCCACCTCCACTGGTTTCTCCTTTAATTTTTACATTGGCTCACCAGATGCTGTTTGATGGGGGGCTGCACTCGGGAATGATGCCCTCACCCACGGGTTCACATGCTCCCGCATCCAGTGCCCCAGCTGTGTCCCTTACACAGTCACCTGGGTTGTGTGGCTGGAGTAACAGCTGTTGCATCTCCAGCGTGGGTTGAACAGTTGCAGCGTCAAGTCAGGGATCTAATCCTGCTGGAGGGAGATCTGTGGCCGGGTCGTGTGTAAGGCTTAGCAGGGGAGTTGTTGGAGGGAGCCTGTGCTCTGGGCTGTGAGGACCCCACCGGGCCATGCCTCCAGGACTGCTAACACTGCCTGGGCAGCCCCCTCCTGCGGCGCATTCAGAGCACAGAGCCCCTCTCCTTCCTGCCAGCTTCTCATTTCCCTGGGCCCTGCCTGCTGACTAGAGCCTTCACCCTCCGCAGTCTCTCTGCTGCTGCGGGTTCTCCCTTCTGGGCTGTCTGCTGTGTTGCCTTGGGTTGGTTGTGGGCACTGCTTGGCCTCGATGTCTGCGTATTTCTCCTGCGCCCAGTCTCCATCCTCCTCCCGGGATGCTGGTCACTCACATCCTGGACCCGGACGTTGTCACAGTTCTCGGATGCTGCTTTGCTCCCTCGCTTCACTTCCGTGTCCGTTTGGGGCCTTCTGTGCTTCTCTTGGTGTCGGCTGCCATCCTGTGCCCGGCTGCTGCTGAACCTGTGTGCGTGGCTGTGTGTCCTGTGTTCACCAGCATGCTTTGTGTGGTGCTGTCCCCAGCTTTTGCACATGACTAGACCATCCACTCTCATCTCTGCACTGACACGTCGCCTCGTTCCTGCCAGCTGTCCACGTTGCTCAGCAGGCCCTGGAGTGTTCATCACAGTTATTTGAAAGGCAGATACTTGACCCTCTGGGTTATCTCTGAGTCTGGTTAGGATTGCCTTCTCGCCTGACACTAGGTTGTATTTTCCCCGTGGGTTTTCTGTGTGTGTCTTGCGATTCTGGATTGAATGCTAGGCATCACATTTCCAAGCGTAGGGACGCTGAGGTCTGCGTGCCTGGAGGCGGCCGTGCATCCCTCCGGTGGTGCCAAGCCAGGCTGCTCAGGCGGGGCTCTGCTCTGTTAGCTCTGAGCGCCACAGGCCTCACACCCCTCCAGCAGAGGCCGCTGTGGGGCCTGTGTGTGGACGCTTCTGCTCTGAGCCCTGGCTTCACCTCGGCTTGCAGTGGGCCTTGTGGGCCAGTGGCACAGGGGAGCTGTCTACTCTGGGCCACGCTGCTCTTGCTTGCCACCTGATGCTAGACGTGGGGTGGGGCTGGGGGAGGAACATCCTTTCTTCAGAGGTTCTTCAGCCCTGGCGGGCCTGGCGGGCCTGGGCCTGGGGACACTGCTCAGCACCCCACCCTCCTGCAGTCGCTGCTCTCTACTGAGCACTGAGCAGCCCCTCCCCCCCAGCAGAGGGGTTCTTGTCGCTCCCCCAGGGCAGAGGTGTGCCTGCCTGAGGCCAGTGGCAGGAGGCTGTCTGTCCCCTTCTCCAGAAGCAGACGGTGTTGTGACGCCTCATCCCCGAGCCTGTGGTCTGGGCCAGGAGCAGCCTTGCCCCACCCCAGCAGCGTAAGGCTTTGGCCCGGATGACAGGAAGGGCCAGCGCCACGCAGAGGGTGCACTCTGTACATGGCCTCGCCTGTAGGAAAGTGCTCGCTGAGTGCGCGCACGGCCCGGGGGGAGCTCCTGGCCACACACTGCTGCGGCCCCTCAGCCTATGAGGCGCCGGCCGCCTGCTGGCTCCCTGCTGGAGCACCGCAGAGGTGCCAGCTCTCCCAGGTGGCACGGCCGCCTCTTCAGGATGATGCTCACTTGGCGGCCTTGCACCTTCAGCTCTCTGGTGGCCTCAGGGAGTTTAGAGCTCTTCTGGATTTTTCGGGATGTTCCGTCAGGAGCAATGTTGTTTTGCAGCTTTCTGCTCCTAAACGGCTACAGAACCCTAACTGGTTCGTAGGTGGCACTGAGAGATGGCGGCACGCAGGACGTGCCCAGCTGTTCCTTAACTGAGCCGTTGCAGCCGCGTCAGGAGACCTGCCACTCTGCTGTACCAAGCGCTTTGTCTGAAGCTTGGGTCCTAGGTTGACGTAAGGCTGCAGCGGGGCTCTCCGGTGGTTTTGTGTGGCGCCACTCCCACATCCCGCTGCATCTTCTCTCTTTCAGTTAGCTCAGCTGTACCCTGAGGAAGGTCTGGAGAAGTTCATTCCCGGCTCAGCTGGCCCAGACTCCTTCTACGTAGAGCGAAACCACGTGGATCTGGAAGCGGACCTGAGGTAACTCGGGTGGAGAGGATGCTCCTCTGGCCCCTCCCCCAGGGAGGGCTGGGACCAGATGCCCAGTCACACAAGGGGCTCTGGAGGGGACACAGTGGTGGGCCCTTCAGGGGGTTTCATCCGTTAGGGGAACCTCTGGGCCATCAGGAGGCTACAAGTAAAGGAGCTTTGGAGAACGGACGAGCAGGTGACGTCGTCGTGACAGACTTGTAAAATCCAGTCTGCTTCCCGTGTCTGCTTTGCACTTGAGAGCTGAGACCCTTTGGAGCCAGGGTGTCACAGGGAGAGTGTCTCTGGACCCTTGTGCTGCTGTGGGGTACAAATGGGTAGTGGCCACTGCATGTGCAGGGAGACGGCCACCACCTTGGGCAGGTCCCCACCTCCGCATACCTGACACTCGTGGCAGTGAGCGCACTGCCGGTAGCACCGTGAATTTTACAGTCGCTGCCTGCGCCAGGCCCTCTGGCTGCTTGATTAATGCAGCGACAGAGTGACGGGAGGGCAGCAGTGGAGAACCCGTGTGGACCAGAGCAGGATCAGCTTGAAGCGGCGAGAGCGCACCTGTGTGGCACCCGTGGTTTTCTCTAAACATTTTCTCCTAAGTGGAGATTAAACTTCCTCTCCCAGTGAGTTTGCCGTCACACGTTCAGTGCTGACGGGAGCGCTGTGTTTCACTTGCAGGTATTTGGCTGCGTTGCCCTCCCATGTGTTGAAAAATGACCACGTAAAGAAGTTTTTCAGCACTTCGTCTCCCGCCCAACAGCTTCAGAGTCCAAGTGAGTTTGGGAGATGCGCTCAGCAACAACCAGGTGGCCCTGTCTGTACGTCTTTCTCATGCTTGTTTTCATTCCAGGTCCTGGCAACCCTGCCCTTGGTAAAGTAGGTACCATGATGGGCGTTTCTGGAAGGTGAGAACCCTGCTGCGTCCCTCATGGGTTCAGACAGGCGTCTTGGGGGCCAGCTGGTTGTGTGAGCAGCCCTTCGGCTGTGTGTCAGTTTCCCAGTTAAGTCAGCTTGGTCTCAGTGGGAGCACGGGAGCAGGGTGTAAGGAATGGCGTGGAGATGGTGCCCAAAGCTTTTCACCACAGGGTGGGAGCTCCCAGGTTCCTTGTTAAAAGTGCACGTAGGGGGAGGGCTCTGCCTTTTGGAAAAGCCAATTTGAAAGTTAAGGACCTGGTGGTTGGGGTTAGCCTCAGGGAGGATGACCTGTCACGGGTTTTAGAAGTAGCAGACATCAGGCATCTCAGTCGGAGGCCTGATGGTGGCAGATGTGTGCATGTGTGCATATACTCTCAGGGAAACGTGTACAAATGAACATACACACGTGTTGATGTGTACACATGCACCGACGTGTTGATGTACCTGCATGCAAATGCATGTATACACACACGTGTGTCAGACCTGTGGACGTGGTGGCTGCCAAGATGGTTGGGGAGGGAGGGCCAGCCACAGAAAGTGACTGTGTGTGTCCAGCATCTGGTGGGTGGACTGTGGTCTCGTGTGATGTGAGTGGAGAGCTGGCTCTCTGATCTCTAATGCGGATCTTGTGTCCTTCGGGGGCCTGCCCGCCATGCTCCTGCCTGTCTGCTGTCCTTGCAGGCCCGTGTGTGGAGTGGCCGGCATCCCGTCCCCCCAGAGCAGCACCCAGCACCACGTGCAGCACACTGCTGGCACCAGTGCAGCACTGACCTACCGAGCCCAGATGGAGGCCTCGCCCGCCATCTTGATGTCTTCCAGTCTGCAGAGCCCACAGAGCCAGGAGCAAAACGGGATTTTGGATTGGCTCAGGAAATTGCGTTTGCACAAGTACTACCCCGTCTTCAAGCAGCTCACAATGGAGAAGGTACAGCAGATGGCAGGCACGCAGCCTGGTCGAGGCCGGCTGGCCACTCGGATCACCGGTCTTCTTCCAGCTTTACTCCTAAAGGGACTGAATCAGCATGGAGGAAATAAGGGTGGGAAAGGCAGAGAGCCTGGGGCTGGCACGTGCCACCTCTCCCTAAGTCCCAGGGACCTGCTGAAGGGTGGCAGCGGGCCACTGAGGAGGCTCTCATGGCCAGAGCAGGGCCTGAAGCAGGACTGAGCAGAGGGCCCTGCGGGAGCTTCACCCAGTAGACACGCGCCTGTAGCAGGGACTGTGCTTTCTCATGTCCTAGCAGGTGTCCTTCCTGGTGGGCCCATGTTAGTGTGTAGGGGGCCCACGTCAGGGCTGCTCCGGCTGCTCTCATCAGAGACCTGACTGGATTTGATGGGTTTGTCTTCCCAGCGGTCCTTCAGGGAAACAGTTTCTTCCTGCAGGGAGTTTTCACTGTTAAAGAATCGTGAAATCTCTCAGTCATGGTGCCTCTGATAGTCACACAAATCAGTCTTTCCTGTCACCTCTGGCTCCCCTGCTAGGGGTGCTGAGGGGGTGGCTTTTGTCTGTAAAAATTTCATTTACCCAAAAAGCTGCAACTGAACCCGGAAACAAGGATTTTAACTACATAGTGAACACCAAACGTGTGCATCCTCTGTGCCGGGCTGGTGCGTACTAGGAATGAGAGGGTCGTGAGCCTCGCCCGTGGGTGGCTCCCCTGTTGCATTCTGCATGTAGCTGCTGCACGCGTTCCTCCCGCACCGTGCTCAGGGTGGCCGTGCACACAACGATGGTGCCTGTGTGCACAGGGCCCGGCCTGCAGCTCACATGCCCTCGGCCTGGATGCTTGTTACTTTGCTGCCACTCCTGCAGCCTCATGGTCTCGGGAAGGTGCCAGGGCCAGGGCTCATCCCAGCAGAGAGGTGGCTTTCGTCTCTCCTCTTTTTCCTTTTCTGTGGTGAAGTATATGTACTAAGGCGTGTGCTGTGGGGCTCATTTTTGGTGGTTGTAGTTTTTCTTAATTGTGCTTTAGGTTTCCAGAGCAGTTTGTTTTACATTCAACATTACATGTACATTTAGTTTCACTCCCCACTTACCACCCCCAGCCCTAACCCAGTCTCCTCCCCTCCCTGCCCAGTAACCTTCCCCCCATGCCCCTCCTGTGTGTCCTGCATTTCCTCTGTGGAAACGTCATCCCTCTGGTGCCCCACGGTCAACTGCTCCGGGGGACGCACTTCCATAGAAAATGTGGGTGTGTCACCCTGGGTTGAGTGGTCTGCGTGTACATCTTGTTTACTATTGGGCTGAGAGCAAGCCTCTGGGAGTGAGTTTTATTTCAGGCCCAGAATGTATCCCAGAGCCATAGTATTGGGGGTCTCAGCAGACTCCATCCGACCGGAAATTGGGGTCATTAATCGAGTTTTTGGATTTTGTTTCTTGGCACGTTTTGAGTGTACAATTCAGTGATGTTAATGATAGTGCCGTGTTGTGCAGCCATCTTCATCCCTCCTAGACAGAAACTCAGTGCCCTTCCACAGTCCCTGCCATTCCACCCCTAGCCCTGGTAGCCGCTAACAGACCTGTCTCTGTACTTTGTCTGGAGGGACATGGATGGAACCCAGCAGGCTTTATCCTTTGGTGTCAGAGTTACTTCATTTATGGTACTGTGTTCAAACTCCGTGTGTCAGGGTTTCCTATTTGTGGGGGAACGACACCCCACTGTATGACTGTGACATTTTTGGTGCCGTGGAGTCCATTCTGACCCCCAGCGCCCCTAGAGGACAGCGTGGAACTGCCCACAGGGTCTCCAAGGCTGCCATCTTCACTGGAGCAGATTTCCTGGCTTTTGTCATGCAGAATGGCTGGTGGGTTCAAACAGCCAGTCTTTGAGGTAGCAGCTGAGCACTTACCCACTGTGCTACCAGGGTTCCTTAGTGTATGAATGTACCCATTTTATTTGTGAATTGATCTGTTGACGGGCACGTGGGTTGTTTCCACTTTTTGGCTGTCGTGTCTAATGCTTCAGTGACTCTTGGTGACAGGTCTTTTGGGGTCCCCACCCTCAGTTCTGAGGGATATACCCAGCGGTGGGGTTGCTGCCTGGGGTCTGGGGGTTATGATATACCCAGGGGTGGGGTTGCTGGTTGGGGCCACGCCCTCAGTTCAGGGGGATCTACCCAGCGGTGGGGTTGCTGCCTGGGGTCTGGGGGTTATGATATACCCAGGGGTGGGGTTGCTGGTTGGGGCCCCACCCTCAGTTCTGGGGGATCTCCCCAGCGGTGGGGTTGCTGGGCAGTCGGTAATGTCACGTTCAGCTTATTGAGGAAGACCCCCACTGACAGCAGGTGAGGGTTCTGGTCCCCCCCTTCCTTGCCACACGGGTGATTTTCACGTTGCTGAGAATCACCATGTTCGGGGTGAAGTGGTGGGGGATGCCTTCTAAACAGGTGGCTGTGACTGGGGCAGGGTACCTGTCCTGTGTCCCCAGTGGCCAGAGGCCTATCCTGATGCCCAGATTCCGACCCACGAGGTTCCCAGAATGAGCGCCTTACATTTTGAACCCATGACCTGCAGTTGGTCAGCAAGGCGGTGCTCCTGCGGCCTTCCAGGGCCGACTTGCAGGTCTGCATGCCCTCAGGCTGGGCCGCGCTCCCAGGTCACCTCCGGGTGCTGTGTTCCGAGTCCTGCGAACCCTCATTAACTTTGTGCTTTTTCTCTCCTGTCTGGGAAGTTTCTGAGCCTTACTGAAGAAGATCTTAATAAATTTGAATCCCTCACCATGGGAGCAAAGAAAAAGCTGAAGACTCAACTGGAGCTGGAAAAGTAAGGATGACAGGGTTTCGAGAACCGTGTTTATGTTGGTCCGGGTTTGCTGAGCAGCTGTAGGACTCAGGTGTCGTGTTACATTACTGTCCAGGTCACCATGGAGGCTTTTACAAGTCTGCCCATGAGTCTTGGGTGTGATAGGAAGGGACCATAGTCAGAAGTGATTACGCTGCACTTTGAGTCTGTCCTGATGGCCGTCACTTGATGGGGAGTGTGGGTGTTTACACGGCGTCGGGGAGCCACCGGCAGGCTCCTACACAGAAGCTCTAACGCGCTGTCCCCATGCTTCCTTGTCTCGCAGGGAGAAGTCAGAGAAGCGGTGCCTGAACCCTTCAGCCCCACCTCCAGTCACCAGCAGCGGTGTGGCGCGTGTGCCGCCCACCAGCCACGTGGGACCCCTGCAGCCCATGCGTGGCAACCACGCGGCAGGTGGGTGAGGGGCCGCAGTGCCACCAAGGACACTGGCCTTTGCAAAGTGCAGCGCTGTGGCCTGTTGGTAATTAACTGGACTCAGATCACACCCGCTTGGTGTCGACTATTTTTATGGTTTACGGGTATTTTTTGTCATTGTCATTTATGATCTTGACGATAGGAAACTAGAGGACACAGGTACCGTGGGAAGGAGGACAGTGACGGGACCGCATTATTTAGGCAAAATAATTCGACCCAGTAATTTCTGTAGCCAGAGGGAGAGAGTAGGAAGTGAGTAAATACACGAGACTCTGGTGTCTCAGTGCCTAAGGCATGTGACTGCTAACCAGAAGCCTGGTGGTTCAAACCCACCAGCCACTCCCCAGAAGGAAGACTGGGCAATCTACTTCCATAGGGATATACCCTCAGAAACCCAAGGAGGGGTCGCTGTGAGTTGGGGCCAACTTGACGGCAGTGTTTATTTTTTGAGTCCTACCCACAGCAGGGGCACAGAGTTCCTGATGTGTTTGTCACCCCGCAGGCCTGTCCCCAAGCCTCCTGCCTGTCTCCTTTCTCAGTGGCAGGAAGTGGCAGCTATGGGACTTGCTACCACCGTCCTCGTCCCTCTCATTAGAACAAAACGGCCTCTCTGGAAGAGGCCAGGGACACCAGCAGTCAGAGGCCTGCTCACTCGGGAGGGCACCGTGTCCCAGTAACCACATCCCAGTGAGGGCACACGGCACACACGTGCAGCATGGTGACTCCATGCATCACAGTAACCACACGTGGCACAGTAACCACATCCCAGGACGGCACACGCCACAGTGACCAGACGTCACAGTAACGACACACGACAGTGCAGGTACATGTCACATCAACCACATGAATCACATCACAGCATACGTCACAGGACGGTACGTGTCACTGACCATGTATGTCATGGTAGCTGTACAGCCAGTGAGTTCCAGGTGTCTTGTTTGACTAGAAGACCCTGGGTCACTCAGCCCTATTGACACGGGGTCTTCATGTTGCGGGCCTGCTCTTGGTGCCCTGACGGTGACTCGTGTCGAGTCTGGGATGCTGCTCTGACGGTGTGAGTGCGGTGGTGTGGGAGCCCTGGGATGCCGGACTCGCCAGACAGGAGCCACCCTGTGTTGCTGTGTGACTCGCTGCAACCCTGGGCACTTAGCTTATTTTCTGACATCTCTGAGCCCTGGCTGCAGTTTGAGAAGAATGGAACTGTCTCCTTCCAGCTGGAGAGGAAGCAGTGAGCCGATGCCTGTGAAGGACCGAGGGCGGCACGACGTGGGCAGGTGGGGGTGCTGCTGGTGCTGTGTGCACGTGGCCTGACGCCCTCCTCTTTGCAGAGCTGCGGGTGGAGGTAGAGCCGCCTGCTCACCGGGTGCCTCGGGAAGGCAGCTCCTCGGAGTACTCCAGCTCCTCGTCCAGCCCGATGGGGGTGCAGGCCCGGGAGGAGAGCTCAGACAGCGCTGAGGAGAACGACAGCCGTAAGGAAGCCCGCGCCGCCTTGCTGGGCCGGCCCTGGGCCCGGTGGGGAGCGTGCTGACGCTGTGTGTCCTCCCCAGGTGCCGAGGTCCACCTGGAGGGCTCGGAGAAGGAGAAGCCGGTGATGCTGCTGGGCCACTTCACCACGAGCTCGGCCCGCCCCACAGCCCAGGTCCTGCCTGTGCAGAACGAGGCAGGCTCCAGCGCAGCCGGCCACCATGGCCTGCCCCCGCAGAGAGTGCCCGCAGCCTCCCACCTGGCGCCCATGCGCCTGCTGCGCTCCGTGCACAAAGCAGAGCGAGGTGCCGCTGACGTGGAACTGCTCGCGGCTCCCATGCGCTCACTCTTGTCTCTGGAGGAGAGGGGCAAAGTCTCTGGACCAAGGAGCAGCACCAAAGTGGACAAGGGCTTTGGGAACACGCTGATGGACGTACTGCCCGCCCCCGCCCCCCACCAGCCCGTGCAGGTCCTCGCCGCTGTCCCCGAGGGCAGCTCCCTGTCCCCTACCGTCTCCTTCGGTCCCCGGGCCAAAGTCGTGCACGCCTCTGCCCTGGACCGGGTGATGAAAGCAGCCCCACAACCCACCCTGGTGGTGGACACAAGTGCAGCCGCCACGGGCACCTCCAGCTCCGTCTTCCAGGTGGCCCGGCCACCCATCAAGCTGCTGGTGTCCTCGTCGGTGCCCGCAGATGGAGCAGCGTCCGGGCAGACTTCCTGCACCAGCAGTGTGCCCCCCGCCATCGTCAGCCCCCGGACGGCCCTGTACACAGCCAACACCAAAGGTGCCTTCTCTGCCCTGAGCGGTGTGCCCGTGGGCCCGGTGCAGGGCAGCCTGTGTGCCAGCAGCACCACCGCCGCCTCCAGCAGCCGCCCAGCCACTGCGTTTGCACACATGGCGAACCTGACCAGCTGCCCAGCCCCCAGCCCCAGCCCCACGCTCCCCGAGAACAGTTTCTACAGTGGGCCAGGCGGTGGCGGCGCCACGGGAAACATTCCCGCTTCCAATCAGAACCACCACCACCACCACCAGCAGCAGCAGCCGCCACCACCGCCCGCCCCCCCACCCCCCGGCTGCATCGTCTGCGCGTCCTGCGGGTGTAGTGGGAGCTGCGGGTCAGGTGGCCTAACGGTCAGCTACGCCAATTACTTCCAGCACCCGTTTTCAGGGCCACCCGTGTTTACCTTCCCCTTCCTGCCCTTCAGCCCCATGTGCAGCAGCGGGTACGTAGGCACCCAGCAGTACAGCGGGGGCACCGCCTTCCCGGTGGTCCACTCCCCGTACAGTGGCAGCCTGGCTGCGGACTCTGTGCTGGGCGGGCAGTCCACATTTGCTGTGCCCCCGATGCAGAACTTCATGGCGGGCTCAGCCGGCGTCTACCAGCCCCAAGGGCTGCTGGGCAGCAGCAACGGCTCCAGTCACAAGAAGAGCGGGAACCTGTCCTGTTACAACTGTGGGGCCACCGGCCACAGGGCTCAGGACTGCAAGCAGCCGTCCATGGACTTCAACCGGCAAGGTAACGGCCCGGGGCGGTCCATGGACTTCAACCGGCAAGGTAACGGCCCGGGGCCGCGGCCTGCTGGGAGGAAGCCACGTGGCCAGCGGGGACACACGGTGCTTTAGTTTCTCTGCAAATAGTAGGGAAGACTCTTCTTCTGAAAGGTGAAATGTTTCAGAGGCCTTTTGAGAAAGCGCAAGAACCTTACACGGTGGGGCCCCACAGGGGCTCCTGTTTGTTCTGCCGCGTCTTCACGGCCCTGCGTGTGGCCCAGGGAGCGCAGGCAGGCTGTCAGCAGCAGACAGAGCTCCCCGCGCCCCCTCTGCCCCAGGCCGTCTGTGTCCTGCCACCCCTTCTCATGCCCTCCTTCCTGTCTCCTGCAGTCCGCTTGGGGGGTGTTCTCTGAGAGCTGCTTCCCACTTGCTGTGTGTTTCACGGGAGGAGGATCCCACTGGCGGCGGGGATGTTGGTCCCGGCTCCGTGGCTCCTCTCCGTGGCCTCTGCACTGGGGACTGACTGACATAGGGTGGCACCAGGCTGGTCACTGCCAGCGTGTCCTAACCCACTGAAGAGCTCTCTCAAACAACAGCGTATTCCTGGTCCCAAAACACTGCCTGTCCCCGGGCTCCCCCCGTGGTGATGGCCAGGCCTCACCCGTGCCGACCCAGCGTGGTGGTGGCTTGTAACGCAGCCACCAGCTAGCTCTGCAGAACTGGAGTGCCAGGAAGGAGCTTCCGAGAGAAGGTGGGGTTGGAACTTTTCTTTGCAGTCACTTGGCCTCTTATTTGATGTTACAAACTCATACAGTCAGTCCAGCTTTAGGGGCAGGGTGTTGGGCCAGAGTCTCAGCCAGGCCTTGAGGATAACTGTCAAGATGAGGCGTGGGATGCGCACACGTCAAACGTGGTCTCTCCTTCCTCCCCAGGTACTTTCAGGTTGAAATACGCACCCCCGGCAGAAAGCCTGGACCCCACTGATTGACTCCTCCCCTGGCACCAGGACATTACTAAGCCATGGAGACGTGAGGAAGATGAAACACGAAACTGAGCAGCCTAGTGGCTGTTGAGCTTCATATTTTTAATCCAAAGGTGCTTTACTTTCCTAGACTGGATAGAAAACCTAGCTTAGGAGTGCGTCCAACTCCGCTGTATTGCCAAAACCCAAGTTTGGGGCTTGCTGTCAGGACTTGCCTAGCGGGCGTCTCCATGGTTGGGGACGTCTGCCCCTTCCGAGGAGGACAGGCCTCTAGGCTCACGCACAGCTCCAGGGCAGCTACACGCGACCTGAACCGAGGACTGAAGGTTGGCGTTTTCCACGTGGCGCTTCAGCGGTCGGAGTCTGGACACCCTTGGTCAAACGTCTGCTTTTGTTGTCCTTCCTAAGGGGTTGGGCAGTAATCTCTGAGAGGGTCAACGGTTGCACTAGAGAAGAATGTAGCAGGAGGCACGAGAGCCCAGTGGTCCATCGGATCAAGCTGGCACCAGCAGGCGACGTGACTTCCGACACCACACCGATGTCATGACTTCCTCCTCCACAGACACTTGTAGCGGTTTCAGGTTATTTTTTCTCCTGCAAATAAATTTCAACTACATTGTTCAATAGACATAGTTTACGCGCAACAACTTAATCTCTAAGGGTCCAAGTCCCAGGGAATCCAGTCGCTAGGCTCTGAGAACCCTCCCTTCCAGCCCTGCAGTAGCTGTGCGTCCTCTTTTCATCCAGACGGGCAAGCTCTTCCAGAGACACAGCAGCCACCACCTCTGGGGCGCATCGGCCCTGATGGACGCAGCACATCCTTGGCGAAGCGTGCAAGTTGCTGTCTACAACACGGACTTGCACTTCCAAGGCTGCCTCTTGGGGCATCACGTTTGAGACAGATAACACACTGCAACAGTAAGAGAACCCTATCACTTACAAGTTAAATGTTTTCCTGTGAACTCTTTTGTATCAGACTGCGTATTACTAGTTAATTCCGTTAAAATTACCTGGAAAACTTCAGTGGGAAGTAGTAAGACTTTGGAAGAGACCACGCAACACACACCGGTCTCAGGTATTCGTAGAAGTCTTGTTTTGTTAAGGTAGGAAATGGAAGTCCTTGTCACAGAATCGCTAAATTCCAACCCATTGGAACGATGAGAGCTTTTTAGTGTGAAATTTAGGGACTTAATTCTTCGAGGTTAAAGGGAATTTTCTGCTAAAATGGTATCATTTAAAATTCTAAAGGCTTCAATATTAAAATATTGATGGGTAAGGTTTTGCTAGATTTTCCAGTTGAAAACTTACTTCCAAAAAGAAGAAAAGCACTATAGTCACACCCCCTGTGAGATGGGCCAGCCAGCCTCACGCAAAATCGGTACAAATCAAAGAATACCCTGCAGTTGGAGGCACTGTGATGTGAGGCCTCAGGGATCAAGATCCGTTCCTTGGCTTCATGGAAAAAGCAGAATGTTGCTCACTTCTCATGAGAGGCTTTTAGGAGAGTTTTGTGGAGTTTATTTTCGTGGTGTTTCATTTCTATGCAGTGCAGGACTGACAGAATCTGCATTCTGATCCCACTCGTGACACCCAGTATTACGCATGGGCTGAAGTCCTGGTGACAGCAGCTGTCTTGGGGAGTAGGACACTGAGCTCTTGCAGAATTCTACAAACTACACAACGTCAGAACAATAAGGACTGACACAACTTTGCCTTAAAGAGTACTAGACTGGAGCTTGTCCTGTTCTGTTCAAGGAGACTGGGGGTGCTTGCTATCTGCACTGTTACTGTTCTGAAGGTCATCACAGTGGCCTGGATATGTGCTGAAAGCCAAACCGTATAATTTTTTTGTTTTTTTTAAACAAAGAGATATTTTAAATAAATCTTATTTCAACACAGTGAAATTTTTGAAAATTATCTCACCCCAAAAGAAAGCCGTTGTATTTAAGTTTCTGTTGCAGTGGTCAGTAGTGGGGCATGAGAGTGGTGGTCGTGACCCTCACGGAGCTACTCTGTTGAGCAGCCGAGGCTCATCGACACGTTAAACCGACAGCTTTGATTGGAAGAATACATTTGGGACCGAGGTCAGGAAGTTCAGACCTCGTAGTGGCTCTATGTCAGAGATGGCACCTTGTCTCTGTGAGTGTGAGAGTGGCATAATGTCTCCAACGAGGCCGTTCAGAGTCCAGACCCGTGAGATGCAGGTATGTGCTCCATGAAACAGAAAAAAAAATTCAAGTGTTTGCTGTCTGAAATCTGCTGAGCAAGTCCCGCACTCAGACTTAACATCTGCCAGCAGTATTGTCTGACAAGCTCTGACAAGCCACTGGAGTGCTAGGCCTGGAGCGTTCCGGTCATCAGAAAATATCCGAGCCGGCGGAAAGCACAGCTCGTGCACACGGCATCGTCCTTGGAAAGGCAGTCAGTCTGTTTGGACGCCACGGCAGCCGGGGCGCCACCGCCCACACGCGTGCCCCGCAAGCCTGGTGGGTATCGAGGGTCTCGTCTGGTTTTTGTTTTGTTTTGTTTTGTTCATTTTTCAACCTCCAAGAATGGGGACAGTGGGATGTATAGACTGTAGAACAGTGTCAGGACAGAACAACTATTTAGTCTTTGTTTTTTAAGCAAAACACTCAATTTTCTACCTTATTTGTAATTTCTATTTCATGGTAACATAGGAAACAGGAGCATGTTTAAATGTTAGACTCCTGATTGCTGAGCAGCACTGAGGAAATGGGAGTGGGCACTCAGGGTGGAGAGGACACACCGTTCTGGGGGGCTCGTGTGCAGCAGTTGTAGGGCCAGTCTTCCCATTCACCGTTAGATTCTAGGTCCTGTACTGCAGGAAGTCAACAGGTAGTTCACACGCCACGTCACATCCCAAGGCGCAGTAGCACACCATTTGCTAGGCAGCCCAGTCCACAGGGCTCCCACCCACCCAGGACTGTGGCGAGCATGGCTTTGGAGTCTTGGCGCCTCCCTCCTGCCCTGCCTTCCCTCCTCATTCTCCTGTCAGTGGTGACCATTTTATGCCATGCTAGTTTTGCATATTGGCAGCCAGTGCCGATGCCTGTTGAAGAGTCTTGGGATTGGCGGGGAGACACCTCTCCACTCGCCTGTCCACTGCTCAAGAGTGGCTGGCTGGTCTCCAGTGCAGGGGACTCCCAAAGACCAAGGCAAGGGCCACCGACAGCCATGGGCTCCAAAGAGGCTGAACCACCGTGAACATCTTTCATCAACACTCGGCAATACTCTAGACGACTACATACTGTGCTGGTGGCGGTCCAAGGTCAGTGTCACTCCACTGTCCACAGGGGGAGGGGAGCAGAGGCCAACAGTCCTCAGACACAACTCTGTGTCTTAAAATGAGCCCTTACCCCGTCTCTCTGAAAGGATATGCGTGTGAAGTCCTCACGTGCACAAGATCAAGGCTGTGGTCCCGGGACTGAGCGCGGCCTGTGTCCTCTAGTCTCTCCAGCTTCTTTCAGACAGGTTTTTCTTTTTAGGATGAAGGAAAATTCCCCCATTTTTGAGCCATTCTTTTATGTCAATTCTACAAAATTGCATGTAACTTTATAAATATTTTTAAAAGATATAGTTTTGTAAATATTTAATATTCTGCTAATTTGATTTTGAATTGTAAATGTCAAGTATTCTGTTTTTGGGATTTTTATGTTTTATTATACTTTGTTAAAAAGAAAAAATTGTACATTTTTAGAATGTTTTTATGAGTAAATTTAATGTACTGAAAATAAAAATTAAAAAAAAAAAGGTTCAGTGCTTCATCTCACTAGGTTTTTGTCTCAAGGAACACAAAGGCCTATCTTTTCAAGTCATTCAGCTCTTAACCTCC
Organism: Orycteropus afer afer; assembly: GCF_000298275.1. NCBI lineage: Eukaryota > Metazoa > Chordata > Mammalia > Tubulidentata > Orycteropodidae > Orycteropus > Orycteropus afer. Next base: position 11,252,531 of record NW_006921644.1, on the reverse strand, counting down.
AGGCCAGAGCGTTAGTGCCTCCTCTCTCCTGCCCACACTGGCAAAGGGACGCTGCCTGGTCTCCAGCCCCTGGTTGTCCATCACAGTTCCTAATGGTTGATTTTTCTCACGAGTCCTTAGTGAGAACAGAAACATGAACTCTGATTTTGGGTTACAGTCATGCCTGCTGTTTTCTCGTCCCATGTGTTGTGGTAGGCCTTTTCCGTCCGGAAGCGCCGAGGTATGTGTGTGTCCCCTTGATGGTGCTGATCCTGTTGGGATCTTTTGACCTTGGAAACTTAAGGGTGACGATTGTATGGTATAAGATAACAAGGGACCACACCCTCCTTGCATCTAAAACCCTTCTTCTGTGTTTGGGTAGGTGGTGGTCTAAGGACACGTTCATCCAGGATGGCAGGTGTCCTTGCGAGCTGAGTGCCAGGCACCAGAGGTAGGATTCTGGCACCCTCTACCCAACGGGGAGATCAACCCGCTTGGTCTTGGTCTCCTCTGTGTTTAAAATGAGGGGGCATGCCTGCGCACATAGGCACGTAGTTCCAGGCACAGGCAGGGCTACTGTCAGACCAGAGAGAAGCTGGCTTCTCAGACAGGATGGCCTTGTGTGAGCTCGGGCCACTGGGCCCCAGAAGGAGCTGTGCTCATGGGAGCAACAGGAAGGCCAGACCAAGCAGCTTACTCCGGAGAAACGGTGTCCTCAGCTCCCGGCATGGAGAGCCAGGTCCATGGTGTGCTGAACAGACGGCACTGCCTGCTCTCTGAGCAGCCTCGGCCTGTGGGCCCTTCACGGTGTGCACACACCCCACAGCGTTAGCAGGAACGGCTGCTCCCCGGTCAGGGCACCGGGACCCCAGGGATGCTGACGTCGCGTGCGCACACACCCTTTTTCTCCCTGCCTCTTTTGTCTTCCTTTGTTACGGACTTAGAACAGGAGGGCACAAGTATTTATACCCCCAGAGCCCCTAGGTCCTGTCTGCCCCTCATGCTCCAGGGCATACCCAGCGTTCTTGGGAGAGCTTGTCGAGGCTCAACCAGTGAGGAAGGCCCCAGCCAGGTGCAGGCATAGAAGTCGCTACCCACTCCTGCACGTGCTCCGACACCCCAAGACGAGCTTGAGGGCCCCTCATGAGGACAGCCTGACCACTAGGCTGACCAGTGCCTGCCAGAATCAAGCCTCACACAGACCCAGACCCATGGACACGCTGCTCAGTTTCCTTGTGCCTTTATTCACCAGAGTTCATGAAAAGGTTTTCAAAGATCCATAAACAAAGTGACAGCCTGCTAGTATCATGGGGGATTGAAATCACCCCCCTCAGCATGTTTTTTTTTTTTCCCTTCCCCAAGAAAGTTTCTTACAGGACTCTTACTGATCACACAGTAGTTACAAGAATCAGATACAACAACACATACAACCTAAACAAGGCAGGATAGTTAAGAATTCACAGAATGTGGCAAAAATACATAGATCAGAAGTGGGTGCTATGGACAGCCGCATGCGGGGTCAAGGGGAGGTTACGGGGTGGGCTCTGCTAACGGTGGGGATCACGCTCCCAATACACAGTGGTTTTCCCCCACTAGCTAACGGTCGCTAACAGTGGGGCTCCCACACACACCGAATACACAAGGATGAATGCTGACCTGCCACACACAGCGTCAGGGACTGGTCATTCAGGGATGCTCCCTGTGAAGACAGACACAGCGAGCCCACACATGGAGCAGGGAGCATTACGCCATCTGTTCTAGGCTGGACCTCGAAGCTTTTACTCTCGACGCCACCACCTACAGCGAGCACACATCTCCTACTGTCTTTTCCCCCCAGTGGCACACACGTAAGCTGGTGGGTTCTGTGACAGTGACCACCAAAGTACTCTTAAAAATGTGGGGAGTTTCGGGAGCATGTTTTAGTCACACGTAACCTATCACACAGATTGAGCGTGGGTTGTGTCCGAATTTTCAGTGCTTCCGCGGTTTCGTATTCTACTCACCCCCCACATTCTAATGGATGGAACTGATGAACTGCTAGGTTTTGAGCAAACCACACACTGGTTTGAGTTCTCAGGTCAGAAAAAGCCTAAAACAGAAGCAATGTCTTTCCATTCCTCTCTGGGGTGAAGCCAAAATTAGAAACTCGAGATGGTGGTTTTCTGTAACTGTCCAGAGAACAGGTGAGAGGCAGCTTGCTTGTTAAGCTTTCTAGCACTGCAAAGAGTCGCCTGTGGGTGTTCTTCCCATGACGACCCAGGAAGCACGGACAGCAAGCAGTTCACCCTGCTTTGCACCAGGGACAGTGGCAAATGAGTGTGGGGGCATGATGTGGGACAGCACGTGCTCTCCAAGGTCCTCTGGTGGAGATGGGTCTGGTGGTTGGACAGCGGGCAGGCGCTGAGCCTAGAGAACAGACGGGGCTCTGAAGGACCCAGTCCCGCGGGGGCTGCCCATCCCTGCTGAGGGCAGAACATCACAATGACCCCAAGGTCTACTTCACTAGCAACTGAAAATGCAAAATATTTTATTTTTAAATGTCTAAAATTTGCAAACAAGGTAGCCTAGTTTAAATGAGCCCCGGACAACGTCCTGGAACTGCCGGGGGGACATGCTGCCCTGAGGCCCGGGTGAGCTCATCAATCCTAGCTGCTAACATCCCTTTTTTTTCCTCGGTAAGAGTTTAGAAATTTTAGAACAGATGCGTTTTTGCTGGCCTTACACAGCCGATTCCATTCCGAACGTCTCCTGAGAGGCGTAGACCATGTACAGGAAGCCATCCTCATCCTTCTCACTTTCGTACACCTCTGAGATGGGTGTGGAGACGCTCACCATGCTGTGTCCATTCACCAGCAGGAAGAAGGCCTGGTTTGCGGTGAGCTGCAAGCGCCTTCTGTGGAAAGAAACAACAGGACAGACCGACACCATCAGTTCAGCTGACGCATCATAGGGGCTTCTGTAGGCGGGGCCTGTGGGGATTCCCTGGTATGGGAGGTCTTGTTTCAGGGTGAGTGCTTCATGTTCCACTTGGTGCCATGTCACCTGTTAACCATGAGGCCTGAAAAGGGGTGATAAAATTGCTCTTGTTGGTGGCACTGTGCTGAACCAATGGAGCCCTGTGGCTTGTGTGTACCCGCTACCCCCCAGCCCCTGGAGGAAGGGCAAGGGGAGATTCTCTTGCGGATTCACGTCAGTGTCTTCTCGACCTGGATGGTGAGCAGTGTCCTCTGTAAGACTTGATGGAGATACAGCGTAACGAAGAACAGGATGGCGAGATGTCACAAGGCCCACTCAGTATCTCACATCTGAAGCACGTTAAGAAAACATCACCCACCCGGACCATGGCTCCGGCCCCACTGCTGCCAAGTCTAACGGTGCCATAGAGCACAGGGCATTTCCCATGGTGACCCTCACGCTCCACACTAGCTATCATCGATGGCAGACAACTCCCCGGGCACGCCCGAGGCCCGCGTTCTGCTGGAATGCTCGGAGCGCCAGCAGCGGCTCAGGAAAGCAGCACAGCTCCAGTGTTGCTCAGACCCTCTTCTAAGGCCTAGGACGATGCAGTCTGCCTGCATTCCACAGTCCTCCACAAAACCTTAGTAACTGTCACTTCCCTGATAAACAAGAGATGACATAAAGGCTGAATATTACGAAGGAGCACAGAAGGGACAAAAGGTCCAGCAGGTAAGAGACAAACCTCAGAAAGGAAGCAGTTTCTAGCTCTCTGGTTTTCCTGAATGTGCATAGATTTTAAGCAGAACCACCCTAAAAACATACCTGAAGTCTGATCAAGTATGTGATGTGACCCCAAGGAAAAGCAAAGCCCAAGTACCTGATGATTTTGATAAGTTCACTCATGTTGACGTGGTCTGGCACAAGGAACTTGGTCTTGTCCAGCACGGGAAGCTGCTTCTCCCCCTTGTATCTTTCTATTATCACCTAGAAGCCAGAAGAGTGACAACACTTGTGTTGATTTCAGTCATTGACAATGGAAACAAGGGAGACAGCCTGCTCTGGGGCAGCTGGACAGGCCAGGACGGTATGCAAACACACACGGACTTGTTGCCCAAGAGCTCCCTCCTGAGGCATGCGTGCTGAGCGCTGCTGGGCTCTCTGTGCCCAGTGGTCGGCACATGTCTACAGAGAGACAAAGCAGCACTGAGCGTGAAGGAAAACCTGAAGATGATTTAGTCATTCTCTCCTGCCAATACAGGTGGACCACCATAATGCTGGACGGATTGGTGACAACGTGCCAGTCCAAAAGGGCATGGTCTGAGCCACACCAACAACCTGGGAGACCAGGCTGGGGAGAGAGAGAACCCAAGACATCTTCCCATTACTTCAAGCCTTATCCAACACTCATGGGTATTTAAAAAAGGCTGTTTGCCTGCACACTGGAAGGCTCAGAGAAAGCATGGTCTCTTCCCAGGCAGAAGGTCTGGGACATGCAGCCTGACTGACCAGGATAGAGGACCCCAAATGCAAGGACAGGCTGTGACCGTTCCAACCAGGCACGACCCACATGGAACATGGCGTCTCTTTCTTAGGTCACAGTCAGGACCATGCCAAGTAGACTGACCTTTCTAGCCGCCTTAGAGCACCACCACCAGCACCACCCCTCTCCAGTGCCCACCCCATCATCGCAGACCTTCCCCCTTCCTCTCGGGCATGAGAGAACCAGACAGCCTAAAGGGAGAGCTCCCCAAGAGCTGAGAGGTGGGGTTTCTAAGTGGTCAGCAGAACGAGGAGGTCTGTCAGCTGATACCAGCTGAACACCATGCACCCAGAATTGATGCAGATCTTCGTAGTGACCGCAAGGGTGGGGTTCTCAGGTGCAGCTGAGGCACTTGCAGCCTCTCACACAATTTCAGAAAACAGACCACGGACGTGTATTACCGAGGACTGGACCTGAGCTCTGTCTGAAAGCAAACGCAGGTTCTCTGGACCGTTTTGCTCTAGGCCCAATGGTGGGGAGGAAGCCTAGGCCAGCCCCAACAAGAAGTACCTGATGCTCCCCCCAGGGACACGGAAGGGGAGGAGTCTCTTCTCCACCTCCTGCTTTTCCAAAAAGCAGGTGTCCCTGCAGCATCTACTCCAAGGTAGCCTTGACCTGCAACACTGGTCTGCTCCCTTAGCCCAATACTTCTATTCCTAAAATACCAACAGCTCTGGTGATGCAGTGCATAAGGCATCTGCTAACCAGAAGGCTGGCTGTTCAAACCCACCAGCCACTCCACAGGCAGTCTACTTCCATGAAGATCTACTGACTCAGAAGCCCAATGAGGGTTGTTATGAGTCAGAATCTACACAACGGCATTGGGGTTTGGTTTTGGTTTCCAGTCTCCGAGCCCTCTCCTCCCAAGTGAGTACATGTGATTGGTGAAGTGTGTGCCATCAAGGCAGCAAACACAGATGTAAGGAAAGAAGTGATGAGCTGCGGGTAGAGGGAAAACCCATCTTTGACAGTTACTCTAAATACCAAACTCCAGATTAGGACAAGGCAAGCTACACGGGCTGGGGTCTCGAGAAGCGGGCTGCCCGCTGCTGAACACATGCTAAAGCTGCCTACCGGGATTTTGGTAGGATGCTGCTCTCGGATAAGGCGGACATCTTCCACTCTTTGTTCTGCAAAAAAAGGGAAAGAGACAGGTATTAGGACAGGCCAGAGCGCGCTTCCCTGCATGTCCACTACCCAGCTCCCTATGTGAACTCCGGCATCCTGAGCTGGGGTCCATCTTGCAAGAGTCAGGGACACATTTCTTATCTGACCAGACCGCTGGCATCAAGGCCGAGACAGACAGATGGGAACCAAACTGCAGTGATGTGGTTCTCTCAGCTGGTCTAACACAAGGCCAGGAACACTGGAGCTCCTGGTTAAGGGGCTGGGACCTTGGGTTAGTCAAAGATGAATCAGCTCAGTGAACGGCCTGCAGGATGGACTCCAGTCATTCCTCCAAGGACTTCTACCACCCACAACGCTCCTGTCAAGTCTCCGTGGCGCTCCCATCACTTGGTAAGTTGGTACAGGAGTTCACTGAAAGCACACAGTGCTCGGTGAGACTGGCTTCTTCCAGCTCAGCGCTGCAGGCAGAAAGCAAGGGCCCGGGAGGAGAAGGGCCCGGGAGGGGAGGGTGCTGCTGCTGGGGCTTCCAACCATTTGCTTGGTGCCTAAAGCCAAGTTTACAGCACACATTCTGCTGCTGAGCGCTCACCGGAGGTGCTCCAGAGCCCCCGTAACACACTCAGTCATTTCTCAAGTCAACAACTGTACTGCACTCTGTGGGAATGCAGGGGAACAAACAAGCCAAGGGCTGTTCGGAGTAAGCGACAACTAAGGTGGCAGGACAGACACGGTTTACAGACAGACACACTCTAAGTGGCTAATCTAAAACCTTCCACCAAGAGGTCAGCAAAGCACCGGGAGTTACTACGGTAGGAGACATTTCTCGTGGGATCAGCACATACGTGACCAAGTCACGGACTTCCTGAGAAGATGCTTGCACTGGTGGCTCCAGAAACAGGATGCCACGGATGATGAGGATGGATTTATCCCAATGCCATTGCCAGTCATTTGGGCTGGGGAATAAAATGAGTATCTTAGGTACAGACAACAAAGATAATCCTTTTACATATAGAATACTGCATTATCAGTGAGAACAAACTTTAATGGATGGGTAAACAGGCTGAAAGATCAGGTATGTCTAGGCAAAAGTGACTATACCCATGACCATATATAAGGCTGGCAGGCAATATTTCATACAGATTTGTATGTGCTATCAGAATGTCCTTATACCTAGAACTAATAGGGCAAAGTTACTACTTCTTAGCTACAGTTAACCACCCTAATAGAGTGAGTAGTTGGACCTGTGGGCTTGGGACAATGGCATAACGTACTACACAAAAACACTGTTCTACATTCTACTTCGGTAAGTAGCAACTGGGGTCTTAAAAGCTTGCAAGTGGCCATCTGGATACAACGATGGGTCTCTCCTCGTCCACAGCAGAGTGAAGAAAAGCAAAGGTGCATGGGAACAATTAGTCCAAGGGACTGGGAGACCGTGCAGTCCTCAGCCTGTACAACTCTGAGACCAGAAGAACTAGATGGTGCCTGGCTACCACTGTCACATACCCATAGGGGGTTCTGTGTGGGAAATCATAGATAGTAGGGGAGAACAATGAGGAACAAAACTTAAAATCATAAAAAAGACCAGGTTTACTGGTCTGATGGAATCTGGTGTGATGTCCAAGGGCATGGCCCTAGTTACCTGGAACTGAACTCACTCCTGTGGCTTCCAGTCAAACAAAAGACAGGCATATGGAGTGAATATTTACATCAGGTAGATATACTCCTTAGAATGATTTCAGATCAATCAATCAGATCAATCCTGGGAGAACAAAAGGGCAGTATTTGCATAGAGGCAGCTCATGCAAGGAAAGCATGGGAGTGAAGGACACAGGGAAGAGGTAACTATGGGGAGGCAGTGGGAGGAGAGCTGTCACATTTGTGGGAGATTACACTCAATGTCATGAGACAGTGTACCTGAGCTGCTGTATGGAAAATGAATTTGCTCTCTAAACTTTCACCCAAATCACAATAATTAAAAAAAAAAAAATGAGTATCACTTTCAAAGAGTATTGAAATAATTCGGTAATATTCACACAGCCAGGTAAGCTGTTTCTGTTTTCCCACCCCAAAACTTTTCTTCTTTTTTTTTTTTTAATCAGCTTCTAAGACATGTAGACCCTGAATATGGACCAAAAGGCAGCTGTTTGCTGTTCCAACAGAACAAGGGTATACCGCATAGTTTACGACAGGAAGGCTGTGTGTCAGGGTTGTACCTTCTCACCATACTTATTTAATCTTTATTCTGAACAAATAATCTGAGAAGCTAGACTATATGAAGAACACCGCAGCATAAGGATTGGAGAAAGACTCATTAACAACCTGCAATATGCAGATGACACACGTTTGCTTGCTGGAAGTGAAGAAGACTTGAAGCACTTACTGATGAAGATCAGAGACTACAGTCTGCAGTATGGATTACACCTGAACATAAAAAAAAAATGAAAATCCTCACAACTGGACCAATAAGCAGCATCATGATAAATGGAAAGATTGAAATTATCAAGGATTTTATTTTATTTGGGTCTACAATCAATGCCCGTGGAAGTAACATCAGGAAATCCAATGACGTATTTCATTAGGCAAATCTGTTGCAAGTCATCTGACCCAAGCCATGGTATTCTCAACTGCCTCATAAGCATGCAAAAGCTGGACAGTGACTAAGGAAGACCAAAGAACTGGTGCTGGTGAAGAATACTGACTATACCACAGACTACCAGAAGAATAAACAAATCTGTCTTGGAAGTACAACCAGAATGTTCCTTATAAGCAAAGATGACAAGACTTGTTCTCACATACTTTGGACATGTTATCAGGAGAGACCAGTTCCCCGGAAAAGACATCATACAGAACAGCATGCTTTCAGTTAGGAGTTGAGCACTTTAGCCATTGCACAATCAGGTCTACCAGGGCCTGGTATAGAGATGGTTAATGAACAAACGAGAGCTGAAAAACGGAAATGAGTATCACTGCACTGAATGGCGGCTATCCAGGTATCCTCCCCCAGATGCCTTTTCCTCCTGTCTCTAAGAACCCTGCAAGCCATACAAACAGGCAGTTAAGCATCCCAGGTTTCCTATCCAACCAACATATCGTTCCCACAGTTGCCCTGTGATTCCCAAGGGCATTTAAAATAAAACTCTCTGTCCATACATGTTCCAGGGTTTCCTGCACCGAGTGAAAAGGCTGTAAACACCGCCCACTCTCTGCCTGTGAAGTCACATGGTCATCCATCAGTGAGTGACAGTTCAGCTCATGGAGCACCAGCCCGACTTGGCCAACATTGCTCCTCAGTCTACTATTACAGTAGGTGCAACTACTCAGTCCAGCACAGAAACTTCCTGAGACGTGCAAACACTATGCTGATTAATTAAGTAGTTCAAGGCCGAAGGAGCTCTGGTGGCACAGTGGTCAAAACATTTGGCCACTAACCGAAAGGTCATGGTTCAAACCACCAGCTGCTCACCTCAGCAGGAGAAAGTTGAGGCCGTCTGCTTCTGTATGCACTCCACCTTTGGAGACCCTGTGGGCAGTTCCACTCTGTCCTCTAGGGGCGCTGTGGGTGGGAATGGACTCCAGGCAGTGGGTGTGGTTTTGGGTTTTCAAGGGCTGTGTTCATGATCCCCAATAAAATTCCAGTAGAAGAATCTCTGGGAAGTGACCTGTTCTTAAGTAAACTGGGGCATCTCAGAACAAAACAAAAATGTTTACCGATGAGAAAGACCCAGTCCAAATTTGCTTGTGCATATATAACTTTTCAAGTTCAGAGTTTTCAGTGGGAGCTCTGGTAGCACAGTGCCTAAAGCACTTGACTGCTGACCAGAAGGCTGGCGGTTCAAAACCACCAGCCACCCCTCGGAAGGAACACGGGGCAACCTACTTCCATAGTGATACTGCCTCGGAAACCCAAGGAGGGGTCGCTATGAGTTGGGTCCGACTCGACAGCACCTAACAACAACAGCAACAAGAGTTTTCAAAACCATCTGCAAAGACACACCCTTGCTCCTGACTCACAAGCTTGGTCCCCTTCATAGGGCTGGAAAAGATAACCCTGCAGCTGGAAGAATCCACCCAACTGTTCTCATGCCTGGTTTTCGGTCAGAAGGTTAAAGGTACCTGGGATTCTGTGGACCATGACCTTCACATCTCTGTCCCCACCAGGTTTCTCCAGCTACAAAGGGAAGGGCTGGTTTGAGGGGGACTCCAAAACCCATTTCTGTGTGGAGAACCCTCTCAGTCCTGGGAGAGAACATCAGTGGAGTGAGATTTGGCTTTTCATTAACCTTAAACTCACTCCAATGGAAAGAGAACCATTCAAGCAAGCAGAGACCACAGAAAGGCAGTGTCTCCGAGAACTGGGCTCCCTCACGCGCTGTGTATCCATCTCACCAAATGACAGAGCTATCAGGATTCGCCATCGAGATGGGAAGGAAAGGCATGCACCATTAAATGATACTTGATATTTTTCTGCAAGATGATGACTGAGTGCCCTGAGGGGAAAGCCTCCAAACACAGGACAATGGCAAGAGCCGGTAAAAGGGCCAGGACCGCTTTCAGGTTCCTGGCTAACTCCTTGATCTACTGTGTCATCTTCTCCTGCTCTCTTGCCTACTCTTCCACTGATTATTCTAGAGTGATTTAAAGAATACCCTAAGCAAAAGGAAAATATCACTTCAAGAGGAAAAAGGCATCTTCACCACACCGATGTGGCAATGATGTGCTTTTTGAAAACGTAGTCTTCTGTCTCATTAGAACAGCAAGAGGCCACCATGTATGAGCTGGCCTGGTCACAGATTCGGTGTCCCATGAGACTGAAACTGCAACTCCTCCAGCAGCTTCTGATACCATTAGTTGTGATATTTTGGCTCCCATCCTGCATAGATTTACAACCTGTGACTCAGGCTACTGCCCAGAACATGGTCGATTTGATAGCATGCTTTGGAAACCCACCTGAAAGGTTCCATTTGCTGATTTTTTCTGCTGTAGAACAGGCGGCTGGCTCTATGTCCAAACCATCAGGGAGCCCTAGTGGTGCACTGGTTAAGTGCTTGGCTGCTAACTCAAGGCCTATGGGTCAAACCCACCAGCTGCTCCTTGGGAGAAAGACATGGCAGTGTGCTGCGTAAACATGACAGCCTAGGAAACCTTCTGGGGCACTCTACTCTGTCCTATAGGGTCATTATGCATGGAGATCAACTCCACGGCAGTGGGCTGCATGTGTGGTGGTTTCTCGTTTCAAGTCACAACCAAGGAGCCCTTGTGACAAGCCAGATCTTAGAGCAGCCAATCTACTTCTGACACTGCTCTCCGAGGACTCCGTCAAATCTAAGCAGTCCCACGAGGTCACTGAGGTCACTGGGCACTAGAGGCCCACCTCAGCCTCTCTAACCAACGTGGGGCCAGAGAGGCTGCTTCCCGAGATAAGCTTGGCGGCCCAAGTGAACGTCCGCTCACCGACGCTTCCCGGGCACGAGAGCGCCAATGACCAGCCTTACACGGAACAGCTGCCCACGACCAGATGCGTGTCCCCGGCCTCGAGTCAGCACACTGAGGAGGGCCCACCAAGCAGCCAGGCCCGGCCTGCCGCCTTCGTCACCCTGTCACTCCGTCCACAAGGGCGGCCGGCCGGCCTCCCCGTTCCCGGGCCGGAGGCGAGCACCAGGGCGACGGCCTGACTCTCCTTCTCAACCGAACGCCAGGCGGCGGAAGCGGCGTCCCGCATCTACGGGCAGGAACACGGAGCGGCCGCCGGGCTGGGCGCCACCCCGGCCGCTCCCCGGGCTGCAAGCGACGACTGGGCGCCCATGGCCCCGGCAGGGCCGCCTCTGTGAGCGACCGCGCGTGGTCACCAAGAATTACCGTCAACGGTGAGTACAACGGAACCTGACGGTGCTGCACGGCCTCCGGAGCGCCCCTTTCCAAGCACACCGCTCACAGGCCTGGCGCCCAGGGGCGGCGGGAACCGAGCCCTGCGGGGCGATGCGGACGTGCCGCCCCCGC
>NW_006921644.1:11237086-11240505 GCF_000298275.1 Orycteropus afer afer | reverse complement strand
AGTGCGTGCGCGGCTGACGGGGGCTACCCTCGCGCATGCGCCGGGTTGCGCGCGGAGGCGGGGTGCTTTTGGCGACCCGCGGCGGGGACGCGCGGAATTCACGCCCCGGGGTCACGAGAGAGGGGCGGGGCCGCGAGTTGTCGCTTCGAGTTGAGCTCCGCCCCTCGCCGTCTGCGAGCACCAGGTGCCGCTCGCTCTCGATTGAGAGACCCCACGGGGGTCAAATGCCCCGGGGCACTTGGCAGCGACCCTTGGGCCCCGCGACTTTCCAACGGTTCGGGGCCAGCGAGGCGCGGACGGCAGCGTCTGCCCTTAGTGTGACCCCCGCCTCGGAGGAGCCCGACGGCAGCCGGGAAGACCCACAAAACGCCTCTCGCCCGCTAGGCGGGGAAGGCAGGCCGAGCTGACGGTCGCCTGTCACTTCCCGAGATGAGATGCGGGGGCCCCGTCTCCGAGGCTGTCCCACTGACGGTGCCGGACGAGGCTGCAGGGCTCAGGCGGAGCTCGGTCGGCCTCCGAAGGCTCTCCTGCACAGAGACGGGCGATGGGCTCTTTGGAAGAGCTCTGTGCAGACCGCTGGGATCGCCCCCTTCTGGGCTCGCAGCAGCGTGGTGTTTGTCCCCCACCTCTTCCTGCGTCGGGCTAAGCGTCCCCACTGAAGGCAAGCTATCCGGAAGCGGTTTCCTCCGCTAGAGGAAGCCTGCGGAGTCAGGACAGGGTTGCCGGGCCAGGGAATCCTGGCTGAACCCCAGGCTCCATGACACAGTCACACAGCTACCCCAGGACTACTTGGCGTGCTCGGCTGCTCCTGGCGACAACACGCCCACGCTGTACACCGTGCCACTGCTGTCGATTTGATTGCATCACTGCCCCTGGGGTGTGTCACCGTCACAACCCCTCATACCGAACAGGTGAAGCAGGTCCCGAGCTGGGAATGGCTTCCTGAGTGGTCAAGCTGCTTCTGCGTTAGTCAGCCGCGCTGGTTTTGCCAGCCTTGTGGACGGATGAGCAAGACCATTTCAACTTAGGAGTAGCGTCTATCCCACACAGTGGTCAGTTTCACAGGTCTAACTCCTGTGTTTCTTTTAGTTGATTTTCTAGATCAAACTCGGCTCAGTGTTCTTGTTTTAGGAAATGCCTCTGGTACCTGCCATGGCCTGTTGTCTGAACTATGAAAAGGCCTGAGGTAGCGCAGTCCCACAGAACCTAGCCTTGGAGAAGGTCTGAGGTGGTTTCTGGGTTTGTTTTTATGGACAACAAGGGTATCGTTCTCTTACTTTAAATTTTTATTGTGATTTGGATGAAAGTTTACAGAGAAAATTTATTTTCCATACCGCAGTTTATACACATTTTGTTTCATGACATTGATTGTAATTCCCCAGAGGAACAGCTGTCTTCCCACGTCCCCTCTGTAGTTAGCTCTTCCCTGTGTCCTCCAATTCTATGGACTCCTCCCCCCAGAGCTGTCTCCCCTGAGCATACACTGCCCTTCTGTTCGCCTGTGATAGGTCATTCTAAGCAGTGTATCTACCCGATGTCAATGTTCACTCCTACGTCTGTCTGTTGCTTGGCTGGAAGCCATGAGAGTGAGTTCAGTTCCAGACCTGAAGGGTTAACCAGGGGCCATAGTCTCGGACATCTCACCAGGTTCTATCAGACCAGTAAACCTGGTCTTTAATAACAAAATATTTTGAGTTTTGCTCCACATTTTTTTCCCACTCTGTCCGGGATCTTGGTTTCTTTCTGAAGGCCGCCATATTGGGTGTAGTTCCCCCTGTGATTTGATACTGCAGTAACTTCTGGTGGGTGATTTTTAATATTGTTGAATCAGCCATTTGCCCACTGTCATTGGTCTCTGCTGTTTTCATGGAAGGAAGACTTTCTAATCAAGTGCAACTCTTACTCATCTTTGTACTCTTACAGTCTTCCTACCACTAATTAGCTAAGCGACCTTGAGCCCTTGCTGTCCCGCTGCCATCAAGTGGATTGATTCCAAGTCATAATGACCCTACAGGACAGAGTAGAACTGCCCCAGATGGTTGCCAAGGCTGTCAGTCTTCACCGAAGCAGACTGCCTCATCCGTCAGCCCCAGTGGTCAGTTTGGTGAGCAGCCGAGTGCTTAACCACTGTACCACGAGGGTTCCTTACCACACATCTAAATAAATCACTGTGCAACACTTAGTTGCCAGTCCTGTTACTGCCCCTCCCAGCACTTGGCGACCCAGTCTCCGCGTGAACATCCCTTGGCTCTTGGGCAGTTTTCAGGCTTGAAGACCTGGTACTTTGATTCCCACGGGTCCAGGCTTTCTCCTCTTCACTTTGTAAAGCGTTCCTTAGCCTCTGTCAGGATGTAATGAGAACCCGGTAAAAGGTTTCACGCGACCAGAGGATGGCGTTAGCTGCAGCTCTTTGTTCTACCATCATTGACAGAGAGCACTGCATTTGTACAAGAAGCTTTGTGTCCTTTTTTTCACGCTTGATCACCTTCTTTACTGTGGCGGTCTCTCATAGTATCTAGTTAGTAAAGAGGTCTTAGGTGCTGTCCGCTTTCCAAAACACCAAAGGAAGCTTTTTATACCAGATCTAGCCTTGTGGTCTCTCAGCTATGGTCTAGCGTCCGTCCTTTGGAAGATGTCTGTGGCTGCTTGCTTTGTGTTTATTCCGTGAAAATGGGAAAAACCACAGTAAGCGATTATGTGCCTAACTTCGGCCAAACACAAAATTATCAACTTTGAAGCCTTACAAGTGAGTGAGCTTGAGAGTGGATTGTGTATGGCTCTTTTGGCTTGTTATGATATTAAATATTGACGGGTGAGTGCTCTCTCGGCTAATTACTACTTTGCAAGAAACGTTTGATTTTTTTTTTTCCTTCTTGTGGGGTGAGTGTTCCCAATGCAAGAAGAGGGGGGAACAGAAATCGATACCTGGCATATGGTGGAGCAGGAAGGCGTGGGGGGAAGGGAGAGTCTCCCATTTTCCCAGTCCCTGAGGCCTCCTTGGAGCTTCACCAAATCCCCACAGGCCAGTGGCATTAGCCTCAAGGTGTGGCCAGGAGCAGAGGCTTCCTCCTGTTTCTGAGGCCCTGAAGTTCACACTGACCCTGGCAGTTACAGTCCTTCCCTAACGTCTTACTCCACATCGGGTCTGACGTGTTTGTCAGAAAATCATCTGCAACAGCGAGGAGGAAAGGTGGTTCAGGAGCATCGGTCTCACGTCAGAACAGCACGTGTGTATGTGTGGATCACAAACGGTATTTCTAAAATATAAATAATATCGACATTCGTTACAAATAAAATTTCAACATGAAATGTGATGGACTAATTTATATTTTCATGTTCTTGTTATTATTGTTACGTGCTGTGGAGTTGACCCAAATCATAACCCCTCATGGGGTGTCTGAGGCAGTATCACTACAGAA
>NW_006921644.1:11214423-11236761 GCF_000298275.1 Orycteropus afer afer | reverse complement strand
TCCTACTTCCGTAGTGATACTGCCTCGGAAACCCAAGGAGGGGTTGCTATGAGTCAGGGCTGACTCTACGGCACATAACAACAACAACAACAACAGTGAAGACAAACAAACGTAGCAGGGTCTATTTTTAAACAATATACATCCCTATCACTCTTCCCCGAAAATCCTCATAAAGAACAGAGACACATCTTTCCAATTAATTCCGTGTTTGCCCTAGGAATCTCATGGTGCTTTGCAACTATGGAATCATCTTCCCTTCTTCGGGCATTTGTAGGAAGCCCAGCAGGATCCATCTTACTGTCTCACCCCACGCCTATCTTCACAACACGACAATGATTCTACGGAGGGAGGGAGGGGGCGGGGAGGTAACGTAACTGCTCCAAATTTGGTTTGATGTTCCAGCAAAAACAATGTGACATGGCGGTAAGTCATGCTGTCTAGAGAGCTTTAAGAATCTGTAAACCAAGCGTGAAACGTTTCCCGCGGCACCTAGCTGCGCAGTGGCGCTCCTTTGCCACACTCAACATGGAGGGCAAGCCGTACAAAGAAATGTGCTCGGCGCCCCGGGCCTGCCTGGCCTCACCGGCCTGTCCGCTCTCTGATTGGAAGAGAGAGTTCCACCCTGTTTGTTGCCCCGGCTCCCATTGGCCGGCGGTCTTAGCAGGCGTGGCGCTGGGGCTTTGCTCCTGAGAACAAGTAAACAAGTATTGCTCAAGAGGCGTGCCCGGGGCGGTTCCCAGAAGGCATGCGTGGAGAGGGCTTTGCAGTTGGCAGGTTGATTCCGTAGGCTGCTGGCTTTAGCAATGTCCTCACCACACCTTGGAGGGGTTCTTAGTGTCCGAGAGCAGGCAGCGTCTGCGTGTGCCCGCCAGCAGGGATGACCTCACTCTGGGGTACAGCTGCGGAAATCGGCCCCATGGTCCGTGTGATAAAGGGACCATAGGCCTGACCCATAATTCGAAGTTATTGTTGTCTCGAGAGCTTGACGTCTGGTGGAGCGTGCGGGCTGTCAGGGATTTTGTTGATTGGTTTGTTTCCCTCCAAACGAAGTGGGAAGGCTGACTGTCAGGACAGCTTGTGCCCACGTACGGGGCTGGGGAAGGTGCTGGCGGTGTTCCTGGGCCCTGTGACTTTCTGCTGTGGCATCCTGCTTCACCACTGAAGATTGCCCCTTGTTGCCAGCGGTTTGCTCAGTGCTTCCAAGCTGTCTCCTCCCGTCTGGGTTCTGAGAACAGCATGGGTGGAGCTAACGTGGTCTTAGTCCAAGACAGGTGGCTTTTGGTGACTCTTGAGGCATTTGATTGAAAACTAACCTTGAGGCCAAGCTGCTCCGCAGCCCAAGTCTTTCCTTAGATTGTATCAGTTCTCACTGACCAACGTTTCATATTTGCAAAGCCTCCTCACACAGAACGCGAATCTCTTCCGTCTAGTGTGGCCTCATTTTGCTACAGACACACCCCCTGCATTTTCCCTTTGTAAGGATGCAGTTCTGTTGGAAGGATTGTAAACCGGAACGTTTCAAACACATACAGGCCGTTGTGGGTTCAGGGTGTAGCGGTTCTGACGTCCTCTTTAGGTTCCTTCCCACCACCATGTGTGATCCAAGTTCTCACACTCGCTCCTGGCTTTCTCTCCTGCTGGTCAGCATGAGTTCAGTCTTTCCAACAGGTGGGTGACTGTAACAGCCTCTGTGATCCCTGCTGTCAGTCTTTTCTCTTCCCATTCCGTGTTTTTCAACCATGGTGATCATGTATCACCGTCGTCTGTTATTACTTTATCTTTCCTTTAAAACGGCTCACTTTTTACTTAAAGTACTTTCAAGTGGATTTGTTACAAAGAAAAGATTTGAATAAAGGAGCACTTGACAACAACAGAAGGTAGCTTTCCCATAAGTAGTGATGTGCGTGCCGTTCATTGTGGCGGCTGTGTTTTCAGTTATGCAGTGTATTAAATGGAGCTCTGGTGGCGCAGTGCCTAAGGCACTTGACTGCTAACCAGAAGGCTGGTGGTTCAAACCCACCAGCTACTCCTCGGAAGGAAGATGGGGCAATCTACTTCCGTAGTGATACTGCCTTGGAAACCCAAGGAGGGCTCACTATGAGCCAGGTCCGACTTGACGGCACATAACAACAACAACAGTGTATTAAACACTAAACTGTGAAGTGAAAGTGTTCTCGTCCCACCTGGACTCGTCTTGCATTCCATTAATCTGGTGCCATCACAGTGAAGCCTGAGGTAGTTCCCAAACCCTCCTTTCATCACCCTGTCATTCCCGTGTTTGGAAAATGGCAAATATCACTCTTGTCCCACATTCACTGGTCTTTAATCTGGGATCAGGACGCTCCTGAAAAGCCCTCTGGAGGAGGGAGGATTGGTGGCTGTTCACAGGAGCAGACAGAGAAATGGGTCTTCCTGGTGAGGAGCTCTGTTGTTGTTGTGTGCCGTCGAGTTGGCCCCGACTCATAGCGACCCCTCCTTGGGTTTCCGAGGCAGTATCACTACGGAAGCAGATTGCCCAACCTTCCTTCCGAGGAGTGGCTGGTGGGTTTGAACCGCCAGTCTCCTGGTTAGCAGTCAAGTGCCTTAGGCACTATGAGACCAGAGCTCCCTGGTGAGGTGATGGGCTGAGCAAAGTGACAGAGATGTGAACGCCCGGGGGAACTTGCCAAAGGCTCAGGAGCTGGACGGCTCCAGCTTAGGGGTGTGTGAAGGAGGAGATGAAGGCAGGGTGGGAGAGGGGGACCCCGCTGGAAGATGCTGTGTGTCCCAAAGGAATCAACAGAGGGCACAGATGAGGGCTGGGAGGTTGCTTTTCGTTTATTATTAATTAAAGTAAGAGTTCTGGCAACACTCCGGAGTTTGAAAAACTTTGTAGATTCAGGAAGGTCAACCAGGTCTTGGTCCTCAGTGGGGTGGATGTGACGTGATCAGAGCAAAGGCGCACCTGTATTGTGTTTTTGTCACAAGAACTGCTTCACTGTTTGCTGGATTCTATGGAGTAGGGTAGGGAATGCTCCCTTCTATTCCTAGAAAAATCCACTGCCCTGGAGTCTATTCCAACCCACAGCGCCCCTAGAGGACAGAGTGGAACTGCCCACAGGGTCTCCAAGGCTGTCAGTCTTCACAGAAGCAAAGCCCAAACCACACCCACTGCCCTGGAGTCCATTCTGACCCACAGCGCCCCTGGAGGACAGAGTGGAACTGCCCACAGGGTCTCCAAGACTACAATTTTCACAGAGCCGACTGCCTCATCCTTCCCCCGCTGAGGGGCTGGTGGGTTACAGCGGCTGACCTTATGGTTAGCAGCTGAATGCTTTAACCACAGCACCACCAGAGCTCCCAGCCCTCCTGGAGGAGGTGGTAATGGATAGCGAGGAGTTCCTGGGGGCTTGGCCCACGGCAGTGGTTTAGTCGTGGTTAGGGCCCTCTGCATCATAGCAACCCGGTAGGCAGCGGAAGGAAATGCTTTCCGGTTCCGCACCGCGCTCCCAGCTGTGGCTCTGGTTGAGCTCAGTGTTGCAGCCGCTCTGTCAGGGCATCTGGGTGAAGGGCTCCCGCTGGTTTTGGCTGACTTTCCATTTCACCAAGGACGATGGCCTTCACCAGGAACTGGTTCCCCTGACAACTGTCTGAAGTGCATGAGACGGAGTCTTGCCGTCCTTGTTCTAAGGAACTTGTTGGGTGCTGTGAAATCGGTTCCAACTCACAGCGACCCCATGCGCAACAGAATGTAAACGCTGCGTGGCCCGTGCCACCCTCACCATCCCTGCTGTACCTGGGCCCACTGTCGCAGCCACTGTGCCAGTCCACCTCCTTGAGGGCCTGCATTTGTTCGCTGACCCTCCACTTCCCCAAGCATGACATCCTTCTCCAGGGAACGGTCCCTTCTGACCACATGACCCAAGTAGGTGAGATGAAGTCTCACTTCCAGGGAGCATTCCAGCTGCACTCCTTCCAGGACCGATTTGTTCCTTCTTCTGGTGGCCCATGTTAGGTTTACAAAGTTGTCTATGTGATTAACAAGACCGACATGCCCCACAAACAGTGGGGTGACTGGTGGACTCTTATTTTGGTTCAGACTCCAAGCAACTCCTTCAGCTGTCCAGGGCGTTGAAGTCAGTCTATCAGGAGGGCTTGGGTAGCCCCACTTCCAGATCCTGTTCCTACAATCATTCCACACCCCAAGCCAGTCCCCAACTCTGGGGGTCAGTATGCTTCATGATGACAAAGGCAGTTGTGGTGGTTACGTTTGTGTGTCAGCTTGGCTGGGCCTGGCTGAGTGGCTGGGCCGCTTGATGTAGTACTCCCCATGATGAAACTGGTCATCAACTCCATGGTGGAATCTACTGGGAGCAGCTGAGTAGCTGCCTTAGGCATGCAGTATGCTTCATGTATATAAGCAGAAGCCTTGGGGAACAGTCTCTAGCTTATGGCTTGAACCCTGCACATAGGCAAGTGGTTGTTCACCAGCCTGCCAGGCTCTGCCGACCTTGGGACTTTTAGTGGACTTGAATCAGTGGCCTGTCATGTGGTTTGGTAACCTCGGGACTGTGCCTTTTCACTTGTCAACCTTGGGCTTGTCAGCTTCAGCAGCCAGCAGCTGAGTGAAGAAAAGCCTCCAGCTTCAATGGGCCAAGAGCAGGAGGCAGAGCTGAAGGCCAAAGTTGAGGGGCTTTCACCCAGCTCCTAGAGCCTGGCACATTGAACTCGGACTTAAAGCCTCCAAACTGTAAGGAAAAACTCCTGTTTGTTCAATCATCCCGTTTGTGGCAGATTCCTGTCAGAGCAGCACTAGCTAACCACAAACAGCAGTCCTCACCCAGGGCAGGTGTTTGAAGGGTATACCATTAACATTTGTAATTTCATTAACTTAAAAACATAATAGACATACCCAATTCAGTGACAAGGAGCTCTGGTAGCATAGTGCCTAAGGCACTTGACTGCTAACCAGAAGGCTGGCGGTTCAAACCCACCAGCCACTCCTCGGAAGGAAGGTTGGGCAATCTTACTTCCATAGTGATACTGCCTCGGAAACCCAAGGAGGGGTCGCTATGAGTCCAGGCCGACTCCAAGGCAAATAACAACAACAACAATTCAGTGACATATGCACCATCACCATGGTCCATTTCCAAATTTTTCCAGCACACAATGGTTGAAGTGGCAAATGTTTTCTTATATATATATATATATATCACCACAATAAAAAAATTTAAAAATAGAAAATTGGCATGAATAGTCCTGGCTAATGCCAAAGGCCTCTCCCTCCCCCTGCAAAAAAAAAAAAAAAAAAAAAGGAAAAAACGATAATATATCTACATAGAACAACAACAAAAATAAAATCAAAAGATTGTGCAGAGGAAATTCTGCTGGCCGCTTCAGGTCTCCTCTCTACAAACAGTGTATCCTTTCGGAGACACGCTGTCCATACACTAGCAAAAAGATTCTAATTTCAGGTTGAATTC
The DNA here is from genome assembly GCF_000298275.1 of Orycteropus afer afer. Lineage (NCBI taxonomy): Eukaryota > Metazoa > Chordata > Mammalia > Tubulidentata > Orycteropodidae > Orycteropus > Orycteropus afer. Next base: position 11,231,299 of record NW_006921644.1, on the reverse strand, counting down.
AAGAACTAACCCAAGTGTACTGGAGTGAAAGGAATATATTTAGCATACAAAGAAGAAATAAACAAGCTCGTATCGAAGCAGTCTCTCCACCTTCGCGAGCCGCGGCAGCGCTCTGAGAAGTCCCCGGGACACCTGAGCTGTCCCCCGGCTCTGCGAGCACACGCAGCTCGAACAGGCAGATGGGACGGACCTCACAGGATGACTACGGAGCTGTGGGCGAGCTGTGCGTTGAACCAGCGCGACTTCCTCCTCTCGTTGTCACCAGGGCAGAAGTGTCTGAACGTCAGATTTATCTTGATCAAGAGAAAGAGTACCCTTTAGGTGTGGGTTGGTTCTAGGGTCATTTGGAGTGCTATCAATATTGCAGCTTTTCTAACTCACTGGAAAAGAGGTGCAGGTATTTCAATTTTGTAAATGAAACAAACCTCAAAGAACGAGGACCAATTGCCTTCTGTTCAGTTCCGCCCCACGGGCCCCTTGTTGAGCGTCGTGGATGTTTACAAAGGCCGCTTGGCGGCGTCAGCCACCCAGGAGCCTCGTTAGCGCAGTAGGTAGCGCGTCAGTCTCATAATCTGAAGGTCGTGAGTTCGATCCTCACACGGGGCATCCACTTGTTTTGCTGCTGTGGCGGCGTTATTGTGAAGGATCAGTGCGAGAACAGTTCCCAGTGACCACGATGTCTCTCTCTTCCTGGGGGACGCCCTCCTTTTACTGGTAGCTGCAGGTCCGCAACTTCGGGCTCGGAGCAGGGTGTGTGCTCGCTGGCCGGGGAAAGGGGGCGCGGAGTCTCAGGTCACCTCCGCCTACGGCGGGAACAGGGGCGCCGGAACCCCTGCGGCCTATCAGCCGCACGCGGGGGCCCTCTAGCGCCCTCCCGGCGGGCTCCGGGAATATCCGCAGGGGGGGGTAGACCGGGCGGGGCCTCCCAGGGCCAGGAAGGCGCTCCCGGGGGGAGGGGCTCGGCTCCTGGGGGCGGAGCCGACGCAGCGCGCTTACGCCTCCCGGGGCGGGACCGGGGGCGGGACCGGCGGCGGGCGGCGCGTGCGCAGAGCGGCGCGGCGTCGCCGTTAGTCGCTGGCATGGCGGTGTGCGCTCGCCTCTGCGGTGTGGGCCCGTCCCGGGGGTGCCGCCGGCGCCAGCAGCGCCGAGGCCCGGCCGAGGCGGCCGCGGCAGACAGTGAGCCGGACACGGACCCGGAGGAGGAGCTCATCGAGGCGGGCCCGGCGCTGGTCGGGAACGAGCCGGGCCCCTCGGCCTCGCGCTGCTCGCTGCTGGAGCTGCCGCCAGAGCTGTTGGTGGAAATCTTCGCCTCGCTACCCGGCACCGACCTGCCCAGCCTGGCCCAGGTCTGCACCAAGTTCCGGCGCATCCTCCACACTGACACCATCTGGAGGCGGCGCTGCCGGGAGGGTGAGTGTTGGGGAGCACCGGGACTGTACCCGGCAGGGCGCGTGCGGGGGTGGCCAGGGCCCCCGGGTGCTGTGGGCTTTGGGCTTGGCTCCGAGGGGCGCATGGACTACAGGCCTGGGAGAGGGCCCTCCGCAGATCTAGGGCCCCGGGGGTGCCCGCCGGGGCCGGGGCTCGTCTTGCAAGGGGGCCTGTGGGGGAGGGTGCCCAGGGACCCGGACGGGGGCTCTGCTACAGATTCGGGGTGCAGGGGGTCCCCGCCAGCGCAGAGGCTAGCTCTGAGAGGGTGTACCTGGAGGGATGACGGGGGCTTGGGAGGGGTCGCATGGGGGAGGGTGACCTCAGGGCAGCAGCGTCACGCGGTGTGGCGGACTGCACCAGGTGACTCTGGCACAGGGGGTAATACCAGAATGCCTGTCTGTACGGTTTCTCTGTAGCGTTTCAGCAGAAACCCCTTATTCTTTGCAAAAATACCCCTGTAGTTAGTTATAATGACATTACCACCTCTGGTGGGCCCGGCTTGCCTGTGTCTGCACCTGCAGGGCCAAATCTGTGCTTGTTTACTTTTCGGACCTTCTAAGGGCCCCGGTCAGAACTGTCATCATTAGCCAATCAGCATGCTCTGCTCATCACGTGGCTTCCGCTGCGCCCTGCCGCGAGCTGGCGCTGTGGCTTTTCCTGCTGCTGGTGTTTTTAGGGTAGGGTTGCGATCGCCTCAAATTTTCTGCTGTTTTTAGCTGCAGTATTGTTTGTGGACCTGTATCAATAACTTTTTTGAGAATGAAGGAGTAATTAAAGGAAAAGAAGGAGAAAAAACAAAAAGGATTTCCGTTCAGTCATACTGTAACTACCCCCCCCCCCCAAAAAAAAAGAACCAAACTCACTGCCATCCAGTTGGATCTCACTCCTAGCGATCCCTCCTTGGGTTTCTGAGGCGATATCACTATGGAAGTAGATTACCCATCCTTCCTTCCGAGGAGTGGCTGGTGGGTTTGAACAGCCAGCCTTCTGGTTAGTAGTCAAATGCCTTAGGCACTGCGCCACCAGAGCTAATAATGTTATAAATCAAAGTTGTTAGTATCTCCGTATTCTAAAACAACACTGAAGCAACTGACGACTATATTTATCATGTTATTCTATGATTAAAATTTATAACAGACGTTACTAAAGGTTCTGTGTGGTCTGGCTCAGGTGGTCCCCGGGGAGGGTGACACCAACCTTTATGACACCATTGCCTCAGGGGGCTTTGGAGGGGTCGGGGCAAGGTGGAGGTGCCAGGTGGGGAGTGCAGCCTGGCATGGTCTGCTCTGTGGGCTCAGAGAGGGGCTGAGGGGTGACCCCAGCTGCAAGGGCACAGGACTCTGGAGTTGAGCGGGGGTTGGGAGTTCACTGCAGTGTGAGTCCCTGACAGGAATACAATACATTGATGTCTGTGGGTTCTCTCATCCATCCCCAGCCCTTGGCGGGCAGATCTGAGGGCACCCCAGGGCAGAGATGGCAGCAGGGGCACCTGATGGTGGGTGCACCCAGTATGTACGGAGGTGCCAGGGGGCCAGGAGCAGTGTTGGGGGAGTAGGAGTCATCTCTGCCGTCGGCGTTGTTTGCTGTGTGCGATCAAAAGCCAAGGGTGCTGGTGGTGGTTGGGAGGCTGCCCAACTCTACACCAGGGAGGGGAGGGACACACAGCCTCCAGTTCAAGGCTGCCTGGGGTTAAACGGTGACAGGGTCTCATGTTAGAGCAGCCCTGATTTTGATTAGTACAGACCAACCACGCAGAATAGGAGAAGGAGGAGGAAAAGTGGGGGGACCCTGTCGGTGGAAGGCAGAGCAACGACAGAGTGTGCATATGTTTTGTCTGACTGGGGCTGGCATCTGCATCCCTGTGTCCACCAGCACAGACTAGCCCCTTCTGGTCGACTGTCACATTCTCCATTTTCCCTTGTTCTACTCAGTGCTACGGAGAATGCCTTCGCGAATTTTGCAGGAACTCATGAGTTTTACATGTGCCGTTTAGAACCTCTGACGTCCTCTTCCTAGCATTCATGCCCCAAGTGGGAATCTGGGGTGATGGGGTGTGGATAAAAACGCATTTGCGCCGCCAAGAAGGGAAGGCCTCTCTCCAAACCCACCCAGCACAGAGTTAGTCAGCCACCTCGTCTTTTTGGTGGTTGAGACCCTGGACTTGTAGTCAGCCACCCTGGGTTATGGTCAGGGCTCTATTTATCCATGGGACCCTGGACAAGTCAGTTTTCCTTGTCTCTGGAGTGGGTTGGTGGCGATGCTGCCCGAAGATGCACGTGGCACCCTTGCCGCTAAATGCCAGCTGCTCTGTCAGGATGCTTCCTGGCCATCTTTCTCCCACCAGTAGTGCGTTGCCGTTCTCTGTCCTGTCTTCTTCTTTGTCCATTGGGGTGTCTTTTTGTGCCATTAATTTGTAAGAACTCTTTGCGTATTAGCGACATGCACTTTTGGTCCCATGTGGTAAGTGAAGGCTCTTCTTACGTTTTAAAACGGAGGCAAAGTAACGCTTCCTATCCTATTCATCTGCTTGGTTTTGCTTTTGTCAGGCAGTAAGAGCCCAACTCTTTACACAAGTCCCATTGTCCTCAGAGGACTTGCTTCCGTCAGTCACCCAGGCCCGTTTGGTGATCTCCAGGGGTTTGTCTTTGGGGACACTGTCATGTGTTTGGCTCAGCTCCAAGAACAGGGAGTAGCAGAAGATTTCCCATGTAATTGAGAAACTCAGACATCCCAGTGAGCAAAGGGAGCTTGGTTTCAGAATGGCTCTTGGCACGTAGGTGGGCCGGCCTGGGGAAGACGGGAGAGAAGCCGGGCTCGCAGGTGCATAGAAGACCTCCCAGCCTCTCCCTCCCACAGCCTTTGTGGAACACCATCATGGACTTGCCCAGGAGGCCTTGTCTGTAGGAGGACTTTTGGTTTGAAAAATGAAAAATGGTATGACATGTGTGTTCCCAGTTATCCCACCAAATAGGTGTTAAATCCCTTGTCATATTTGCTTTTTTAAGAAAATAATTTATTACCCTGTTGTTGGCTTGAGAATATACACAGCCAAACATACACCAATTCCAGTTCCTGCACACATGCCTCCGTCACCCGGATTCCAGTCCTGGAGTGGTGACTGGTCTCGCCTCCCCTTCTGGGGGTTCCTCCTCCGTTGACATACACTCTATGCCCCCTGAGTCATAGTGGCTTTTGGGTCCTCCACTGTTTTAGTGGTGTTCTTTTAAATTTTTGTTGTGATTGAGTGAAAGTTTACAGAGCGAATTCATTTTCTGTACACCAGTTGACACACATTTTGTTCATGACGTTTACTGTAATCTGCACACTGTAACAGCTCTCTTCCCACTTCTTCCCTGCAATTACCACTTCCCTGTGTCCTTCTTTCCTATGCACTCCTGCCCCTGAGCAAATACTGCCCTTCTATTCTCCCACGACTGATTGCTCCAAGGAGTGTATCTAACTGATGTAAATGTTCACCCCATATGCCTATCTGTTGTTTGGCTGGAAGCCGCAGGGATGAGTTCAGTTTCAGACCTGATGGGTGACTAGGGCTTTGGTCACGGGGGTCTCACCAGGCTCTATCAGACTTTTTCTGGGTGTTTTTAAGGAAATCTCTCTGCTTGTCCTCAGGTCCCCTCTGCTGGCCCTCTCTGTCCACTCCAGGCACACTGACGGGGGCGTTACTGACATCTTTCAGCCATCCTTCCACCTGCTCACGTCACCAATACCAAATGTCCCGTGGGATTTTAGTTTGCAGAAACGCATCGTACTGTGTGGATCATTCTGCACTGTTTCTAACTTCTGTGCATGCTAACACCTTTAGGTCTCAGGCAGTCTTTTTACTGTCATGCAGAAGTTCACCGGGCAGGCCACCCTTTGTTCCTCTCTTACTTTTACTGTTTTTGTCACACATAGTGTTGGAGTGACATCGTCTCATACATAATTCCTCAGACACTTACATTGATGGCAGTTTCTCTAAGGACTGTAACCAGAAGAGGTGCCACAGGAGTGCCATGGTACGGCACCTGCCATTTTACCAGATCCGTGTGGAATGTCGTCGAGTTGACTCCTACTCATAGCGACCCCGCGTGACACAGTAGGGCTGCTCCCCGGGGTGTCCTAGGCTGTCATCTTTACAGGAGCAGATCACAGAGCTGCTGAGTGGGTTTGAACTGCCGACCTTTTGGTTAGCAGCCAAGTACTTAACTGTTGTGCCACCAGGACCCCTACCTGACACTGCCCAGCTGTTTCCCAGCATATCTGCACACCTGTCACAGAAGGTGGAATGAAAACCTAAGTGTTGTCACCGAATAGCTGCCATTTGGGGCCTAAGTGCCTTAACTTACCCCAGTCAGGCCATTTCCCCTCAGTTCTCTCCTGCGTGTAACGATGCATCTTCAGATCCGGGTGAAGCCACCATCGCATTTCACGTGCGTGTGCCAGATAACCAGTGTGGCCCCGCACTGACACCTGCCCTTTGTCGGCCATTCAGATCCTCCTCGATTTGCTTCTCAGTGCCCCATTTTCTGGGGACTTCTTCCCCATGTGCTCAGGGTGCACTAAGCCCCGTCCCCAGGTCATCCCTGCCTTGCACACAGACCTGGGAATGTGGTGACTTTGTGGTGCATGTTTTCACGCAGGGGATGCTGGGGACGTAGGGAGTGTGAAGCTACTGTGAGGCTTGTGCCTCCTGGCCCCAGCCCTCGTGACCATTCCCATGTGTTACCATGTCCACCGTTGCTTACTGTTGGGCTTAGACACTGGCAGTGGGTCTGGGTGGCAGACAGCTCCTTGAAACTAGTAATAGTAACAATAGGGATGAAAACCACTGCGGCTGCTTCTGCTGCTGACATGGCTACCCCCCCTCCCCTTTTTTTTCCTATTCATTTTTCTTGCTGACCATGGGCTTTGTTTAGATAATCTGGAGAGATGTCTGCTTAAGAAATGGAAAAATATTTGCATATTTGCTTGTAATCATCATCATTTGCAGGAGCCCTGGTGGTGAAGTGGTTAAAGCCCTCTGCCGCCAACTGAAAGATTAGTGGTTTGAACTCACCAGCCACTCTGCTGGAGGAAGGTGTGACAGTCGGCATCAGTGAAGACTGACAGCCTTGGAGACCCTGTGGGCCAGTTCCACTCTGTCCTCTAGGGGCGCTGTGGGTCAGAATGGACTCCACGGCAGTGGGTGTGGTTTGGGCTCTGCTTCCATGAAGACTGACAGCCTTGGAGACCCTGTGGGCAGTTCCACTCTGTCCTCTAGGGGCGCTGTGGGTCAGAATGGACTAGAGGGCAGTGGGTGTGGTTTGGGCTTTGCTTCTGTGAAGACTAACAGCCTTGGAGGCCCTGTGGGCAGTTCCACTCTGTCCTCTAGGGGCGCTGTGGGTCAGAATGGACTCCAGGCAGTGGGGGTGGTTTGGGCTTTGCTTCTGTGAGACTGACAGCCTTGGAGGCCCTGTGGGCAGTTCCACTCTGTCCTCTAGGGGCGCTGTGGGTCGGAATGGACTCCACGGCAGTGGGTGTGGTTTGGGCTTTGCTTCTGTGAAGAGTGACAGCCTGGGAGACCCTGTGGGGCAGTTCCACTCTGTCCTGTGAATCAACTCTGCAGCAGTGGGTGTGGTTTTTATTGTTATTTGCTTTTTAGCCTTCTTTATGGTGACCTTTGCCTTACAGAAAATTTTAATTGTGATGAAATCAGTGTCATGAAGTTTTAAATTTGTGCTTAAGAAAGCATTTGTCACCCCTAGCTTATGAAGAAGCCCCACAGCTGGGTCTCAGGCTCACTGCTCAACCTGGCAGCTAGTGTAACGTAATTCCTCATCACCTTGGCCGAAGTCCCAAAGTCTGACAGTTGTCAGTCCTCCGTAGTGTCCGCAGGTTGTCTGACCACTGGCAGGCCTCCGTAGTGTCCGCAGGTTGTCTGACTGTTGTCAGTCCTCCGTAGTGTCCGCAGGTTGTCTGACTGTTGTCAGTCCTCCGTAGTGTCCGCAGGTTGTCTCATGGAGTCGTCTTGTGCACTTGGCATCACATACAAGAATAGTGGTCCACAGGGCAGATCTGATTTTATTTCTCTGAGCCCTGAAACTTCATCTGTCCCGAACCAGGCACTTGGCTATGGTTGGTGCTAATAAGGCTATGGGCATGTTGACTTCGATTAAAAACAACGTCCCTGGAACGTGGGTGGAGACCCAGCCTGGGTGAGCAGGACCTGGCATCGGGGCAGCTGTTGGAGGAGGGTCTTCTGGCCCATCAAGGTTCTTGGGGAAGTACTTCCAAGTTCAGTACCTGGCTGGTGTAATGTGATCACAGTTGAGCGTCTTGGAAAGGTGACTGGCTAATTAGCGAACTAGCTGCTTTAATACTCAAGTGCTACAATTTCATCATTGGCTGTCCCAGAACAGAACACCAGCCCCCAAAAAGGGGTGGGGAGAGGGTGGAGGACCTGTAGACTTGTGTTGCATTGCTTCAAAGAATTTGGGACAGTGGTCGACTTTTGGGGGTGTGCATGTTGACAGAGAACTTTGTAAAATACTGTGATGATTGTGGGGGCATGGGAGGAACTTACAGTGAAGTAGTTGCTTTAATGTTTGGTGAGTGGCTCCAAATTCTGTCCCACTAGTAGCCAAGCAGTTATTTCTAGGGGTCTTTGGCCTAGCTGCCCCCCATTGGGAAGGGGACGAATGCAGGTGCTGGGGGTGTGGGGCAGCTTGGGTCTGTTGGGTTGACTGGCTTCTTGCAGCATTTCGGTGGGCGGGGCGCGGTGGGCGGCGGAAGGACGTTTCCACCGAGGAGGGGCTCGGGGCGTACGCAGGATGGCCTCTTACAGAAGCACAGCAGGGCAGGTGGCCGGGGAGGCAGAAGCAGTTTTGATGCGTCACATCTTTGGCCCTGGGCCCCCTGCAGCTACTTGCCTATGGGCTATAAATAAGTCGTCATTTCTCGGAGTGCGGAGGAGAGGCCAAGCTGGCGTCTGCTGTGCCTGTGACCAGACTGCTCCGTCCAGACCTCAGCACTTAGGGGTCAGTGCTAAAGTGCTGGCCGACTTGCACATCGTTCATTTTGTGTTCTGTTGTCCTGGTTGGGAAGTACACCGCAGAGCGGGCGCCAGCTCGGCAGGTTCTCCAGTGAAGTTCCCGGACACGGGTTCCATTCGTCCAGTCGTGAGGCTGTTCTCAGCCTCCTTCTCTGAGCTGGCCCTCCCCTTTAACATCCACTCACTGCCCCCACGCTGCCTGTCTGACCTTCCCAGTGGCTGTTGTACTTCTGTCTCCTACAGACAGATCTTCAAGGAGCATGGCATTTCAAGGCAGACTTCCTTCCTTTTTTTTTCCAGTTAGGGTAAATTATTGTTTGGTTTTAAGAAGACTTCAAGGGGTATTTTTGGATTAAGGTATAAAGATTATGCCAGGGCAATAGTTTCAGGGCTTTACCCAGTCTGGATCGCTCCATAAAGTCTGGTTTGCATGAGAATTTGAAACTCTGTTCCACATCTCCCCCCTTTTGATTAGGGTTCTGTAGAATCTGCTCAAAAATTTAACACCGTTCATTTAGTAATGGTGAGTTTTTGAAATGCAGACCATCATTCTCAATCAGAATATTCAAATATTAAAAGAGAAGTTTTGAAATTGGACCTGCTTATATACCTTTGTTCCTAGCCCACACTGAACTCCAAGAGCTTGAAACAGAATTTCATAAGGTATTGGCTTAGTTACTGGTTTTGAACTTACACAACTTGCCCACTTCCTTCTCTGAGGCTAAATTTTTAAAAGTTGCAGTAACATATATATAATACAATTGTGGTAACATTCCTAACACAATTGTGGTGACATATATGATTGTGGTAACACATGTAATAAACCGTTCCTCCTTTTGGCTATTGTGAACTGTACACTTCCGAGCTGTCAGTTACCTGGCCTCCCGCAACCCACCCGCACTGTCCGTGGTAAAGGTTTAGGACACCCAGTATACTGGCCTGCTGCAGCCCTCTTGGCAGAGCATCTTTAAAATCAGTTTGGAAACTTTCTGGTTGGAATATTTGAATAGTAATATTTAATTTTACCCAGTTTTTCTCCCCTTTCCCGTTTTTGTTCCCCTCTTTGGGCACACCCTTAACAGGAACTTCCTGAGCCACTTGGAGTGGCTGGTTAGCAGTGGTTTTCAGTTGACAGCTGCTGCACTGAATCCATTACTCAGTGACCGGCTGTGGCCAGCAAGGGCAGGTGGGCTACCTGTTAGTCTTCTGCGTAAGATTGGTGCCCAAGGGTGGGACGGACACAGATTAGCTCTTTTGGAAGGCACAGCCCATGGCGCTGCCAAGGACACTTGGCCTTAAAAGCAGTTTCAGGGCTGTCTCCCTTGATGACTTAGGGGAAGGATTCGAGCACAATGACAGGATGAGGAATTGTTTTCAGCTGCTACTGGAAAGGGAGATTTTTCCATCGTGCAGAAAACACTGCCCACTTCTTGCTGGGACAGTTGGATTAGAATGACACTGTTGTATTGTGGTGTGTGTGGGGCCATTAGACAGAGCCCTGCACGGGCTGCTGTGCTTGTGAGCACTCTTATCAGCATTCTGTAGCCCTTCTGATGGCTTGTCAGATCTTGCAAGCCCACTCCCTACCTGACAGTGAAGTATCATTTGTTGGTCCAGCAGGCAGAGACTTAGGGTGACCTCGGGCTTGACGAGCTGGTCCTCTGAGATCAGACCTGGGGAGCATTCACAAGTCCAGGCAGTTTTCCACAGGTAACAAATGCATTGCTTTTGTCCTGCTGGAGTGCGCGCTGGAGCCAGGCAGACGTTGTGAACCCAGCTGCCGGCCTCCGGCAGTCTGCACAGAAACCGCCAAGGGACAGTCTAGACAGCCAGCAAAGGCTTTGGGTGCCGGAAGCAAGATGAGCACCAGCAGATGCGTTTGCTCTTCTCTCCACTTTTTCTGTAAACCAAAAACTGTTGTAAAGTTTATTTAAAAAAAAAAAAAACTGAAAAAATCATTGGTCATCTCACTCTGAGCCCCCCAGAGAGCAGTGCCACAGGCTGAGGGGACAGGGCCCGGACGAGGAGGAGAGGGACACAGCAAGAAAGGTGAGGTGGGGTTGTGCGAGGCTGGCAGAGGCCTGCGAGCCCCAGTGTGCGAGGAGGCCCCCGACCAAAGCGGTGGAGAGAGGAAGGCAGGTTAGCGAGTCTGTGGTGTCTGGCCCCCCAGCTGCCCACTGCAGGGATAACTGCCCTCCGCCGATCAACTGGAAGGACAGGGTGTTTGTGTCAGCACATCTGCAGTACAGCACAGGGTGGGTGCTGCCACCATGTGCGGCACTGACTCTCGGAACGGAAGGTCAGCGGTGGTGCCGTGGTCAGTGCCCGCTGTACGCCCCTCGGAGTCAGTCACAGGGCACGTGTCTCAGGAACAGAGCCGCCTGGATGCCACACTTAGTGTACAAACCACTGCCTTTTTCTCTCCACCTGTCAGTACTTGCTGATGGATAGTCCTGCGTCCCTGTGAGAACCACAGAATGTCAGGGGAAATGAACAGATGCCGTACTTGAACGCTTTTGTTTACAGATTAAAACTCCAGCAAGTCTCCTCTCGTGTTACCCGTAACACAGACGGGGTGTTTTCATTCTCCAGTGGCGACTCCTCTCATTCTACAGCAAACATGTTGGATTGGTGGAAACGCCTGTTGACAGCTTAGTCTTTCATTACTACATAGCACTTAATGCAGCTGTGCGAGACATAGCCATCAAAGACCTGTTGACTGGGTTATTCCTGCAGTTCCAGGAAGGAGCCCTGGTGGCATAGTGCTTAAGCGCCAGGCTGTGAACCCAGAGGTTGGTGGGTTGAACCCACCAGCCATTCTGCGGGAGGAAGATGTGGCAGTCTGCTTAGGTAAAAATTTCGTGCCTTGGAAACCCTGTGGGGCAGTTCTACTTGTAGAGGGTCTGAGGTCATTCCAGGAAATTACCTTAGACCCTCTACCTACTACTCTTAGAGTTCTGAAAACCAACAAAACTTGAGAGAAAATGTCAGGGCCTCCCGCGGCCATTCTTCCAGTGCTGACACACTTCCACTGAGGAAATTCTTCCCAGTCGCTGGCTGCACCCCCAGGCGGGCCTCACATGGCCCTAGCACCGTGGGCTCCACCGAAGGGAGTGAGCTGCAGGGGCCCAGCGGCATTGGTCTCTGTGGCTGTGAAGCAGGGGGCAAGAGGCCTGCGCCAACGCCTGGTGCCTCAGGCGCCTCCTCTGGATGCAGACCCCAGCAGGGAGCGGGCCCACAAGCCCACTGTGTGCAGGGAAGGTCTCCTCACGCCACTGACCCGCCTTCTCCTACGCCAGTCTGCGACTTTGCTTTTAATTTTTAACAGTACCTTCTGGGACCACCTCAGGACCCATGACAGATGGATTAATAAATCAAGGTTTTAAGATGATTCCAATTTCAAACCCATCCATGTAAGTGCGTGACACACGATGAACTTTTAAAACGCCATCCCTGCCCCAGCGAGCTGACTCAGCCTGCCCGAGTATGCTGTTGGTGCCGACCCGTGTTTACTGAACTGGAGGTCGGACGCGTGCCGCATCCCGCCGAGCCGCGGTCTCCAGGTCGAACCCAGCGCTCAGGGCTGCTGGGATCGTCCGCGTGCTGTCTGCCGGGCCGTAGGGTGCATCGCGGGCACGCCCTACGGCCGCCTGGGCCTGCGCGACGTTGTCGTGAAGCGCCGTGAGCCCCCGTGGGCTGCGTTTGTGGTTTCGCCCCATTTTGCGTGTTTCCTTTCAGACCGTGGCTGAGGCCTGAACAGCAGGGCCAGCAGGGCACCTCCCGACTGGGCAGTGGGTGGGCAGTGACTTCGCAGAGGGGAGCGGGGTGGGGTGGAAGTCGGGGGAGGCACAGGAGGTGCTGTCAGCTGGGGGAGGTGGGCCGGGCGGGTATGTGCCAGGCCTGCTCTGGCACCTGGTCTGGGGCCCGCGTAGGAACAGGGGACCCAGAAAGCCGCAGTGCCCCAGTGTCTGGCCATGACTGCCCAGGCACAGGATTGGGGCTTGGTTTGACAGAGCTACGGGCATCAGGAGCTGCCCTGCAGGCGACAGGGGCCTTTGTGGTGGTCAGACCCTGACCACCGTGTGTGACCTCTGCCCACCAGTCGTCGGCCCCTCACTAGGAAATGAGGTGGGCTGTTTGGTTGGCACTGTTCAGCTTGTAGAGCTGATTGGATTGTGAGGGTTTTCATTTCACTGAGGGTAATCTTGACTGGATGTGAAGTCCCATAAACCCTCCACAGGGAGAGGCAGACCGAAACCGGGTAGAGAAGGCTATGACGGGTTTGTCTGTTGCTCCGTGGCTTTTCCATTTTAATTCTCGGCCGTTTTCCCCCTTACAGAGTATGGGGTTTGTGAGAACTTGCGGAAGCTGGAGATCACAGGCGTGTCCTGCCGCGACGTCTATGCCAAGCGTGAGTTACCCTCTGACTTCACCGGTTAACCTGCTCTGGAAGCTGGCTGTCAGTAGTGGGTGGGCCATCAGGGCAGCTTGACCACAGTTCCGTCTTCACAGTCAGTGTGCTAAACTCAATCAGTGACACTGCAGAGCTGGTACTCCCACTGAAAATGGGGGGCTCTTTTTGGGTGTACTGTTGCACCCACTCTTCACTTCCTCGGTGGTAAAGGTGGGTTTTACTGGACACAGGAGACCTTTAGCCTTGTAATGGGAAGGCAGTGTTGGAAATGACCCTGGTTGCTTCCAGAGCCGCCCCTTTCCCTGGACTCTGGGCCCTGGGCCTGATGGGTGTGTGGACAGCTCCGTCCTCGTCCCGCCTCCCCCAGTGCTCTATGCCTTCAGCTCTCGTTTCAGGGCTGCTCTAGGCAACTGAGCTCCCCACCCCCATTCTCCTTGTTTTTCTGATTCCTTTGCTTCCTAGATCATCAGCAACATTTCATGGCGCCGAGTTTCCCAGCCTCCCCAAACCACCTTCCCAGCTGCCTGGGAACATTCAGGCAGGAAACGCCCACATTTCTCCCCACTTTTGATGAAGAGACTGAAGGCACCATTTTAACACTAACGTTGTTGTCTCAGTGTTTTGAGGAGGGGCCGACTGGGAGATGCTGGCCGGCATGTGGGGGTTAGTGTGATGTGACTCCTCACAGAGGGAGACATGACTAAGAGTGGAGGTGGCCACCCAAGGCTGTTCTCCCCCAGTTGACCTGGTGACGTCTTTGAACAGGACTGAGAACCCGTCTTTAGACCTTCTTGGCTGACTTTGGTGTTTCTAGTCCCTTGGACTTTCTACCACGTCGTCTGAGGGTAACCTAGACCGGGTTGTTCCTTACTCAGCGCCTGGCCCAGGAACTGAGAGGCCTGCACCGCCAGGCCACTGATGCATCCACGGCTCAGGGCTGGGTGTGAGTAGGCACAGTCGTGGGCTGGTGCAGAGGAGTTCTGGAAGCTTCCTCTCAGGCCTAGAGGCTTTGTTGGCTGCTGTGATGTGCTTTTGTTGTTGTTACATGCCTTCGAGTTGTTTCTGACTCATAGCGACCCCTCCTTGAGTTTGCGAGGTGGTGTCTTTACAGAAGTAGATTGCCCAGCCTTCTTCCAAGGAGTGCCTGGTGGGTTTGAACTGCCAACCTTATGGTTAGCAGTCAGGTGCCTTAGGCACTATGCCACCAGAGCTCCTGGTATGATTTGCTGCTGTCCCTTTTTTTGCTACATTGTTACTCGAAGTCCCCTCACCCACATGCCTGCCCCTTCTGTCCAGGTAAGACTGAGTCCCGGGAGTGGCTGACTTGGTGCCACAAGGGTGCTTTCTGTCCCTGACCCTGGCTGTTCCTCCGTCCAGGCTCCTCCCACAGGGAGACTTATTCCCACTTACCCCAGGTCAGGTTGGGGAAGGACTGTTGGGTAGGTTCGTGTTTCTAGGCTAGAATTTGGGGCTGACACTTGGGGGAGATTTCCACTCATGATCCTCATCTCATAGGCCTTTTGCCGAGAGCCAGGCCCTCTTGGGAGTGTGGATGCCTGGGGCCCCTAGAGCACAGCCAGGCCATGCGCCGCGGTGCTGCTCCCTGCCTGGCCCACAGAGGCGTGGGGATACCCTCTGCACAGTGCTGCCCTGGCCTTTCTGTCCGCCGGAGGCTCGTAGACGCAAGGCGTGCAGCTCTGCTTCCCAGCGATGAGTCACTGGAAGCCCGTGGGCACAGTTATACCCTGACGTGCGTGTGTGCACTGGGGTCACCTCAACAGCTCGTGTGGAGACAGACGTTAAAGGTCATGCCTGTCTGGGCATTAAGGGGCGTCCGGCAGTCCTCGTGGGGAACACTCATGAGGAAGGACAGGTCCCAGCAGCCCCTTGGCTGTAGCAGGGGAGGTGGCCGAGGCTGGTAGGAGAGGATATCTGGGTACAGGTGGGAGGTGACGTGTCCTGAGTGTGTGTGCAGGAGACGGCGTGGCTGAGGGCATGGTGCAGGCAGGCGTGGAGAGGGAAGGAGGTTGGGGAGCTGTGTCTGCACAGGTGTCTAGAGGGAGGGGACTTCACTGGGGATGCCCAGGGACATGACAGCAATGCCTATAGCTTCCTTTTGTCTGCTGATCTTGACCCCTTCACAGTGTCTGCAGGGTCCAGGAAGTGGCTAACAGCATCGGTCACTCAGCCCAAGTGTCAGGCTTACACCGGCCATGGGCATTCCAGTGCGGGAGCTTGGTTTGTGGGTGTCCTTCCCACACTCTCCCAGGAGGACATCACACAGCATTGGGGCAGGGCAGGTGGCAGAAGGAACAGGTGGTGGCACCCACCAGCCTGGACTCAGAGCAGGAAGTTGGACTTACAAGGCTGGGAAACTTCCCCCTTAAAGCCAGGTGAAGACACCCCAAAACTGAAGGCACCCCACAACCAAAGGTACTGCACAACTGAAGTGCCCTGTAACTGAGGATACCCCATAAGTGCAGGCACCCAACAGGTGAAGGCAGCCTGTATCTGAAGGTCCCCCACAACTGAAGACTACCTGCAACTGAAGACACCTTGTAATTGAAGATACCCCACAAGTGAAGACACCCCACAATTGAAGATACCCCACAACTGAAGACACCCCAGAACTAAGGCGGGGAAGCTGCGAGTGTCCATGGGGCTCCATGTGTATGCTTGGGGCAGAGGAGTCCCTGAGTAGTTAGGCCAAGACGCAGACCACATTACCCACTCTCTGGGTACGCTGTGGACCCCTCTGATCCAAGGCCAAGGGTCTCGCAGACCCGCTGGGGGAGGAGGAGGGTGGTGGTATCTGGGGTGGCTTTGCAAGCCTGCCCTGTCTGGGCTTCAGGGTTGGAAAGGTCAGCAGGTGACTGTCGTTTGCAGCCAGCTTTGTGTGCTTGGGCAGGACTGCCCGCCTGTGTGCTGGTTGTTGGCTCTGGAGGGAACGTGCTGTTGGTGTGGAAGTGGGTGTTGAGTGGTGTGAGACGTGCTCAGGTGGCCATGGCTGCCGGCACAGTCTCAGCCCTTCCCCTGCTGTGTCTGTCCAGGTATAAACCCGCGTGTGAAGTCGGGACGTTTCATGAGACTCCTCCCTGATTACGAGCACATGGAGTACAGAGACGTGTACACCTGCCGTATGTACCCCACTGGCTTGGGCTTCTGGCAGCGTGAGCACGGCATGTAGCTGCATGAGGAGGGTGCTAGGCCCGACTTGGAGCTTGGGCCTGGCGGGCGGGCCTGGGGCATTGGCTGTGGCTCCTGTCTGAGCCGGCCCTCAGGGGCTGTGTGGATGTGGGGTTCTGCCTTGGCTTGGGTTTGGGGTAGACGTGGTCAGAATCACTGTGCGGGGGCCAGGGTAACGTTTAGCGCTGATGGAGAAGGCTCCTGCAGTGCCCCTGCTGAGGCCAGCAGGCGGCTGGGAAACACCTTCCTCTTTTCCGGAAGGTCCAGCCACTGACCTCACGCTTTGATACTTGTTTGTATTCCAGTAACGTATGTGAGTTCATAAAAAACGCACACACACAGAACCACGGTAGGTAGATGTGTATAGAGACGGTGGTGGTTCAGGCCCTGGTTCCTCCTCTGATAAACGTGTCCTGGTGGCACAATAGTTAAAGCACTCAGCTGCCAACCTAAAGGTCAGTGGTTTGAACCCACCAGCTGCTCCGTGGGAGAAAGAGGAGGCAGTCTGCTTCCATAAAGATGGCAGCTATGGAGACCCTGTGGGCAGTTCCACTCTGTCCTCTAGGGGCGCTGTGGGTCGGAATGGACTCCAGGGCAATGGGTGTGGTTTGGGCTTTGCTTCTGTGAAGACTGACAGCCTTGGAGACCCTGTGGGGCAGTTCCACTCTGACCTCTAGGGGTGCTGTGGGTCAGAATGGACTCCACGGCAGTGGGTGTGGTTTGGGCTTTGCTTCCATGAAGACTGACAGCCTTGGAGACCCTGTGGTGCAGTTCCACTCTGTCCTCTAGGGGCGCTGTGGGTCAGAATGGACTCCACG
>NW_006921644.1:11210645-11214223 GCF_000298275.1 Orycteropus afer afer | reverse complement strand
GTGGTTTGGGCTTTGCTTCTGTGAAGATTGACAGCCTTGGAGACCCTGTGGGGCAGTTCCACTCTGTCCTCTAGGGGCGCTGTGAGTGGAATGGATGGAATGGACTCCAGGGCAGTGGGTGTGGCTGTTTCCACTTTCTCTTCTCTGATTGGCATCATGTTAGGTCAGGAAGCTTTTCTGACCCTGTTCTGTGGCTGATGAATAGTCTCTCTGCCCTTTCTTAGCTTGAAGTGAAGCAGAAAGAGGAAAGTTCACTTGTCAGGAAAAGAAAGTGACAAACGCCTGCCTGCACTAAAGCGAATTTTCTGTTTATTGATGCCCCATCTCCCCTCCTGTTCGCTCGCACGGCTCACCCAGGACCCCATGTCCGAAGCTGTCTGCCTGGAGCAGCTTCACTTCTGAGTTAGGAGCACAGACCTGAAGAAAACTGATGGAGCCACCTGGATGGCAAGAGTGCCTCACGGCGTTTCCCAGGTCCCCCATCAGACTTGGGCACGTCAGGCCCCCAACCTTGGGGCAGTCCTGGCGGGTGTGGAGGAGGCTGGGTCCGTTTCAGCCACTCAGTCACAGCCCACTCCTTGGAGCCTGCAGCTGGAGGCGAGCTGTTCACGCAGTAAAGATGCCGACGGGGACAGGCCTGGAGCACGTCTGAGCCCTGTATGAGGTCGGAGGGAGGGGCTGGCCAGAGCGGCGATGATGTCATCTGCTCTCCCCCAAGCCTTCCCTGGAACGCTGTGCGGACCCACCAGCCCCTGCTCAGCAGTCAGTGAGTCAGGTTTCTGGCTCTAGCCCCGCGGGAGCTGTGAGTGATAAGAACAATCGATGGTGCTCTCTGACGGGTACTGAATGATGTGGGCTTTCAGAGACAGGTGACAGGCACTCAGGTTCATCACTCGGCTGTCCATGGAGGCTTCTGGAAGAGGCTTCCTGACAGCACGAGGATGGGAGTCTTGGTGGCTGGGACTCGGGGCGGCCCTAGCGCCATTTGGGGCAGGGATTCTGCTCGTCAGTGAGGCAGGCCAAGGTCAGGAGCATCTGTGGCTTCTAGGGACCCACGAGCCCCTTGTTCTCACCACGCTTGCAGAGCGTCCGGATGCTTTTCCCTTTCAGAGTGATTGTTGTAGGTGAACGTTGACGCAGTGGATGAGGGCCCCATTTGATGGTGCCTGCACACATTGTCCGCACGTCGTGTGTGTCACGGTTGTCTGATCGCCTCCGTTCTGTCCGGGCTCCAGCTGCACACGTTGTCCACACGTCGTGTGTGTCACCCACGGGGGTCGCGGTTGTCTGATCGCCTCTGTTCTGTCCAGGCTCCAGCTGCACACATTGTCCGCACGTTGTGTGTGTGACCCACGGGGGTCGTGGTTGTCTGATCGCCTCCGTTCTGTCCAGGCTCCAGCTGCACACGTTGTCCGCACGTCGTGTGTGTCACCCACGGGGGTCGCGGTTGTCTGATCGCCTCCGTTCTGTCCGGGCTCCAGCTGCACACACTGTCCGCACGTCGTGTGTGTCACCCACAGGGGTCGTGGTTTTCTGATCGCCTCTGTTCTGTCCGGGCTCCAGCTGCACACACTGTCCGCACGTCGTGTGTGTCACCCACGGGGGTCGTGGTTGTCTGATCGCCTCTGTTCTGTCCGGGCTCCAGCTGCACACACTGTCCGCACGTCGTGTGTGTCACGGTTGTCTGAGCGCCTCTGTTCTGTCCGGGCTCCAGCTGCACACACTGTCCGCATGTCGTGTGTGTCACGGTTGTCTGATCGCCTCTGTTCTGTCCGGGCTCCAGCTGCACACACTGTCCGCACGTCGTGTGTGTACCCACGGGGGTCGCGGTTGTCTGATCGCCTCCGTTCTGTCTGAGCTCCAGCTGCCCTGCTTCCTCATCTTTGCTTTGACGTCACGGCTCACCCCCTGGTTGCTCACAGACAGCTAGGTAGTCACGGGTGGTGGGAGCCCTATGCTCGCAGGCAGCAGCCTTTATCTTGTGTGCACCCTGTTGTTTGGCTGACAGTTCTTGAGACTCCAGACTTCTCACCCTGTGTTGTGTTTGTCCTCCTAGTCGGTTATGGCTGACTGCTTTCGGGCTGAGTGGTTCCCCGGGAGCGTTACTGCCCCTCGAAGGTCTGAGTGTAGTTATAAAAATGCAGTGGTCCTTGTAGAAACCTTAGAAAAATCCAGAAAACACAGACAGGGTAAGCAGCTGTCCATGTTGTGGACATGTATCAGTCGTGCTGTCTCCTTCACAATCCGCTAAGATGGCCGGAGGCATGCTGAGATGCTGGAAGAAGACGGTCTCAATGGCTTCCATTGAAACCCACAATATTCCCGACATCGCATGCGATCAGGATGCTGCCTGGTACTTCCCTCTCGGTGGAGCGCTTCTCAATATGTGTCTTCTGATGGGAACCAGAGCGCCCCAGCCAGTCCACTGAGAGTCCGACGTGTGGGTCAGTCACGGCCCGTTGTCTGTGGCAGCCTCCTGAGTTGGCGGGACCCAGCATTTCCTGCTCGTCTGGCCGTCCTGGTGGAACCAGGCAGCAGCGCCTCCTGAGCATGAGACGCCGTAGATGGGGGGCCGGCATGACCTGGGGCTGAAGGTGCCGTTCCGTCCTGTAGCATCGTATAGCCCTGTGGCCTCAGATCAGCTGCCTCGTGGTGTGTCTTTTTCAGTTTTTCATGGTTGGCATATAGCGTTGCCTGATGTTCCTGGTCACCTGTGCAGTGTTGGGAATGTGGTGGAGAGCCGTGCTGTTCCAGGGGCTGTGGGACTCACTGTGCACACACTGTGGGTGGACACTGAGGGGCGTTTTGGAAGTGGAGTCGAAGCGTCTCAGGTGTACGCATTGGGTGTGGTAAGTGGCGTTCTGGCGGGCCCCACGGTGCTCCTGTGTAGATCCAGGACCTCATGTGTCGCCTGCTGCAGGGTGAGGAGACGGACAGGATGCTGAAGGGTGTGTCAGGAGAAGTCTCCTCTGACTCTCCGTCTACTGTGTGAGGCCACTGTGAGCACGGAGGGAAGGCCGTCTCTGGGAGTGAAAGAGCAGAAGGTGCCACGCAGGGGTTAAGGGTTGCTGCAAGGATCCCTGGAAATGCTTTTGGGGTGTGGGGCCGGGGGGCAGAGACCTGGGGCCAGGCCAGCAGTGGAATCCTCAGATTCTCTGGGAGGCTTTCCTGGTGTACCCTGGGTACCCAGACTCCCTGGGTATGGAGATCGTTTTCCTTTGGAGGACAGCATAGGGTCGCCCTCACCACGCTGCGTTCTGCAGGGAGGTGACGTGACTCCAGTCGTCTTTGCTGTCTCGCCCGTGGGGCAGGCGGCTTCCCTGGGAGCGCGACTGCCGTGGAGCTGACGTTGGCCCGTGCCCCCGTGTGTGTGGCGGGCCTGAGCTGCACACGGGTTTCAGCGGCTGCTCTCTGAGAAGCAGATGGACAGGGCATGTGTCGAGGCCCTCTGAGTGGACCCGAGGCTCCGGCCTTTTGCTCAGTAGTTGAGAGCTGCCACCTTTGTGCCACCCGGGACGCCCTCAAGTACAGGGACTGTTGGGACCTTTTCCAGGCTCCACTCTTTTTTTTTTTTTTTT
>NW_006921644.1:11134332-11203240 GCF_000298275.1 Orycteropus afer afer | reverse complement strand
CTTCTGTGTCTGTGTTAATTGGTTTCCCTTTTCTTTGTTGAAGAGGGTCTGTGCAATCCTTCTGCCTAGTCCGCCATCTTGCCCCGCCTCTCCCAGGCTCCACTCTTGTGCCAGATCTCTGGTTCCACAAAGTGGGCCCCCTGGGAACTTGGGAAGAGTACAGTTCTCGGGCCCCACCCAGCCAGCCCTTCTGAGTCAGACTCTGGGGCTGGGCCCCACAGTCTGTGAGTTGGCAGCCCTCGAGGGTCCGATGGCACTCCTGTGTGAGCACCTCTGGGCCGGAACGTCCTGGGTCCCCATGTCAGTTCACCTCACCAGGTTTGCAACGGCATCTAATCAAGGCAGCATTTTCTCCTCCTCTCTGTCCTCCGTCTTTAAAATTGACATGCTTGAGTTTGGGTCTAGAAGCAGTATCCTGTGCCCAAGGCAGCTGGGCAGCAGAGAAGAGGGGAGGCTGGCATCAGTCAGGCCAAGCAGTAAACTTGGTCAGGTCCCAGACGCCAGGGGTTACATGGTTGGGAATGACCACTGAAGCCAAACGGAAGAGGACGGGGTGGTTAGAGTCTTGTGTTGAGTTGTTGACAGTCACTGCTTGTCGGGGAGCAGCTGCGTCGCCTGGGACGTGCACACGCCAGCCCTGAGTACTGAGGGAGGCTGAGCCCCGGCTGGCCCCCCACATGGCCGGAGTGGGGAGCTGGAGAATGAGGGGCCAGGTGCTGGTGGCACAGTGGTTGACTGGATCAGAAGCCAGCAGTCAGCCACCTTCTGGAAACACATGCTTCTCAGACCTCTGGAGCTCATTGCCCAGGACTCTCTAAGCCTCTAACTTGCTTTTGAAATAGGGATAGTGTGGCACTTCTAAGAAGAGTGTGTGGACCCCCTTGCGTCCTAAGCCCCCTGAAGCCCGTGTCCTTTGTACTCCTGGGTCAGTCCCTGGCCAGTCCCTGGCGCTGCCTGCCCGGCGTCTTCCCAGCTCCGCCTCTTGTCCCCTCACGTAGGCCCTCTTAGCTGTCCCTCTGCGGGCTGAGGCTTTCTGAGTCACTCGTGTTATTTGCTATAGTCTTGTTGATTCTTCCACATGAACTTAGGGATCATTTTGTCAAATTATACCTCAGTTGGAATTACACTGTTTATAATAACTTGGGAGGAATTTTCGTCTTCACAATGTTTTCTTCCCATGCAAGAATATTTCCCAGTTACTTGGATTACTGTGCTGACGGGAAACTCATCACCTAACGAGCGCTCACCCCAGTGTCCAATGAGGTGTGAGTCCTTGCTGTTGGAAGTGGCCAGTTAGAGGCTGGTTTGAAAAGCACCCCAGTCTGTTACATTCTTTTTCTAAGGGTGTGTTTATTCTTAGTGCTCTTTATAACTCGTAGGGAAGACCTGTCAAACCCACATTTGTTCACAGAGCTCTTGCAGTAGCCCTGTAAGTTGTTCCTTCATCCCCGCCTGCACATCGCATGCTCGATGGTCCCCGCTGGGTCTAACGTGCACCCTGCTTTCTCTTCCTGCAGTGCTTCACCGGTACCGACACATCTTGGGGCTCTGGCAACCGGACATCGGGCCATACGGGGGGCTGCTGAATGTGGTGGTGAGTGCCGAGCGGCTTCACGGGGCTTCGTGGGGCCACCAGGGATGCATGCTATGACTGGGTATTTCGCCGCCAGTGAGGCTGGAGGCCGGGGAAGTAGGCTGACTGTTCCGTAATTTGGCAGGGAGGCCCACAAAGATGTGTCGCCATTGGGTGGTTTCATACCCTGGGGAAGCCTGGCTTTTGTGTGTACCTTGCAGAGGCCAGCGAGGTGGGCAGTCCCCACTCCCTGAGTCTGGGAGGGCTCGTGGTGCCGTCTTACTGGCAGCAGGTGAGAAAAGACAGCCTCAGAAAGGGGAACATGGAAGGTGGGAAGGCAGCGCCAGCAGGCTCTGTCGCCAGTTAGCTAGTGGGCGATGCGTGTATCTCCTGTCACCAGAGCGGGAGGCTGGCAGCCTCGGACTTATCAGGATGGGGGCAGCCTTCTCCGGAGCCCTGTCTGCATTTGCCGGGCACTGTATCTGGTCTGGCCGCCATGTAGATGTGCACAGCAGCAGACCACAGACACTACCGCCAGACTCAGTGGCCCTCATCACCTAGCTCATCCCTGGGTCTTTGTGTCGAAGCAGATGCCGAGGCCTCGCATCATTCCAGCCTGCCAGACGTGGATGGCATCTCTAGAGTGACTGGGTATCTCCTGTGCCCCACGTACCACTGTCGCCTTGCAGAGGCAGTGACGACAGCTCCACGTGACCGGATTCCTGTCTCAGAGCGTGCCTGTAACAGGTGGCTTGTTCCCATCAGGATCCGAGCAAAGCTGTGTTGGTGTTTCCCTGTGTACTTTTCCTTGGTGGCCTTTTGTGCCTCACTTTCTGGCCTCTTCCTGGTGTCAGTTAGCTAGTCCCCTGTCCCCCAGCTGGAATCAGCTCAAGGCCTGCTTATAGTCCAGTCTGTTGACTCAAACGTCATGGCAGAGCCAGACGCATCAAAACATGTTGCATGGGAGGTGCCTCCTGGCCCAGCAGGCGCTGCACAGTGAAGGCTGGGGTCAGAGATGCGCATTGGGACGGAATGACGGGCCAGTGCTCCACGATAGCGCCTTGTGTGAGTCGCCTGCGGTCTCGCCTCTCTGCTTGGTGCAGGTGGATGGCTTGTTCATCATCGGCTGGATGTACCTGCCTCCCCATGACCCTCACGTTGACGACCCCATGAGATTCAAACCTCTGTTCAGAATCCACCTGATGGAGAGAAAGTCTGCCACGGTCGAGTGCATGTACGGCCACAAGGGGCCCCACCACGGCCACATCCAGGTGAGGACAGGTGGGCCCCATCCAGGTGAGGACAGGTGGGCCCCATCCAGGTGAGGACAGGTGGGCCCCAGAACACACAGGTGATGGGTCCACCACGGCCACATCCAGGTGAGGTCAGGTGGGCCACATCCAGGTGAGGGGGCTAGACCCTAGGACACAGGTGGGTCCCTCTAGATGAGCAGGCTCAGGTGTCATCTGTTCATTGGGATTCCAGTCCATCCCATGTGAAAATTGGCTGAGGGGCTGTGTGGTGGTCTTAGCTATAGGCTTCTGTCTCTGCCGGAGCCCTGACCTGGGGAAGTCGGAATTGACGTGATGGCATTTGGTTTGGGGTCTCAGTAACTCCAGACTTCGCTGCTAGAGCCCTGTTGAGTCTATGTTCATTGGTCAGTCAGCTGAGCCCAGCTCCTGTCTGTCTGTGAGCTGCCGGTGCTGAGCGCCGCCTTGCTTCTGGGCGGCAGCAGTGTGCTCTCTGCCTCGTGGGTGCGGCCCGTCTGGCTGCTCTGTGAAGTGCCGCTGGGAGAGCGCACTGGGGCCCTAACGACTGCCTACTGAAGGGCTGATCCGTACAGGCTCTGAGCTGTCTCCTCGCATTTGTGTGCTCTGGGCAGTTGGGTAGTGCCGTGGTCGGCCCTGTGGCTGGTCGGGGGAGGGGGGCGGTGGTCGGGGGTGGGTGACTAACTTGGTGTTGCTCTTCCTGTCTCGGCCACCAACGTGGAAGATTGTGAAGAAGGACGAGTTCTCTACCAAGTGCAACCAGACGGATCACCACCGCATGTCAGGCGGCAGGCAAGAGGTGAGTCCACGCTGCCCGGGGCAGGGCCCCTCGCTCCCTGGGGGCTGGTGTGACAAAGTGTAGATGTGGCAGGTTGAACTATTTGAAATTACTGACTGTGGCCTCCATGTTTCATGTGGTTCAACTGGATGTCATCCATGCAGAGCAAGGATCTGACTTGTGTGTTAGAAGGCGCCTCCTGTGGACACACGTACACAGTGCATCTGTACTTGTGTGTTTGAAGGGGCATCCTATGGACACGTGTACAAGGTGCTTCTGTACTCATACATTAGAAGGGGCGTCCTGTGGATGTGTATACATGGTGCTTCTGTATTTGTGTGTTAGAAGTGGCGTCCTATGGACCATGTATATGTAGTGCATCTGTATTCACACATTAGGGTGTGCCAAGAACGTGTACACAGTGCGTTTGTACTCATGTGTTAGAAGGAGCATCCCATGGACACACGTATGTGGTACTTTTGTACTCGTTACTTAGAAGGAGAGTCCTGTGTATACACGGTGTATACCTGGTGCTTCTGTACTCATGTGTTTGAAGGGGCGTCCTGTGGATGTGTATACACAGTGTGTCTGTACTCACACGTTAGGACGTCCCAAGGACACGTGTACATGTGCTTCTGTACTTGTATGTTAGGAGGGACGTCCTGTGGACGTGTATACATGGTGCTTCTGTACTTGCATGTTAGAAGGGGTGTCCCAAGGACATGTGTACACAGTGCTTCTGTACTCGTGTGTTAGAAGGGGTCTTCCATGGACGTGTATACATGGTGTGTCTATACTCACATGTTAGGGCATCCAAGGACACATGTACACCGTGCTTCTGTACTTGTATGTTAGGAGGGACATCCTGTGGATGTGTATACATGGTGCTTCTGTACTTGCATGTTAGAAGGGGTGTCCCAAGGACACGTGTACACCGTGCTTCTGTACTCACATGTTAGGGAGTTGCATGGATGTGAATACATGGTACATGTATATTGTGTTAGAAGGGGCATCTTGTGGACATGCATACATGGTGCATCTGTATTCACACGTTAGGGCATCCTAAGGATATGTGTACACAGAGCATCCGTATTCGTGTGTTAGGAGGCGCGACCCGTGGATGTGAGTCCGTGGGTGTGGTGTCAGTGTTAGCTCCCCATCCGTCTCAGAAGGGATGGTTCAGAAGGAAGTAGTTGCTCTCTTGTGGTTTCTCTGTAGATGGAGCACCCACCTGGCTGAGGGGCCTGCAGTGAGGCTGCCTCTGGTGGCCAGGGGACCCAGTGGCTTCACTTGGGGCCTCTGTCCTCCTCCCATGAGTGGAGTTTGGGGTGAAGTTTCCAGATCATAGTCAGGCCTGGGTCGACCTGCACGTCACACGTGGCTGTGTTGCATCGTGAACGCCACAGAGGCTCTGTGCGTTTTGTTTGCCATATGCACGTTCACTTCTCTTTGGAGTTTTCATTTCTGGTGCATCTGAGTCATATGGGAGCTCTGGTGGCACAGTGCCTAAGGCATTTGACTGCTAACCAGAAGGCTGGCGGTTCAAACCCACCAGCTGCTTTTCGGAAGGAAGATTGGGCAATCTACTTCCACAGTGGTATCATCTCAGGAACCCAAGGAGGGGTCGCTGTGAGTTGGATCTGATGACTTGACAGCAGTGAGTTTTTTTTTTTTTTTTTTTTTAAGTCATATGCCAGTTTTAAAATATTTTTGAGAAATTGAACTTCTAAAATCTTGGATTCTGCTGCAGCTGATGTATATTTCTAGGGTGTTTATTTCTTGGCCAATTTCTCAGTTTCCAGAAGCTTCCTTCTTAACCCAAGAGTGGCAGAGAGACTCAGAAAAAGCAAAATGTGCTTTGAAGATAACGTGGTTCTCGTTTTCTCAGTAGATCTGTGGAGGTGACAGAGGTGGGAAGACTTTTTTTACTCACCACACAGTCGCTTAGATTATTACGTATGGTCTTATTGAGGGCTAGCTTCATCCAGGATCCCTTCCCTTGGTCCTCCCCTTTCATTAATGCATTGCCTTCTGTTAGCCAGCCCTGCTGCCGTGGTGGTGGCGTAGTGCCTAAGGCACTTGATTGCTAACCAGAAGGCTGGCGGTTCAAACCCACTAGCCACTCCTCGGAAGGAAGGTTGGGCAGTTTACTTCCGTACTTATACTGCTTCGGAAACCCAAGGAGGGGTTGCTATGAGTTGGGTCCAACTCGATGGCAAATAACAACAACATGCTCACCAGGTGTGCCAACCCTCCTGATTCAAATTTATACCCAAACTCCATTATCTGTGAGTTCTGCCAGGTTTGAGCACCTTTGAACACCAAGCCCAGACTCTGACAGGGACATTGGCCAGCTTCCAGGCACATGGTCTCCTGGCCCCAGCCCTCGTATGGTCTGTGGACCAGCAGCCATGACTCCTGATCCACCTTGACCTCCTGTGTCTTCTCAGTCCCTGGTGGGGACACTGCCACTAGTCCTCTCTTTTTCCTGCTTGGGCCCATCCAGTTGCCCCAGGCCCTGGACTCCTGGCACCCTGGTATGCTCCTGTGGAAAGAGCACATGGACTTTGGATTAGTTCCAGTTTTGCCCTTAGCAGCTGGGTAGCTTTGGGCAGGTGTCTGACCCTTCTAAGCGTCCCGTTACCTATAAAATGGGGCAGATGTTCGGGCCACCTCATGGGGCCGTCACGCAGATTGAGCCAGAGGTGTGTGGATGCTTAGCATAGCGCCCAGTATGTGGTCAGCCAGCCCTGGACAGAGATTGTGTTTACTGTGGTCTTAATGTGTTCTGACCAAAAGCCATACCAAACCCACTGCCATTGAGTGACTTCTGACACATAGCAACTCCCATAGGATCTCTCAGGCTATAAATCTTTATGGCAGTAGATTGCCTCCTCTTCCTCCTGCAGAGCAGCTGGTGAGTTTGAATCACTGACCTTCTGCTTAACAGCCAAATGCTTTCCCCATTGCACCACCAGAGTGCCTTTGATGTGTGTTCTAGGCCCACCTTTATTCCTTGCACATACGTATCTTGCCTTGTGACATAGTTTTGTAATAAATTTGTATGTGAGTAATTGGGTTGGACTTTGCCCTATGCACACAGCCAATAAAATTAAAACTACGTGCAGTCTCTTCAGGATGGTATTCACTTCAAGTTGAACTCTTTGCTACGTCAGTAGTGACATACTTGCTCATTACAGTCCCTTTTTTAAAAAAAACGTAATTTATTTTTGTCGTACACTTGCTTTTCTTGTTTTTTTAAATTGTGATTTGGGTGAAAGTTTACAGAGCAAATTCACTTTCCACACAGCAGCTCACGTGCACTTTGTCTCCTGACATTCTGTACACTTGGCTTTTGTTACCTACAATTTACTGTTTGTTTTTTAGTGTTGCCCCCCCATAGGTTCAGTCACTTTAGTGGAAGTTTTAATTTGGGTGAAGTGTAATTTGGCAATTTTTTCGTCATGGCTGTTTCCTATGGCCTAAAAATCTTTGCTTGCTTCTTAGTTGCAAAGATGGTCCCTAGGTATTCTTTTCTCCCCTGGGATTTTTGTCGCTTTCTGTTACATGTGTCTTTGGCATTTAGGTCTGTGATCTTTACTGAGCTGCTTTTGGTGTATGGTGTGAGGTAGGGATTGTGGTTAATTTCTTAATGTCTGTGTGGTTATCCAGCTGTTTAAGCTCCATTTGTTGAAAAGACTTCCCTTTGCCCCTTGGGTTGCTTTGCCGACTTTGTTGAACGTCACCTGACCAGATAAGTACGGGCTGTTGCTGGGCTGTTTGGGTGTACTGGTCTGTTGGTTGGTTGTCGTGCCGTTACTGCTGTTTCGATCTCTGTGGCCATATAGTAAGTTGTAATGAGAGACGGAGCATGTTCTCCTGTTCCTGTCTTGGTTCTTGTTTCAGGGTCGCTTTGTGTGTTGTAGGTTCTCAGTGTAACCATGTGAACTGGAGTCAGCAGTCAGTTTCCACCACGAGTTTGGTGAATGGGTCATGACTAGCCTGATGATGAACGTGTAGATGAATTGGAGAGACCCGCTTTGTTCACGACATTGTGTCTTCTGGTACATACACGTGGTGCACTGGTTTATTTAATTTCGGTAATGTCTTCTTTAATTTCTCTTACCAGTGTTTTGTAGTTTTCAGAATAGAGGTCTTACACATATTTGTTAAGTTTATTCCTAAGTCCTTTATGTGTTTTGAGACAGTTAAAATAGAATTTTAAAAATTTAATTTTCCAGTTGTTTGTGGCTAGTTTGTTAAAAATTCATTTGATTTTGTCTATTGATCTTACTATGTCCTGCAACCTTGCCAGATTTTCTTACTGGTTTTCACAGTTGTGGGCTCACTCACATGAGTAATTTCTGTTGGGGCAGTAACAGGCCAAGGCAGTTGATATATTGCAGCTCTCCTGTTCCTGGGAAATTGCTTTTGTATGTGATTGTAGACACCGATTCTGAATAATCCCAACAAACTCTGTAGAGTTGGCGATGCAGGACTCTGGAGGAGGGACGCTGGTTCTTGGACCATTGAGCACTAAGTCGGCTTCGCTTTCCTGACTGAGAGATACCTGCTGCAGTCTTGAGCTTTGGGGATGAGGGGTGTAGGAGTATGTTTACTGAGAGTACCCCTTCACCACGAAGCACGTTTTATAGAAGATCCCTACCCCCAGCTGTGTCAGTCTGTGTTCCTAGTCGGAAGCAACCAGGAGCAGCACTGGCTGATCTGAGCTTCAGCCCAAGGGTTTATGAGACGTGTCCTGGCACCTCCCACCCTGAGGAAGCCTGAGACCCTCCTCCGAGGCGTGCAATGTTGACAGACCTCTGCCGCAGCGTCGAGGCTCTGGAGCGAGGTCTGAGCTGATGGCGGGGTGGACTCCGCGCCCCTACTGCCCACCCTCCCGTGCCGTCGCAAGTGCGCCTCTCCTTGTGGTGCAGGGCAGGCCTCTGGCGGCCAGGCTTTCAGATGCCAGGACTGTGTCCCTCTGTGCGTTGCATCACGGTGACCCCCACGGCTGTGTTTTGTCTCAAGGAGTTCCGGACGTGGCTGCGGGAAGAGTGGGGGCGGACGCTGGAAGACATCTTCCATGAACACATGCAGGAGCTGATCTTGATGAAGTTCATCTACACCAGTCAGTACGAGTGAGTGTGCCAGGCAGGGCCGTGCCGTGGGGGCGGGGCCGCGCCACCCATCAGCGCAAGCCAGTGTGCCAGCTGGGGTGGGGGTCGATCCATGTGGCCCTTCCCACAATGGGAGCAGTTGGGGAAGAACCACGACACGGCCCTTTCCACGGTGTCCACCCAGGAGAGGGGACAGAGAAATGGGTCAGACTGAGCCTCGGCAGGGTGCACCTGCCCCTTAGGCCTGGTGACAACTGACGCTGGTCTTGGCCCACGTCCTGGTGCTCTCCCAGTGTGGCTCTGCCCGGCTCCGAGCCGACCCTCCTCCCCTTGCAGCAACTGCCTGACATACCGGCGGATCTACCTCCCGCCCAGCCACCCTGATGACCTCATGAGGCCCGGCCTCTTCAAGGGCACCTACGGCAGCCACGGCCTGGAGATTGTCCTGCTCAGCTTCCACGGGAGGCGGGCTCGGGGCACCAAGATCACCGTGAGTGTGTGGGCGCAGTGTGTGTGGGCCTGGGGCACCTGGGCAGGCTACGTGCCCTACCTGAGTGGGCCCAGGCTATGGAGTAGGTCCCGCTGTCAGAAATGCAGCATCCTGGTTTCCCTGCCAAGTCAGAACCAGCATTTTCGGGAGCCCTGGGGACTGGATCGTGTCACCATGCTGGTTCTCAAATTCGGCTGCTCTGGGAAACACCTGGGGGTTTAGTACACCCTGATGCCAGGTGCTGTCCCGGGGCTTTGGTACCATGGGCAGGCATCCAGGCAGCCCATGGGCAATCCCTTGCTTTCGTGGGCAGCAGCTGGAATATTCCAGAATAGGAACCTAGATGTGTGGGATGGTTGGAGGGCAGCCGTCAGTCTCACTGGGTCCTCCCAGCTGGCACCTGTGTCCCTCTAGGGTGACCCCAACATCCCGGCGGGGCAGCAGACCGTGGAGGTGGACCTGCAGCACCGCATCCAGCTGCCCGAGGCTGAGAACCTGTGCAGCTTCAACGAGCTGTCCCGCGTGGTGCTGGAGGTGCGCGAGCAGGTGCGGCAGGAGCAGCAGCGGCAGGAGGGCGTGCACGAGGACGACCAGGGCCCTGCCCCTCCTGCCGGGGAGCCGCCAGCCAAGGGGGCCGCCACCGGGTCTGCCGAGGGCTGCCAGGAGCCCGTGGGCGATGGCGGGGTGGCGGCCCAGCAGCCCAGCCAGCCGGGACAACCGTTTGTGTTGCCTCTGGGCGTGAGCTCACGGAATGAGGACTACCCCCGCACCTGCAGGATGTGGTAAGGGCTCCGGGGGCCCAGGAGGGCTTGGGGCCTACTGTCCAGCCAGTAGCCGTGCACACAGTTCTCATGATGACCACTGCAGGATGTGGTAAGGGGCTCCGGGGGCCCAGCAGGGTTTGGGGCCTACTGTCCAGCCAGCGGCCGTGCACACAGTTCTCATGACGACCACCGATAGGATTGTAGGCTCGGTATAGCTTTGAGTGGTCCGAGGAGGAGGCCACTTTCAGTGCTCTCCCTGCAACGTCCCCGGCCCCCACAGCTCTGGGCCAGTCCCCGCTGGCCTGCTGGCCTTGGGTGTCGGGGGCCCTGGGCCAGGTGGTCTGTGTGCTCTGTCCTGCCTCCATGTGTGTCCATAGGCCATGCAGCCTCTTGGGCACTGCCTGCTGCGTGCTTCCTCTGCTCTATGTCCAGCACTACGGCTGCCTGTGGTCTGCGCCCCCAGACCCTCAGGCCCGGCTGCTCTCTCCCCTCGCACCCCATGGGGTCCACGTGCTGGGAGCGGGGCCAGCCCCCGACTTCTCGTCTGTTGGCTGCACTGAGCTCTGAATTTCGGAGAGTCAGACCTGAGCACACTTCAGTCTAGAATTAGTCTTGAAACTTGGTCAGCAGCGGGGGTTAAAAGACCTGCCCCTGGGGTCATGCTGTTTGCATTCTGTGTGCTTTCTGAGCCCCTCGTCCCAGACACGGACACATTGCTACTGGTCCAGCTGGACCAGTACGTGCGCTTTGGGGCTGACTCACCTGTGGAGCCACGAGGACCTTGTCCAGTCCTGTGGGCAGCGAGGGTGGTGGTCCGCAGGCGGCTGGCTGCCCAGGTGGCCCCGGCATCCTGTTCCGAATCTCAGTGGCCCGGGTTGTCAAGTCCCATTGACTGAGCATCCCTTCGAGATAGCTGTGCTGAGGTGGCTGGTGAACCGCGGGAGGAAGGCAGAGTTCTGGAACACTGCCGTGTGTCCTGGCGTGCAGACGTGTGCTGTCTCGCAGGCCACTCACCCTGTTCCTTTCTGCTGTTCAGCTTCTACGGCACAGGACTCATCGCGGGCCACGGCTTCACCAGCCCCGAGCGCACCCCGGGTGTCTTCGTCCTCTTCGACGAGGACCGCTTTGGCTTCATCTGGCTGGAGCTCAAGTCCTTCAGCCTGTACAGCCGCGTCAAGGCCACCTTCCAGAACGCCGACGCGCCCTCCCTGCAGGCCTTCGATGACATGCTCAAAAACATCCAGTCCCTCACTTCCTGACGGCTCCCTGTGCAGGGGCTGTGTGCCGGGCCCGGCCCGCCCCATGCTGTAGCACCTGTCCCCTACGCCTGTCCGTTCCTCAGTAGCCACGGCACCAGCAGCTCAGCATGTCTGCAAGAGAAACGAGGAGAGGAGGCCGACCCGAGCTGACGCAGAGGCCCGGCTCCCGGGCCTGTGAGTCCCGGATGTGGGGAGCTGAACCCGAGGTGACGCAGAGGCCCGGCTCCAGGGCCTGCGAGCACTGGACGTGGGGAGCTGGTGTGGCCTCTGCCCGCTGCTTCTCCCCTATGGGCAGGTCAGAGTCTCTTTCTCATAAGCGTGATGAACGGCGTGAGACGTAATTGCCTCGATGCTGACGTCAGGATGAGAGAGGAGTTAGGTGGCTGGGATGGGCTTAGTGGTCGGTGACTTCCCAGCAGTTGGAACTTGGATGGAGCCCCTGCTGGCCTCCCCTGGATTTGAGATGAAGACCTGTCACATGTGGTCTCAGCATTATGTCAGGAGGGAGTGTTTGTGGCGAGGTCACCAGGAAGGGTCCTGCGGGGCTCTTGAGAGGCTGGAGTGCCCTGTTGACAACTCCATGGCCGGGCTCTACCAGCGGAGGGCCCGGGAGGGCCTGCTGAGGCTCAGGGACAGAGGCCAGTGAGGACGCTGCCGTGGGTTTGGGAGGCGAAGGGACTTAGAGGTCAGCTGACGCAGAAGCACAGGTGGTGGGAGCTTTTAAAAGGCTGGTCGGTCTGGAGACTGTCCCGCAGACGTGGAGTGGCGGGTCCGGGAGTGGCATGCACGCTCGCGCCTTCTGGTCCCTGGGCCCACGGCTGCAGTCCTCACCTGGCTTGACCGTAAACCCTCAGCTCACCTCACCTGGTATGGGCACAGATCCGCCTCATGTCCTGGAGGGACAAAGCACATGGGTCACTGGCCTTCGTTTCTGGTGGTGGCTGCTCTGGCTGGGGGCACAGCTGTGCCGTCTGGAGGACCTGAGAGCAGACGGCCTGGCGCTGCATGGCAGCCTTGGGGTGCAGGCAGGGAGGGAGCTCCTGAGGGCCTGCTCTCTGCTGGTGAGCAGGGAGCCCAGCCAGGACACGGCTCGGGTGGGAGGTGGGTGGTGGTTTCTGATTCTCTCTCAATGTTACTTGTGTACACGGCCTCTCAGAGTAGAGAACGATTGTCCTGTTTGTGACATCGCCCAGGTCCGGGATGGACAGACCCCTGAGGGGGAGAAGCACAGTGCTCGACAGCATCAGCCCGTCTCGCTGCGGGGGACGCGAGGGGAGCCTCTGTGGGTGCCTTTGCCGAGGTTCGGCCCCAGGGGCCGGGGTGCTTGTGTCTCCTTCAGTTTTCAATAAATACATTTTGGAAACCTTGTTGTGTGATCTGTCTCTTTGGGGACCTAACTGGGGGGAGCGGTGAGGCTCGTGCCTGGTTCTGAGAACGGTTGAGTTTCCTGCCTTCATGGAATGATTCCCCCCATCCCGCCTACACACAGGTGGTGACTCGCTGCTCTGCTCCAGCCCTGGGGGTGAGCAGTCACAGGACAAGGAGAGAGACACGCACCAGGCCAGGAGCTCGCGTGGCCCAAGGGACTGGACCGGGATGGGGTGCGGGCCTTCAAATACGTGCTGGTGGCCTCCACCAGCAGCTGGGGACTGGCAGGCTCTGAGGGATGTCACTCCACTGGCCAGCATGGCCGGCTGTGTGTCTGGGCTGGTCGGCAGACCTGAAGCCTTGACAGGAGAAACGGCCTGGCTGTCGCCTGGGGAGGACGCAGCCTGAGCGTTCCCGGACTACCATGTTAACTGGGGCCTTTGCAGGCTCCCTGACACTGCCCCCAGTCTAGGCCGTTTTGTGGGAGCAGGAGCCACCTTCACTACTGCTGGCATGTGGGGGCTCCACTGTGCACTGGAGAGGGTTGAGCAGTATCTGTGGCTGCCACCCATTCAAGGCCATTGTCACCCCCAGAAGTGGCATCACAGCTGTCCCCTGAGGCAGTGAGTGCTGGCCTGCCTGAGGCCAGGGCCAGGTCAGCTCACTGTGGAACTTCTCGCTTCTGTGCCCAACATTCCAGGTTCCAGTGGAACACCCTCCCTGGGTGTCATGGCCGTGGAGATGAGGCAGGCTGGACCCCGCTTCTAGGTAACGTTGTGGCTACCTCAGAGAAAACACTTGAACTTTGGCCTCGGTGCCAGGTGGTGGGGCTGGGACAATGGGGAGGCACTGGGCTCTGGCCTAACCAGCCATGCCCCATCCACGTATGACCGTAGGAGGGGGACGGTGATTCCGTGTCCCCAGCAGGCTGCAGGGGGACCAGGGGACGGAGGAGGCAAGTCCCTGGGTGATGCCTGTGGCTGTTGACAGGGACACTGGTGTGATGTTGCAGGTGGAGAGGCAGGTGGACTGAGAGGCAGCGATGCGGTCAGTGGCTCTGGGCGAGACGGGTGAGAGTCGGGTGAGGGACTGGCACGTGGTGGGGCAGGGCGCTCCCATGTCCCAGGATGGGAAACCCCCCGTGGATGGTAGCCTGACTGCCGGGGCCTGGGGTGGCCAGGCCTCAGCTTCACCAGTGGTCATGGAGCTGTTGCCGACGGGCAGTTGCCACACTCTGAAGCCCTTCCTCCCATCCTGTCTCCCTGTTGCCCTGCAGTCAGGCCTGTCGCCACCATGTGGCACAGGTGAAAACTGAGGCCTAGGGAAGCCAGGCTCCTGGTGGACATGCTTACAAGGGAGCAGCCACGTCAGGGTGTGTTTGGCCGTTATGCTAACACTGGGGGTGGGGGGCTGGATGGACCTTCGCTGGCGTCTGCGAGCTCCGTGGGCCTGCAGGTGGCTGGGAGTCCGCTGCAGTTCCTCCGGTCTGCCTGTGCAGCGGGTGCATCGTGGGGTCACCTTCCTGGTTGGCTGTGAGCCTGTGTTCTTCCTGTGGATAGACTTTGGATCTCTTCCGGGTGACTGTGACGGAGGAGGAGCTGGAGATGTCTGCCCTGTGTCTTCTGGGCTCACGTGCTCACTGCGCTTGGGTCCATGCCCAACAGGGGCAAACAGTGCCTAGGGAAGGGCTGAGGCTCCCATGTGACAAGCCTGCCTCCTCTATCTGCTGGCACAGCGATGTTCCGGCGGGCGTGGGAAAACAGACGGCAGAGAGCCCATGGGCATGCCCGGGGATGGGAGTTCCTGCGGGATTCTGCCCCAGCTGTGTGGAGACTGGTGATGGCATTGCTCATGCCATGCACACATGCACTACACACACGTGCACACACAGTACTCACGCACACACTACACGCAAGTATACAGTGTAAGTGCACACAGTTATGTACTGCGTGTGTCCATATGCGCATACAGACATGCACACACGTATACATGCACACTGCCCACATGTACCACACGTGCAATAAGATGCACATCTGTGTGCCTGCTACACTCATGTACACACACATACACATACACATGCACATTCATGCACCTGCACACATGCACCCATTTTTGAACACACTTGTGCACATGGGTCATGCGTACACACGTGTCATACACACACATGTCATACAGGGCTTTGTCTGAACTAGTTGGTGGTGACAGACAGGACACTCCCAGTCAGCCCAGCCTTGGAGCACAGTGCCCTCACGTTGCTGAGCAAACACCCATTTCCCTACAAGCCAAGTGCAGGCCACAGTGGGGCAACCTGATCTGGGGAGTAAATCATGTGAATTTCAGGTAAACAACAATTAATTCCTAGTGTAAGTACCGCCTGAATATCACGTGTTGTTGTTAAGGGCCGAGTCAGCCCCGGCAGGGACGCTGTGTACGGCGGAACGAGACACTGGCCGGTCCCCGCAGCCTCACGGTGGTCACGGTGGTTACTGTGTCTGAGCCCAGGACTGTGGCCGTCGTGTCAGTCCATCTCGTTAGGGGCTTCCTCTTTCTCGCTGACCCTCCACCAGGCTTCATATCCTTCCAGGACTGGTCCCTTGTGACACCGTGTCTGGCCGTCCTCCCTTCTAAGGCGCCTGCTGGCTGTGCTTCTTCCAGGACAGACGTGCTTGTTCTCCAGCAGGCCGTGGTGTTCAGCTTTCCTTGCCAACACCATATTTCAAAGTCATTAATTCTTCATCGGTCCTCCTTATTCCTTATATAGGAGCTCTGGTGGCGTAGTGCCTAAGGCATTTGACTGCTAACCAGAAGACTGGCGGTTCAAACCCACCAGCCACCTCTCAGAAGGAAGGTTGGGCAATCTACTTCCATAGAGATACTGCCTCAGAAACCCACGGAGGGGTCGCTATGAGTAGGGTCCAACTCGACAGCAGTGAGAGTTTTTTGAGATTCGTTGTATGGGACATCAAAAAACAAAACAAAACCTGGAACCCACTGCCATTGTGTGGATTTCGAGTCACAGTGACCCCTAGGACAGAGCAGACCTGCCCCGTAGAGTTTCTGAGGCTGTCATCTTTACGGAAGCAGACTGCTGCATCTTTCTCCCCCAGGTGGCTGGTGGGTTTCCACCACCGACCTTTCGGTTAGCAGCTGAGTGTCTAACCACTGCACTGGCATGGCTCCTTTTGTACGGAGCATGGGTGCCCTGAAACACGGTGTCTGCCCAGCCTTTGTGTTTAATTGAGCACCCGTGTTTTCCCCCCAACACTGCCTGCATGCTGGTTCCAGCTGTCTTGTCTCACAACTCCAGGGCACCAGGACCCCGGACGGGGAGCCCCGTGGACCCACGGGCTCGTCTATTGGAAGAGGTGAGGGGGTTCTCTTGGGGTCAGGGGTGGGGGCTACAGGGGGAGGCACCCACCGTAGCCAGGCCCAGGAGGGGATCCGTGGAAGGACTTGGCCTGCCTTCTGTTCCCCGGGCCGATCAAGCCCCATCCAGTCCCGCTGCTGCCCTCCTAGGGCCCAAGGGAACCAGTGGCCACGAGCTCAAGGTCAAGTCCTAGAGGGCACTTGGTGGCTCAGCATGCTCCCATCCTTGATTGGGGTGTGGGCGAGGCCCAGCCAGGAGAGGCTGCTGGAGCTGTGTGTGGAGAAGCAGTCCCTGAGGGCCAGGCTGGGAGGGTGGGAGTGCCGAGCTCAGGGAGGGGGCAGGGAGGAGGCCGGGAGGGTGCGCTCTCCTGTGGAAAGGCAGTGGTTCCTGGAGGAGCCGGTGGTACAGGATTTGAGGAACCTGGGGACCACGTGTGTGGCAGCGCTTGGTGACCAGAATGCGTCAGGTAGTCTCTGACTAACTGTATGGTAGGAGCTCTGGTAGCGTAGTGCCTAAGTCACTTGAGCACTAACCAGAAGGCTGGTGGTTCAAACCCACCAGCCACTCCTCGGAAGGAAGGTTGGGCAATCTACTGTAGTGATACTGCCTCAGAAACCCAAGGAGGGGTCGCTATGAGTCGGGGCCGACTCGTTGGCACATAACAACAACAACAACAACAACAACTGTATTGTTACAATCCTCGTGGCGGTGCTGTCTGATCCGCACCTGGCATTCATGGCTATCACTGGGTCTCTGTCCGGGCCTGTAGCACGCACGCACACATATCACAGGTGTGTAGACACTGAGCTCACAGCCATGAGCTCCAGGTCCCCAAATGCCCAGCCCCAGGTGCATCACTGGTGCCAGGCAGGAGTCACACACACGGATGAGGCACAGAGAGCTGTTGTTGCGTGTAATTGGAGTGCTTGGTTCAGGCGCGGATGGACTCAGGCATGTAGGGGCTGAGATCCCAGAAGTGCTGCTCTCTGCTCACGGCTCCCTCCTGCGGCTCTTGAGCCTTGGCAGATGAGCACTCTCAGCGGGAAGGAGACCTTTCCAGCAATTCTCACACACGGTCCCAGAATCGAGTTTCTTTGGCCTGATTTAGTCAGGACACTTTTTGAGCTAATCTCTGGACCAGGTGGATTTGCTGATGGACCTCACCTTCTGGGCTGGGCCCACCTGTACTACGGGGACTGGATGGGTATGGGGGTCGGGCCCCTGAGGAACTGGCAGGGCTGCATGGGCGGCGCATGCCACTCGGCCTGCCTGAGAGCATCAGCCGGGAGCGTGGGCCCCAGGGCCTGTCGGTTCGTGCACTAGGAGAACTGACAGAGCGAGGGTCCACGCGCTGCCCTGGGCCGCAGCCCAGCCGGTGCTTCAAGGCCATCTTGTGGCCTGGCTGGGGCGCTGCAGGCCCTGCCGCCGAGATGAGGAACGGCTGGAGGCTGAGAGAGGCTGCCTGAGGCGCAGCGTGGGTGATGTTTGCTGTGGGAATCCTGTGGCCTCGGGTGTCTGCAGGGCACCCCGGCGTGGCCAGCAGCCAGCAGCCCCTCCCCATCTTGAAACCCTACCTGCTTTCAGGACAGGCTGCCACACACTTAGCTGGAACGTTCCAGAAGCCAGCGGGGTGGGCACAGGGACGCCGATGCTGGCCTGTGAGACCGCCCTTGACGCTGGGGCCCATGAGGAGCTTCAGTTCCAGGGTGGCCGCCCTGCAGCTCCGCCCTGCACCCCCGTGGGCCCCTACCCTGTGCCTGCCCTGACCCCCACCTTGCACCCCCATCCTGTCCTCCTACCATGCCCCCACCCTGTGCCCCCGTCCCACACCCCCGTCCTGTAACCCCGTCCTGAACTCTTGCCCTGTCCCCCCACTGTGCACCTACCCTGTGCCTGTACCACGTCCCCTGCCATGTCCCCCCCCCCCGTGCCCCCCTCCCCCCCCCCCGTCCCCTGCCCCTGTCCTGCCCCCCCCCCCAGTTCCCACAGCATCCAGAACCTTCTAAGCCTGCATGCCTTCTTTCCTAGGAGAAGCACATTTCAGGCCTCTGGGATAGGACGCCAGGTAGGGGAGCTGGCCTTGGGTCACTTTGCCCCACCCAACATGCCTGTGGGGGGTGTGGGGCCCTTGCTGTGCCCCTCAAACCTCTAGACAGAGTCACTGCTACCCCCCGGGCCCCACGACAGCTCCCTGGATGCAGGAGCCTTCCTGATTGGCCTGCGGGACAGCCCCATCCTCACCAATGCCCGGGGGCAGTGAGGGTCCCTGCGGGGACCCTGAGACTGGCTTAGCTCATAGCAGGAGGGGCTGGCTGAGGATGGCTCCCACCTGGAGGCGCCGGTTGCTCTTCCTCACACGCACCCCTGTCTTTTCTGGGTCTGCCAGGTGTGCCCTGTCCCCAGCCCGGTGCCCCGGGAGCTCCTCTTCTATTGGTGCCGGACAGGACCTGGGGGCCACCTGCCTGTGCCCAGGGCAGAGGCCACGCTGCCCTACTGGGTGCCTCTGTCCCTGCGGCCCCGGAAGCAGGTAGGTGGCTTACAGGCGAGCCTCCCGAGAGGAAGTGACCTGCTGGAACCGGGAGAGCTTATATGGGTGACGTTAGGTGTACAGAGGCGGGCTGGCACAGAACCAGCACGTGTGTGGAGTGCGCAGTTGGTGGGGTGGGCATCAGTGCTCACCTGTGAAACAGCTCCGCAGCTGAGATGGCAGGGACCCCCCACAGCGGCCGCCCGGGAGTCGACGCCAACTCCTGGCGCCCCGTGTGGGTCAGAGCCTGGCTGTGCCCGTGGCGTATTCAGTGGCTGACTTTTTTAGAAGTGGGTCTCCAGGCCTCTGAGGTGCCCCCGGGTGGACTGGACCCTGCAACCTTCGAGTGAGCAGCCAAGCACGTCACTGTTTGCCCCGCCCAGGGCCCCTGCTGTCCATCTGACCCCGACGGATTCGGTCTTTGAGTGAACAGGCAGCAGGGGCACCGAGGCTCA
The DNA here is from genome assembly GCF_000298275.1 of Orycteropus afer afer. NCBI lineage: Eukaryota > Metazoa > Chordata > Mammalia > Tubulidentata > Orycteropodidae > Orycteropus > Orycteropus afer. The sequence continues at coordinate 11,184,271 of NW_006921644.1, read as the reverse complement.
GGGAGACCTCATTGTGCCCAAGTGTCACAGAGGGGATCCAGGCTTGGGACACAGGAGCGGGGGAGTGGTGAGAGGCTGCAGAGTGAGGGCTGCCAGGTGCCTGGCCGATGCTGAGGCCGAGGGGGAGCTCGTCCGGGGCACCATGGGCGCCCTTTCAGCGTTCCCTTCTCTTTCTTTCTGCTGGACCCAGACGGTGGCCCAGGCTCACAGCCCCCGGACCTCTCAGAGGTGCCCCTGCCCGTCCCGCCGGTTTGGGGGCCGCCTCCCGACACCTAGAGACCAGGCGGTGATGCCTTACTGGGTACCGCGGTGCCTGAGGGCCCAGAAGGAGGTGAGAGGGGAGGTCCGTGGAAGCGAGGGCCTGGGCAGTGAGGGCCGGTGAAGGGGCGTCTGGACGCACTGGGTGGACACACTGCGTTCAGGGAGGGCTGCTGACAGTGGCGGCCAGCTAGCTCCGTGCGTTTGGGAGGGCTGTGGGGAGGCAGGCTTACGCTGAAGGTTCTCTGAAGAGGGCGGATTTCTCTAGCACCCCTTGCTGCTGCCATGTTGTTCTCGTCTCCCGTGGCTTCTCCTCTCTGATGCCCTTCCCCAGCCTGCCTCCGGCTCCCTCCCTCCTTCCTGCCTGGCCTCCCTCCTCCCCACCCCTGCCTCCGGCTTGCTTTTTGAGCTTCCTGCCATCATGGCTGAAGCTCCCTAAGCGGTGAGTGTGTGAGGGGCCGGGGAGGGCCGGGCAGGGTGCCACGCACGGCTCTCAGCCTCTCTCTGCTCTGACCGCCTTTGATTCCGTGTCCTGTCAGCTGTGAGATGGCCAACTAAACCACGGTCTGCAAACTCAGCCCACGGCACCCACAGCTTTCCTAGTGCCCTGGATTGCCGTGAGGGCCAGCCTTCCTTCTGTCCCCAATGATCCCATAACACGGGCCCCCATTCAGTCTTGGCCCTCCCAGGGTTACCAGGCTGACCGTGCACGTGGCCTCGTCCCACAGGTGGCAAAAATGCAGCAGAGCATTAGAGGCCTCCCAGGTGACCTGGCGAGACTGCAGCTGGCCTATCTCCCTGCCCCAGGAAGGGGGTTCACAGCACCAGGAGGGGGCAGGGAAATCCTCGCTGCCGTGGGGGGCCCCAGGCCCAGGAGCGCTGCCTCAGGGGCTTCCCAACCGCTCAGCACTGGCTTCCTTGGAAATCAGCACCAACCTCCCACGCGCTCTGCGGGGCCTCGTGACAGCATCATCTTGGAACCAGAAAGAGCGGGTCAGCGACGGGTGGCCTTGGTCTGGAGTGGCATGCCCACCTCTAGGTCCCTGGGGGTCTGGGTCAGGAGGGACGTTGGCTTTTTTTAGTCCAAGGGCTGGTGAAAATTTTCTGGAAGCGGCTGGATAATCGTTATTCTCGTGAGAGTTGCCACAGGTGATCCGCAATGACTGGGCATTGCTGCATCCCAATAAAACTTTATTTACAAACGGGAGGGCTGGATTGGGCCTGGGGCCTGAGTCTGGGTTTTCAGAGGAACCCAAGCATAGGGGGTCGGGGAGAAGGTGCGCTGTTTGCTCCCATGTTTCCGTCCAATGGGTTTTGAGTTGGTTTTGGGTGTGCCGTGAGGTGTTAGCTTCGTCCTGTGGGGGTCAGGCCCTCCCCACGCTGGGGCCCAGCCCCGCGCCCTGCGCTCCCGGTGGCTGCCCTCGGCTGGCTCTGACCGCCGCTCCCCACCCTCGGTGGTTCTGAAGCAAAGTCCACAGTGTCATTTCATCCATCAGTGCCTCAGTGTCCGGCTCAGAGAGGGGCTCCGATGGGTCACAGCCACGGCCAGGAGTGCCACTCGGTGTCCACGCCCTGCCCCTGTGACCTGTCCTGCTGGCTGGCCCCCACCCTCGGTCCCTGGGACCAGGCACAGCGTCCAGGAGGGTCCCCGGGCTCGGGGGCTTGCCCAAGGCCCTGACCCACCGTTCTCCATGCAGAACACGCCCTGGACTTGCGCTCCTGGCATAACCGCTGGCGGATCTGCTGCGACGGGCCTGCCCTCCTCAAGTGGCAGCGGCTGCAGGCCCTGCAGGCCCCGCCGGCTCCCCACGCGGCAGCCTGCCTCTTCGACCCCGAACTCCTGCCCCTCCTCCCCCTTGGTCTCAGCCTCCTGACCGTCCTCCAGGCCATCCTGAGGGTCCTGGCGGCCATTCGGTGAGCAGGGGCCAGGGCACGGCCGGGTGGCCTGGCCAGGTCGCCACTTCCCGGGGCTGGTCTGCCCTCACACAGGGTCACAGGCTTGTTACTCAGGTGAGTCAGGGCCGCGGAGGGACTCAGCTATGCAGTTAGAGAGTGTGAGAACTGGGAATGCCATCATTGCTGCTGTTATGTTGTTAAAGACCCCTGGTGGCACGATGGTTTAGCACTCGGCTGCTAACTCTAAGGTCAGTGGTTTGCACCCACCAGCCACTCCTTGAGAGAATGATGAGGCCGTCTGCTTCCATAAAGACTGACGGCCTTGGAAACCCTGAGGGACAGTTCCACTCTGTCCTCTAGGGGTGCTGTGAGTTGGAATCGACTAAATGGCACAAAACAACAGCATGATACCTTAAAAATATACTTATGTTTTCTTATATTTAACGTAAATAATGTATCATTAAATATACTGTGTTTGTGTTATGGGACCTCTGGTGGCATAGTGCTTAAGGCATTTGGCTGCTAACCAGGAGGCTGGCAGTTCAAACCCACCAGCCACTCCTCGGAAGGAAGGTTGGGCAATCTACTTCCGCAGTGATACTGCCTCAGAAACCCAAGGAGGGGTCGCTGTGAGTCAGCTCCCACTTGACGGCAGTTAGCTTGGTTTGGTTTTTATGTTTGTATTGCACAATGGGGCATTTGGTGTATGTAGGGCAGCCAGGAGTCGGAGCTGATCCTGCAGCCCCTGACAGTAGCAACGTATTTATAGTATAGTTACATTGTGTTGTACACAGTGTGGGTATGTCCTTATTCCAGCAAATGCGATCCAAGAGATGTGTAACTGTGCCTGAGCCGAGTGGTTTGTATGTGGGGGGGAGCTAAGGAGAAAGGGAAGGGAGGAGGGAGGAGGGAAGGAAGTCCATCCCCAAACTCCACGCTGAGCTGGTGTCAGGCACCAGCTGCCTGGGCTCCGGGAGAGCTGAGTGAGGTACCTTCTGGACAAGGAGCCTGGCCTCGTGGTTGCTGGAGCCCCGGTCCACGTGGTCAGAACTGCACCGCCCACCTCTCCCTGCCCTCCTCTCCCGTTCTACAGTGGGATCAGAGTAGGGTGGTTATTAGATGGGGGGGCCTGTGTTTCCCAGAAGGGGGCTCTGATAGGCTGGGGTGTGCCCCCTAGCCCCTCACTGCGCCCTGTCCTCTGGGGGTCCTCAGAGCAGCAGGGCGTCTGGGGGCGGGGTGTCTGAGCCCCTCTCTCTGCTCGCAGGCAGTTGTTCTGGGCCTGATGGTGGAATCGGGAGCTGCTCTCAGGACCAGGTCACAGACCAGGCTGCCAGGACAGTCTGCCGTCGGAGGACCCTGCTGATACAGGCCCTGCCCGCCACTCAGAAACAAATAGATCATAAAATGAACAGTTGCCGTGGTGACCGTGTCGTGGATGTGCTGTGAGTTGGTGGGTGCGTGTGAGGTGCCACGGCTGCGCTCTCTGATGGCTTTTGCCTCCAATTTTGTCCCCTCCATGCCCTCGGGGAGGAGCTCTGGTAGCATAGTGCCTAAGGCACTTGACTGCTAACCAGAAGGCTGGCAGTTCAAACCCACCAGCCACTCCTCGGAAGGAAGGTTGGGCAATCCTACTTCCGTAGTGATACTGCCTCGGAAACCCAAGGAGGGGTCGCTATGAGTCGGGGGCGACTCGATGGCAAATAACAACAACAACAACAACATGCCCTCGGGGAGGGTATGGCTCTGAGCTGCTTTCCCTCTGGAGGACAGCAGGCCGCAGCGACAGTGCCTTGTGGCCTCAGGTAGCCTGTTTCACTGTAAATAGCCTAAGTCACATTTCAATTGGATTTGTTAAAAAGGACATGTAATTCCCTACCCAAACCTCACCCTTTAACAGTGCGTTAAGGTGTGCGGCTGCCACCACCGTCTAGTCCCAGCACATTTTGTCATTCTCCCCAAAGCATCACCCTTTAGCAGTCACTCACTTCTTCAGTCAACAAACATTTCTGGGGTGTCTGCTATGTGCCAGGCTCCATGTGAGTCACTGGGGAGACAGTGAGAAGCGTGAGGCACCCCCAGGTTGTTCGTGGGCTGGTCGTGGGGAGTGACAGACAGGGTGTGGGGCACTGTAGGAGGCACTCACTCGTCCCACATCTCTGTCCGCTTGGACAGGCTGGATTGGCTGGGGAACCAATGGCAGGAGCAGCCACAGCCAGCGATGGATGAAGTGTGTGGGCTCTGGCTTCCTCCCCTCGGGTGGGACAGCTTGGGGCCGTGGCCTCTGCCATCTCCCCGTGGTCCCAGCAGGCCTGAGCTGCCTGCCCAACACGGGGACCAGATGATGTACTCTGCGGGCTGTCCCTACCTGCTCCTGTCCTCTTCCTCACGGTGCCCTTCCCTCGTAACACGCTGGCATGAACCCTGCTTCTGCGGGACTCAACATAAGACAGGTGTTGGGCAGATCCAAGGGCCTTGCAGGTTCCCCAGGAAGGGGCCTCTGAGGCCTGCAGACTGAGCCGTGGGGGAGGGGGACCGACGCTCCTGGCGGGGGGCTGCAGGTGTGTAGGCCGGGAGGGCGTGCTGGGCATGGAAGAAGCTGGTCGCGGCTTGAGAAGCAGAGAGTGGCAAGGTGGAGCAGGGCAGGCGGAGTAAGACCCTGGAAGGTGACCACAGGTCACGGAGAAGTCACTCTGGTTGGGGTGGTCAAGTGGAAGGGCAGCGTGGACGCAGGGATGCTCAAGGTGGCTGTAAGAAACGGCTGAGGAGAGGGTGGGGGCTCATTTCAGGTGCATGGCTGTGTCTGCCCCAGGAGGGATGCGCAGTGTGTGGGCGCTGTTACTCGTCACGTTACCACACTGCCCACCCTAGGATCGTCCCGGCCTTGTCTCTGCACAGCCACATGCCTGGTTTAATGGTTTCTCAGATGACATCTGAACTTAGGTCAAGACTCAGAATGGAGTCTTCCACAGTCCACGTGCCTCAGAAGGTGAGCTCTAACGCTGTTCCCAGCCTACCTGATTGGCAGTGATGGTGTGGCCACAGAAGTGACCTAGCCCTCCCGTCCTGCGGGTGTTTTCTGGAAGCCTGGTGTAGGAGCCACTAGATGGCCCTGGGCAAGCCTTCCATCTGGAGGCTCGGGATGGAGGATGGCAACCGCCCAGAGCCGTGCTCAGCTCGCGGGAGGCAGGCATGACCTCTGTCCGCTGTGAACAGGGATCCCCTCCCCATGTCTGTCCATCACTGTCGCCAGGTGTAGCGAGGAGGTCCGGGTCATGAGCGCACAGAGGGAGCTGTAAGGGGCTTAAGGGGCGTCGGGAAAGGGGTTCCCACTGTCTGGGCCACCGCAGCTTGAGTTGGGGGCTCACAGAATGTGTTTGCTTGCCTCTTGCCTGCCGCCTGCCCTCCCTCCTGCACCGTTTGTTGGTCACCAGCCACCAGCTCAGTCCAACAGCACTTTCTGCCTTGAGGACTATGTCACCCTCTCTGTCCAGAATGGTGGCCACAAGCCACAGGCAGCCACCGAGCACCTGAAATGTTGCCGCTGGGACTGAAGGTGGGAGTTTCTCGTGGAACATCTACTCACGTAAATTTCAGTAGCCCCGGTGCCTGGGGGCTGCCACCCATACTGAAGAGCATTTGGCTGGGCGCGTGTTTGAGTCGGAACCTGCTCTGTGAGCATAGCCTGGGTACCTGGGCCCACTGGGAAGCTGGGAAGGCGGCCTGTGCTGGGGACATGGGAGAAGGCCGTGCCGGCCCCACGGGGTGCAGAGTGTAGGCAGGCGTGTGTGGGCAGCCCCAGATGCACATGGGCCACTGGGGAGCTAGGCCGTCGTACCTGGTGAGGCCTCTTAGTCTCAAGCGTGAACGTCTTCTGCACTTGGAAGATTTTGGGAACATGAACTAGTAATTGTAAAAGTACACATGCCCGTATCAAGAAAAACACTTCCCAGTGCCTCCAGATCCTTCTAGAATGGTCTGTCACCATTTTAATTTACAAAGCAAATTCTCTCGCACCATTTCTACGTGCCAGGGCTCTCTTCGGTTGAGCCCAGCAGGACTACAGGGAAGCCCCTGGGATCCCTCTGCTGGCTGACCAGGCCCAGGGGTCTGCGGGCCCAGGCTGAGCTGGTTTCCTCAGGGCCTTATCCTAGACTAGAAATCTGGCCCCTCCTGGCCCCGCTTGGCCCACAGCCCCGCGTCTGGGATCCGAAGCACTTGGGCCGTACCGACGGCTGGGACGTCACTCGGAGTTGGTACGTCGTCAGCCTGCTGTGCGTTAATCAACCCCACCAAGCTACATTGTCTCTCTGAGCGCGTGTGGGCGGCCATGCTCCGTGACATGTGCCTGTCCTTGGTCCCTTCAGGACCCAGACCCCCACTCACCGCCCCTGCCCCAGATTCGACTTGTGACCGTGGGGCCCTGAGTCACAGTCTCCATACCCCGCCATGTAAAGCAGGTAACGCATGAGCGGCTGTTCCTGGTAAACCATTAAGGACACGCCCTAGCAGGTTCTCTAAGATGCCGGTGTCCTGCCAGTTAAGCCCCTTTCAGCCACACTCTTCTGGGGGTAACACTGCCCACCCTAGGATCGTCCCGGCCTTGTCTTTGCACAGCCACATGGCTGGTTTAATGGTCTCTCAGATGGCATCTGAACTTAGGTCAAGCCTCAGAATGGAGACTTCCACAGCCCACGCGCCTCAGAAGGTGAGCTCTAGCGCCATTCTCGGCCTACCTGATTGGCAGGAGCAGTCAGGTTGCAGGAAGGGGAGGAGAAGGGGTCCTGTGTGTGAGAGGTATGGGGCGGGGCGATGAGGGGAGGAAGCAGGATGTGGGGGTGGCTGAAGCAGCACCCTAACCTCTGGGTGGCCGGTTGGCTGCTCCCCAGATCACTCCAGAAGGCTTTGTTTCTTTCCCACAGACCCAGACTGCCCCAAATTAGTGTCATCAGGCCTGGGACCCTTCGTGAAGTGAGTGACCTGGGGCTGGGCATGTCTGCTTCCCACCCCATGCACCATGGAGGGTACCAGGTGCCATGGCAGGGACTGTTTGATGGTATTTCCCCTTATGTTGGTCCCAGTGTGGAAAAGCCAGGACTCTGCAGGTCACAGAAAGGCTAACTTGAACTGGAAGCCAAGACAAAGCTGTCTGAGCCTAAAGAACTGAATATTCTAGGGGTGGGATGGCTTCAGGAATAGCTCGATTCGGGGATGCTGGTGATGTAGTAGTCAGGACCCAGCTCTGCTCCCCTGCATAGCACTCGTGGGCAGGCTTTCCTGACAGGGTGGGTGTGAGACCCTCTGGGCTTACACCATGGCAGTGCCAAGGTCAGTGGGAAGGGAGAAGCCCACTTTACCATCTGAGCCAGTGTCTGGAATTAGTGCCCATGGAACCAACTGACCTCCCTTAGGTCCATGCCCAACCCTGCACCCATCTCAGTGGGTGGGCTGTGGAAGCCTCCATACTCATACTCAGGGTCATGTGACCATCCATTCCAGTCTCTTCTGCGGCCTCAGAACCATCCCCAAACTTAGTGACTTAAAGCAATGACCACCATTTACAGCAGTTTGGGCAGGTACTCAGCAGAGAAGGCCCCCCACAGAGCCCCTGGGCCAGCTCAGTTGGGCTCGAGATGCCTCTTCAAGATGTCGCCTTCACGTTGTGCCCGCTGTTGGCTGGGAGCTCGGCCAGGGCTGAGGGTGAGGGACCTTTCTTCATGTCCACATGTGGCTGTTAAGACTTCCTCAGAGCGTGGTGGCCAAGTTACAACAGCGAGCATCTCAGAAGAAGACGTGGAGTCAGCCAGCGTCTTCAATCCTGGACCCAGAAACTGGCCCAGCACTGCTTCTGCCATATCGCACGGACCAGGCCATCACGGGCCTGGCTTCCATGGACCAGGCCATCACGGGTTCAAGGGAGGGGATTGTAGACCTCTCCTCTTGTTGGGAGGACTGTCAGTTTTGAGGCTACCCTTGAAACCATTGGCGGCAGGGGGCTCAGTTGGGGGTCCCTTGCTTCCCACGAGGGAGATCCGGCTTCGATTCCTGGCTGCTGCACATCATTTGCAGCTCCACCCCTCCATCCGTACTGGAGGCTGGCAGGGGGCTGTGAACACGTTTCAGTGGAGCTCCCAGACTAGGACACGGTAGCAGCAGGTCAGCGTCGCCCTGCTAGCCACAGTCCCCATATGTGATGAGTCTCCCCTCACTCCTGGGCAAACCCGACCCCAGCCGTGGATCTGGGTGGTGGTGAACTGCCTCCCTTCAGGTAACGGCTTGGTTTGGAGTCAGAGCGGCAGCGCTGACAATCGGTGCAGCCCCCAACACCCAGTGTGTGGAGCAGCTGCAAGCTGTCCCCTGCCACATGGTTAGCGAGGAGATCAAAGGGGTTAATGGCAGCCTCAGATTGAAGGCAGAAGAGTGCTCCCCCTGCCAAGGAACAAAAGGGTCTGCAAGGGAAGCACACTTTTGGCCAAAGGACCCCCAATGGCTGAGTCTGCGGTGGATTTTGGCCTAACACGTGACTCCAAATGCTATTCTGCACGTTTGGCCAAGGCCAGGGGACAAGGGTCCAGGCTCTGGAAAAATAGATGAGAGAATGACCCTCCAAACTGCCCCAGGGTGTGATCCGCAGGCACCTGTGCAGGACAAGGCGCTTGGTGGATGGAGAAAAGACTGAGTTTGTCAAGAGTTTCATATTACTTGGCTCTACAATCAACACCAATGGAAGCAGTAGTCAAGACATCAGACGACGTATTACATTGGGCAAATCTGCTGCAAAAGATCTCTTTTAAGTGTTGAAGAGCAAAGATGTCCCTTTGAAGACTAAGGTGCACCTACCCCAAGCCGTGGTAGTTTCAGTTGCCTGTTATGCATGTGAGAGCTGGACAATGAATAAGGAAGACCAGAGAGTTGATGCTTTTGAGTTATGGTGTTGGGAGAAGAATTTTCTAAGAGTACCATGGTCTGCTAAAAGGTCTAACAAATGTGTCCTGGAGGAAGTGCAGCCAGAATGGTCCCTTGGAAGTGAGAATGGCCAGACTTTGTCTCATCTATTGTGGTCATGTTGTCAGGAGGAACCATTCCCTGGAGAAGGATGTCATGCTTGGTAAGGTGGAGGGTCAGTAAAGAAGGGGAAGGCTCTCAGCGAGATGGACTGACACAGTGGCTACAATGATGGGCTCAGGTCGAGCAAGGATCATGAGGCTGGCACAGGACCGGGCAGTATCTCGTTCTGCTGTGTCAGAGACGCTGTGAGTCAGGGACGACTCGATGGCAATTAACAGCAACAATGACATACACATCTGGTGGTGGTGTGGTTAAGGCATTTGGCTGCTAACCAAATGGTCAGTGGTTCAAACCCACCTGCTGTTCTCCAGAAGAAAGATGACGTCGTCTGCTTGCATAACGATTTACAGCCTTGGAACTCCCATGGGGCAGTTCTCTGTCACATGGAGTCGCTGTGAGTCGGGATCGACTTGATGGCGCCCCACGACAGCACCACCACTGTGGTGTGGGAAGATGAGCCCTAGGCTGGAAGGCACTCAGAAGTGACAGGGCTGCAGCCACGGACTCGAGCGCAGCGACAGTGCTGAAGGGGTGCAGGGCCCGGCGGCAGCTCGTTCTGTTGACGTGGTGTCGCGGTGAGTCGGGGCCGAGCAACGGCAACGGACAGCAGCAGCGAGGACCGATGACCAGCAGCTGTGCAACTTCTGCTTGGCCTGTTGTGTATCTTTATTCATGACTTGGTCATTCGTCACCTCTCCCTCAGGTCCCAGATATCAGGCCGTGGACCATTGGGGGGCCCTTCCTTCTGCCGCCCACAGCTACCAAAGCCTTGGTCAGCATGTCCCCGCTCACGAATCACATCCCACCATCATCGTCCTCTTTGTTGTCATGGTCCCTGGGGAGACGAGCACTGTCTCCATTTGTTGACCGTTGGCGGGAGACCACATCTTTCCACCCACTAGACTGTAATGCATGAACCCGGAAGCTTACCAAGGAGCTTGCACACAGTCGGTGCTCCATAGATGCTCCAGTGAATGTATGAGTGGATCTTGAGCTCCATCTGTGGGCCTGCACACATCACACTCTCATCTGTGAGTGTGCCGTAGTGGCTGTCCAGGGAGGTTGGTTCATGTCCAGTTCAACAACCTTGTTTTGTGTATGGCAATACAGAGAGGGCAATGCCATGTCCAGAGTCACACAGCAAGCTGGTGGCAGACACAAGACTGGAACTTGGCTCTCTGGACCCTATACAGGTCACTATGCACTCGATACCCTCATGGTGCCAGGGGCTTCTGCTCTGCCCCTCCATGACAAGGTCAACTCTGAGAGCACTGTGTCCCCAAAGCCTATTACAGGAATGGCGAGTGTCATTTCCCATGGAGCCAGCTGTGCTGCCTGGCCCTGCATGCTCTGCAGTCAGCTAGTGATGTCTGCCACAGGCCTGGCGGCGGGGTTGATGTGTGCGATGCACGCTTCCCATTACTCCCTAGCAGCTCTTGCAGGGCTGAGCAGTGGGTGCTTCATAAGCACTCATTGGTGTTGATATCTACTGTTTCCTTGGGAGGGTGGCACCTTGGAGGCTCTGGGACCCCTGGCACGATCGGAAACTTTCTGTCTGCCCTTTGGGATTTTTCAAGAGAGAGCCCAGTTTGCGGGCTCCATTTTTATGTTAAAAAAACAAACCTCAGGGTTGGTTGGTCCGTGGGCAGAGGAAGGTGGTGGTGTTCAGACGAGGCCAAGCCTGGCTTCCGGAGTTTGGGGGACATGTCTCAGCATCAGCCAAACAAGGACATCCTTTCCAGACGTCCTGCATGGGGGTGGGGGATTCCAGCAGGTCCCTGCCCGCCCCCCTCCCCTGGCAGCCTGGGCTGCGAGGTTTGCCCTGCGTGGCCAGCAGTGCAGGGGCTCTGGGTGGCTGGGGGCCTAGTAGGGGTCGGGCAGAACTGACTGTAAAAGGATTCCCAGTAATAGCTTGTCACCTGTGTGGGTTTCATCTGTGTCAGCCTCTGCCGTCCGTCTGCCCATGGCCTGGCCTCCCCTGCTTTGTTCCTTGCTCCTTCCACACCTTCCTGGCCAGGCGACAAATGAACACCCTACGTGTTTCTCGCCCATCCAGTCCCTCCCTCCCTCCCTTCCCCCATCACCCTCTCTTCATTTCCCTCCCCCCACCTTCTCCTTCTCTCCTGTCATGGGCAACATCTGAGTCCAGACGTGGCTGTTGTAAACAGAGTGACCGAGTGCCGAGGTCAGCACCATTGACGGGAGCCACTGCAACAAACGGCTCCAAATCTCAGTGGCTGGCACAGAAAACCTTCCTTCTTGCTCCTGTCCGGGACCACAGGGTCGGCAGGGAGACCAGGGAGCAGAGAGCAGGCAGGACCAAACAGAGCATTCTGGGGCGGGGGTGGGGGCTGAGAAATGACACCCCGCCTCTCCACTGAGCTGTGGGGCCCCCGGACAGTGAGGCCGTTGCTGCTGCCCAGCTGTGCTCGCAGGGCCAAGGACGCACAGAGAACAAGCCTTGCCCTCCTTGCTCGTGTGTGTGTGTGTGTGTGTGTGTGTGTGTGTGTGGCCTCAGGCCTCCTCGGCTCAGGGGTGCGTGTATGTGTGTGTGTGTGTGTGTGGCTGGTCTGGGGACCTGGAGAGGTGGCCTTTTCTGCACAGTGCCAGCTGTGACTTGCATACTTTGGGCCGTACACCCTCTTGTGAGATGGTTTTGGAACAGACTCCAATGTAGATTTCACTTACATTTCTTAAGAAGGGGGCGGTGTGCCCACACCTGGGGGCATTTGCATGGCTTCTGCCACAGGTAGTCAGTCCACAGCCTTTGCCCATCCCTGCCGTCATCCCACATGACCCCAGCCCAGGACAACTGGGATGCGGGGGACGTGGGTCAACGTATTTAAAGAAACAGAGACATCACCAAAAAGTGCCGTTCCTTTACTTGCAGTGCCTGGGACTCACTCATGTGCCCCAAGGGAGTTTGGGTTCTAGGTGTGATCCGATGTGGGTCTGAGGTCTTGGGCTTGGCTCGTGTGAGACGCGGAATGCCGACGGCGTAACCAATGTCATGCTCTGAATGGGTACGTCTGTCCACCATTCGTTAATGTTTATTGGTTGACACGTTCAGGGACTGGAACCTGCTGTCTCAGGCAGTGGACCTGACTCTAGAGAACATGGAAAGGCAGTAAGTGTCAGCAAGTGACCAGAAGGAGATAGGCCGGCAGCAAGGGAGGGCAGGGCCAGGGGACAGCCATGTGGGAGGTGGTTGGGGAGGGCGCTCTGGAGAGGGGCCCCGGGCCGAGGGTGGTGATGGAGCCAAAGGGGATGACTGGAGGACGGGTGCAGAGAGGGCCGGGAGCCATCAGGGAAGGAGGCCCAACAGTCGCCTGGGCACACCCCAAGGCTGTCCTTGTTTCCAGGGGATGGAAGCCCTGGACGCTTATGATGTAGTGACCTGACGTGTTTGGAAACCTCCCTCTGGTGGCTCTGCTGGGGACCGGCTGTGCGGGGCTGGGGAGGGGACCGCGGGGAAGGAGCCCAGGGTCTGGGAGGACGCTGAGGACAGTGACCACAGGGTGTGTGGGAGGCAGGAGAGGCAGCAGAGTGGAAAAAGGCAGGTGAGGTCTGGCAGGGGGTGGCAGGAGGCCCAGCTCTGGATGCCCTGGTGGAGGTGGTGGCACGGCCAATGGAAACGGGAGGTTTCGGGCTGGGGTGTAAGCCCTGCTGCAGACCACCAGGGGGTGCAGCCACCTGGCAGTGGCACTGGTGGACAGGGGAGGCAGAAGGAGGGCGAGAGGCCCAGGTCTCCAGGACGGTGGAGGGGACGTCTTCCTACCACTGTGCGAGGTACGAGTCACACACATGTACACATGTCTAGGGCTGGAGACCAACCATCATGTCATGGCACTTAGGTCCCCAGAACAGGGCACAGCATTAGAACTTGGGCTGAGTCAGCTCCACGCCTCTGAGCCTCGCTGTCCACACCTGAGCAATGGGAGGGGACACTAGTGCTGTGTATATGGTGCAGTAAGGGGTCATTGAGATGGTGCCCGGAGAGCTCTCTGTGAGGGTCTTCTCATTTTCCATCCCCTTTCCTCCCCTTTTTCCTTCCCATCCCTCCTTCCTCCTCCTCCCGTTTCCTCCCTCTCCCACTTCCTGTCCTCTCCCCCTTCTGTCTCCTGCTTCCTGCCCCCTCCCCTTCCCCTTCCCACTTCCATCCCTCCCCCTTCTCCTTCTTCTACTTCCTGCCCCTCCCCTTCCCTCTCCCACTTCCTGTCCTCTCCCCCTTCTGTCTCCTGCTTCCTGCCCCCTCCCCTTCCCCTTCCCACTTCCATCCCTCCCCCTTCTCCTTCTTCTACTTCCTGCCCCTCCCCTTCCCTCTCCCACTTCCTGTCCCCTTCCTCCCTCCTACTTCCCACGCCTACCTCCACCCCTCCTACTTCCTGAGCCTCCCCCTTCTTCCCCTCTCCCACTTTCTGTCCCCTCCCCTTCCTCTCTCACTTCCTGTCCCCTCCCCCTTTACTCCCCACGCCCACTTCTGACCCCTCCCCACTTCCAGCCCCTCTCTTCCCCTCACTTCTTGTCCCCTTCTCCCTTCCTTCTCTCTCTACCTGCCCCCTCCCCTTCCTTCATGCTCCTCTTTGTTCTCCCTCCCACTTCCGTTCCTCTCCCACTTCCGGCCCCTCCCCTTCCTCCTCAGCTGTCCTGCCTTGCCTCCTCTGAGGTGGTTATGCTGTCCATCAGCACTAGGGACTCCTCAGTAGCCCTCCAGGGCGGGGCCCTCACTGGCCAGCGTCCTGTGACCATGGCCGCCTCGCCGCCCGTGCTGACAGGCGCTCTGCCCGCCAGTGGCTGCTTGGGGTGTGCAGCTCAGCACTTCCGGTTGGCCGTCAGCGTCTTGAGGGGAGCGGAGGGAACAGCTACCTTGGCCTCGCAGTGGCCCAGCCACCTTCCGTGGGCGCGGACGCCCGGTCAGGGCGACGACAGCTGGTGGCTGCGGGGTCCGCACGCGGCGCCACCGCGCTCTCCCGCGAGGTAACTAGACCCTGGGGATTCTGGAAGGCGGGAGGAACGGGCGGCAGTTCGGGGTGGGGGTGCGGGCTGCGCTGGCACTTCGCAAACGGGGTCAGCCTGACTGCTGACCGAAAGGCGTCCGCGGGTGGCGTCCACGGGTCAGGCCCGCGTAGCTACCCGGGAGGCACCGCGGAGGGCAGGCCTGGCGGTCTGTTTCCGTAAGGTCCCAGCTTTGACAGTTCTGTGCATCCGTGGGGTCGCCACAGTGGGATCCACTCAGCAACCACCAAGAATGTGAACCGCAAACTTGGCGGTTCGGAACCACCCCACCGTGCCGCGGAAGAAGGGCCTGGCCGTCGGTCTCTGTAGATTACGGCCGAGAAAACACCACTGGCGGTTCTGCTTTGTAACCCCGGGGTCCCCCCGGGTCAGGGTCCGCGTGCTGGCGTGGGGGGTTCCTGGTTTTTGGTAGGCACCCTAAAACAAGCAGGAGGGAACAAGTGACAATCATTTCAGTGATGCATTTGCTATAAATTAATGTACCCAGAACACCATTTCAACGTGTGGCCCCTGCCGCATTTCGGGGTGCCCCGCCTGCTCGTGGCTGATGGCCGCCATGTTGGACAGGACAGCTCTGCCCTGCCCCTTGTGACTGCATTGGAGCTGCTCGGTGGCTCCAGCTCCGAAGCCTAGCTCCAGGCCTCCGTGCTTCCTGACAGCGTGGCCTGGCCCCCCAGTGGTCCGTGGGTGTGCAGACTCCGCCTGGTAGGGATTTGGGACGGTCCTGCAGCGAGCTGCGGATAGCGGACCTGCTAGAGCTCCCTTCCGCGTGGGAGCGCTCCGTGCGCCTCCTGGTGGTCGCAGCCTCGGACTCTGCCCTCGGTTGTCTGGTTCGAAGGCTGGGCCTGTCACTCAGTGCCTGAGATCTCTGCGCCCGTTTCCTCGTGTGGAGAACGGGGGTACTAATGGTCCCCCCGGCCTAGGCCGTGCTGCTGAAGGGAACTGGCGCTCTGAGGTGCTTTGTCACAGTCGGGTGGGCAGGGGCTACGCAGTGGGGCTCCGTAAATCACCAGCGGGGTCCTTGTTGTTTCGCACTGTGTGTGTGCTCTGTGTGTTCGAGGATGGCCTCCCGCTCAGGTGCTGTGGTCCGTGTCTCACACGGTTTGGGACGGTGAACAATGGGACCCTGGACATAGCACAGTTGGTGGAGTCTGGCAATCTGGGCCCTGTGCCCGTGGGAGCCTGTTGATGTATTTTGCACGTTTTACGGGGTGCCTACTATGTGCGAGGTGACGTGCCAGCACCTCATGTGGTGCTGAGGCCACGGCCGGGCCTCTTAATTGGCTTCAGACGGAGCTGCAGTCTTCCTGAGGGTTTAACAGCTCTGGGTAATGAGCACCCGCGGCCTCAGTGTTGGTTTAATGCCTCATTCACGGGCACAGGATGGTGGGGACATCCACGTCAGGAAGACTTTAATGATGTATGTGTTCAGTGAGGTCCCCAGCTTTGACCCGTAAGCGCTACATCTGTTTGGGGCTGTGTGAAACGCGTTGCCTCACTTGCTGCTGCCCCTGGGAAAAGAGAGGTGTTTCACAGCTAGACCTTGTTCTGTGGAATGTTTGTCAAATGGTGGAGATCAGATCCGTGGACATTTTCAGTACTGCCCCTAAAGGAAGAGTGGGTCTGTCACTACCAGAACGGTGACCCTTACCTCTGTTTGTTAATCTTTCTTTCCTTCCATCCACCCACCCATCTATCCCACCTAGCCTGCTTTCCTTCTGCCCTCTGTCTCATCATTTACCCTCCCTTCCATCCATCCATCCACCCTCCCATCCATCCGTCCATTCTCCATCCCTCTATCCTTCTATCTTTCCATCTGTCCTTCATCCACCCGTCTGTCCTTCCATCCTCCATCTGTCTTTATCGATCCATCAGTGCCATGTGTACTTTCTTCCATTATCCATCTATCCCATCCATCTTTTCTTCTGCCATCCATCCATTCATAAATCCATCCACCCACCAACATGTTTATTTAGTTGCCTGCTAACTGGCAGGGAGCCCTGGTGGTGCCATGGTTAAATGCTTGGCTGCTAACAAAAAGGCAGCATTTCCAGCACACCAGCAGGTTGAACCCACCAGGAGCTCCGTGGGCAGAAGACCTGGTGACTTGCTCCTGGAAGGATCACACCTGGGGGCCCATGTGGGACACTTCTGCTCTGTCATACGGGGTCGCTCTGAGTTGGGATTGACTTGATGGCACCCACCACCGCCACTGTGGCACACACTATGGGAGATACAGGAAGAGGTAAGAAGTCCCTCCCCTCTAGGGGTTCACAGTTCCGCAGTGCTCGTAGGCGCACATCCAGACATGCCAGAATGGTAACCGGATGGAGCATCGCTGCATGGCCTCTGGAGCCGGCCTGCCTGGGTTCAAATCCCAGCCCTACTGCTTCCTTGCTGTGAGGCCTTAGGCAAGCTGCTTATGTCTCTGAGCCTCAATTTCCTGCTTTCTAATTTGGAGATGATAGTAGATCATTGTTGGAGGGTTATGTGAGTGAATATTTGTAAATTGCTGGAACAGTGCCTGGTCCGTGGTCTTGTCTGTTTGTTCAGTGAGGTAGTGAAGCTCTCGGAGACTTAGGATGTCATGCTGCTGGAGGTGCCCACACTGGCAGTCGTGAACACCTACTGGTTACTTCGTGGTGTGAAATCGATGGTTAGGGACGCTTCCGGGCATGGAGCAGCCAGATGGATGGAGCCTGAGAGTGCCCTTTTTCACAGCCCCAGACGTGTCTTTCCTTGGGGCATTGCTAAGAATGACCTACACGTTAGCGGAATCAACTCAGCACCCCACATGAGTCCCCCCACCTCACTCAGGTAAAAGCCAAAGTCCCTGCCACCTGTCCTTGCAGCCTCCCCTCCCAGCCCTGTGTCTCTGACCCCATGTCTTCACACCTCCTGGCTGTTCTTCAGCCCCTCAAGCACACGCCCACCTGGGATCTTTGGCTTGAAAGGTAGGCTGTGCCCCCATGCCCCTATGACTCCTGCTCCACTGTCATGAGCTGAGTGGTGAGCCCCAAAAGGGTATGCCCACGTTCTGATCCCCAGATCCAATGACCGTAACTCAGTAAAGCAAAAGATTGAATTGTGTCTTCTTTGGCAAAAGGTCATTTGGAGGTGTGATGAGGTTACGGGTCTCAAGGTGGGAGCGTGCTGGTTTATTCAGGGGGGGCCTATGCCCACTGCACCCCAGGAAAGCTAAGCCCCTTGCTGTCGAGTTGGTCCGGACTCACGGCAACGCCATGTGTAACAGAGTAGACCTGTGCTCCATAGGGTTTCTGGGCTGTCATCTTTATGGCAGAGGATGGCCAGGCCTTTCTTCCACGGTACAGCAGGGTGGTTAATGTTGTTAGTTGCCACTGAGTTGGTTCTGACCCACATGCGTGGAGTAGAAATTGCTCCCTAGCACTTTTAGACTGCAGTCTTTATGGGAACACAGCACCAGGTCTTTCTGCAGAGCTATGGGGTGGGTTCGAACCACCAATTTTCAGGTTAGCAGCCAATCACAAACTGATTGTGCCAGCAGGGTCCTTAACCCAATGGCAAGGGTCTGTGTAAGAGAGAGTCCAAGGCCGACACAGACAGAAAAGGAGGGGGTTGTGTGACCATAGAGGCGCAGGTGTGGGAACGTAATTAGGGGGTTTGAACATGATGCATCTGAGGGGCTCCCTGCCTCTTGGGGGCACTGTTGAGGAGGGGTTGGGTATACAGTAACCATGGGCTGTGTAGGCTGAGGGCCTGCTCCTTGCTTCTGTTTTACAAATGAATAATATTGAAATATGGAGAGCTTAGACCCCAGGCCCTGATCGTGTGGGGAGCTTGGACCCCAGGCCCTGGTGTTGTGGGGAGCTCGGACCCCAGGCTCTGATGGTGTGGGGAGCTCGGACCCCAGGCCCCGGTGGTGTGGGGAGCTCGGACCCCAGGCTCTGATGGTGTGGGGAGCTCGGACCCCAGGCCCCGGTGGTGTGGGGAGCTCGGACCCCAGGCCCTAGTGGTGTGGGGAGCTCGGTGCCTCTAGCAGTGTAAACATGAAATGCATAGGAGCCTGGGAGGGCCTGGTTCCTGGAGTGTCCTTTGTGGACACGAGTCACCATGATTTCCTTTGGAGGTCCCTCAGGGACCCAGGCTCCAAGGGCCTGCTCAGGAAAAAGCCAGAGGCTGTAACTATCTGCTGACAACAGAAAGATGGTCACCTCATCACGTATTTTCCTATCAATGTAGTTAGTTCCCAGCACCCATCTGTCAGTACATCATACTGTCAGGGCTTGCGTTTTGCTGTGAGGCTGAAAGGTATGTCACCAGTATTTCACCTGCAGGATCACCTACAGTGGACAAGTTTCAGCAGAGCTTCCAGACTAAGGACTGGGAAGGAGGACCTCACTGAAGAAGATTAAAATAAGTCCATGAGAGCTGTCCTAGGGGACAACTTTATTACCACAAAGTTATAGTAGTGAAGAAAGAGATTTTATTCGACATGTGCAGCAAAGGAAAACAAAAGTTGGAAACAGACAGACATGTAATCGGATAATGTCTCAGGAATAATAGTCCAAGGAATATTACAAAATCAGAGGTATGTATGAAGATTGCAGAGCAACGAAAGCTTCATCTTTCCCTAAACGTGCCAGAGTTACCGAATCCCCAGGACTGTTCTTTCAGTTAGTCAGCACAGGTTTTCAGTAGCAGTATTCAGGAGGATCTTCGTTGGTCCCACGACCCCAAACAGGAACAAGACAAGGGTGAGACTGTCCTTATCAGAATGTGGTCTTCGTTCTACAGAGATCTGCCTGTGCCTTCCCTAGTCCTTTGTGTGGGCCCCTTTTCTGCACCCAGGTTAATCTACTCTTCTGGGTGGTCCCAGAATTATCACGGCCACTGCCTCTCTCACCACATGGGTGATTCAAGGTCAGAAACATTAGGGAAGTAACAAAAAGAACTCAAAGTGGCATGTGAACTTAGGTCAAGGCTCAAGATGGCATTAGGGTTCCAATTGGAGGCCACAGTGTCCCACAAACCTTTCGATTTTAGGCTCTAACACAGTGCCAAAGTGGGACCTTTAGTATATTCACCTTAATTGAGGGACTGTCTCAAGAATAGATTTGACTCATTGAACACTGATGACCGAAGACCAGATAAGTTGTGGGATGACATGAAGGACATGATATGCGAAGAAAGAAAAAGGTCATTAAAAAGACAGGAAAGAAAGACCAAAATGGATGTCAGAAGAGACTCTGAAACTTGCTGTTGAACATAGAGTGGCTAAGTGAAATAAAAGAACTGAATAGAAGATTTCAAAGGGAAACTCAAGAAAACAAAGTCAATTATTATAGCAAAATGTGCAAAGACCTGGAGTTAGGAAACCAGAAGGGAAGAACATGCTCGGCATTTCTCAAGCTGAATGAACTGAGGAAAAAATTCAAGCCTCGAGTTGTAATATTGAAAGATTTGCTAACCAGAAAGGTGGCAGTTCAAACCAGCCACTGCTCGGAAGGAAGACTGGGCAATCTACTTCCATAGAGATACCGCCTCGTAAACCCAAAGAGGGGTCACTGTGAGTCGGAATCAACTTGACAGCAGTGAGTTTGGTTTTGGTTTTATGGGCAAAATAGAGGCTGTCGTTGGGACTGAACAAGGGGACACTGGGTTTAAAATCAGGAAAGGTTTATATCAGGGATGTATCCTTTCACCATACTTATTCGGTCTGTAAACCGAGCAAATAATCCGAAAGGCTGGGCTGTATGAAGAGGAACGGAGCATCAAGGTTGGAGGAAGACTCATTAGCAACCTGTGATATGCGGATGACAAAACTTTGCGTACTGAAAGTGAAGACTTGAATCACTAACTGATAAAGCTTGAAGACTGTAGCCTTCGGTATGGATTGTGTGTCAACACAAAGAAAACAAAAATCCTCACAGCTGGACCAGTAAGCAACATCACGATAAGTGGAGAAATGATTGACATTGTCAAGGGTTTCGTTTTACTAGGATCTGCAATCAATACCTATGGAAGCAGCAGTTAAGAAATCAAACGACATATTGCGCTGGGCGAATCTGCTGCAAAAGACCTCTTTAAAGTGTTAAAGAGCAAAGATGTCACTTTGAGGACTAAGGTGCTCCTAACTCAAGCCATGGTATTTTTAATGATCTCGTGTGAATGTGAAAGCTGGACATTGAATAAGGAAGACCGAAGGAATGGTGATGCATTTGAGTTGGGTCTGGTGAAGAATACTAAACATACCATAGCCTCAAGAAGAACAAACCAATCCTTCTTGGAAGAAGTGCAGCCAAAATGCCACCACACCTTGAAAGGGAGGAAGAATCTCAAGAGGTGGACGGACACAGTGTCTGCAACGATGGGCTCAGACACGGCAGCAATGGGCTCAGACACGGCAGCAGCGTCAGGATGGCGAGGACCAGGCAGTGTTCCGTTCTGTTGTGCACTGCGTTGCTGTGAGTTGGAACCGACTCAGAGGGACCTGACTTGGACAGAAATGAGCCCAGAAGTGATTTGTGTTGACAGGGAATGTTCATCTGTGCCAGTGATGTGAGCTAAGACATGAAGCTTCAAAGGGAAAGTCCCCAGTCTGCAAGGACCTTGTTCAGTGATTGCAAGAGTGCACATTTCCTTAATGGTGGGTACTTAATGTACTTGACATGCTTGGTAACCCCTCTCCCTCCACCCCTCCAGAGCCCACACTTTAGCCCTGTGTTTCCTCATCTTTGCTGGTCCATGCTTCAGCCAGGAGGGGCCCCCCCTGCAATTCCATAAAGTCCCTCCTGGTGGCGCCTTTGGCCTCTGCCCCCTTCTTCCCTGTGCCATCCTTCTGGTCCTCCAGACTGGAAGCCTCTGGTGGGCAGTATCGTGGCTGTCAGGTTCTTACTGTTTAGCTCCGTGCTGGGGGTGGGGGAGGGCTACTCAGGAAGGATTAACAGGTGAGCTGCTGGACCTCTTGCTCACTGCTGTTGAGTTGGGCCTGACTCATAGCGACCCCTCCTTGGGTTTCCGAGGCGGTATCTCTATGGAAGTAGATGGCCCAGTCTTCTGTCTGAGGAGTAGCTGGTGGGTTTGAACCGCCAGCCTTCTGGTTAGCAGTCAAATACTTTAGGAACTATCCCACCAGACCTCTAGGTGAGGAATTTGTGCCTTCTAGCAACTTTCTCAGAATGGCAGGAGTTTTCCTGGCCCTAGTAATCAAAAACATCCTGCCTTTATCAAAATTTACTGCCCTCAGGGCTAGATACTCATCAGCCCGTTTCACCCTGACGCTAGTGCTCGGAGGTGGACAGTCTCTCCCCCTTGACAGGGAAGGCCATGGAAGCTGCAGTCACTGGGCCGCGTCCCACAGCCCTCAGGAACTGGAGCTAAAACTTGAACGCTGAGATGCCAGGGCATAGGCCACCGAGCTGGAGGAGTGCCAAGGCCGAGAGCTGAGCCCTGGGGTGCCACTGCAATCAGGGTCTCTCTTGGCCTCCCCCTTCTTCAGGGAGGTTGCAGCTGCACCAGTCTCCTTGAAATGCCCTTGTGCTGACAACACCAGGATCAGTCACCTCGTGCCTCCAGTGATTGTCAACACCTAGTGAAACCACTCCAGCCAATACAACTTTTTGCAAAGGTTAGAAAGAGCTAAAACTTGGTCAGTTGTCAATTTCTGTCAATTCTGCAACTTGATCATTCAGTGAACCAATCCTTGGGGAAGCAGCACTGGTGAGGTGACCTGCCGGGCAGATGTGGACTATATAGTGGACATCCAGAGTGTAGTTCTATTAGGGGTGTTCCATGGAGTCTGTCCCATGCACCTAGATGCTGCCCACTGGAGACAGAGAAAGACCAGTGTCTACCTAGAGACCTTTGTCTCCCTGGGTGAAGGGCCACCCCACAGGACAGTGGCTCCCACAGGCTCCCCATGGGCAGAAAGTGAGGAATGCAGTGCGGCTGCTCGGGCATGTGGCTGCTCCTGGTAGCAATTGCTGGAGGAAGGTGGTGGGCAGAGAGGAAAGCAGATGGGACAAAGAAGAGTCCAGCATGCCTCAAAGACCAACCTGCTGGCCCCTGACACACCCTGGGCCTTCCTCTGCCTCCTCCACTCAAGCAGTTCTTTCTAAAACATTGCCTCACATTTCTCCCATGCACAATGCAAAATGGGGATCCCATTGGCTACCATCCCATTAAGTATCTTTCCGTGGGCTTTATTTGCTGCTCCTGACCCAGGTTTTGGGATAAAGCCATTAAGATTGATGGACTATTAACATGTCAAGGACACAGGATCCAGGCAGCCTGGGAAGCATTCCTTGGCTGGGCGGCTATAGGGCTGTGTGGCATTTTACATGCATCTTCAAACCAGCCAGGCTTGGTAGGGTCTTTGCAGGGTCAGACCCAGACACGAAAATGCTCATCACAGATCAGTGTGCACTGCAGATGTCGAGGGATTAAAGCATTCCTTCCCCAGGGTAAGCTGTTTGTGGTTCCCCTCGTCCTTTTCTCGAGGCAGGTTTATCTTTGCTGACTGCCGTTACTAACCAAACTCTGTCTGCCTTGGTTATGAGCTCCTGGGAGGGTTGAATCTGTTAAAAACTAGCTCCTGCAGCAATGCCCTGGAGCAAGCGTCTGGAGGTGACTGGCTTCTTCTGTTCAGCGTCCCGTTTCCACGATGCATTCGGGTTGTGGTGTGATGAGGACTTCCCTTCTTACGGCTGGATAACATTCCACATTCTGTGTCTCCATCATCCGTCAGTGGACATTTGGTGGGTCCTCCTTTTGGCTGCTCTGAGGATGCTGTTGTGAACATTGGAGGATCTGTGTTAGTGTGGACATGGTTTTCTCTTGCATAGGTGCCTAGGAGCTCAGTCATTATCTGTTGGATGAAGAACACTCATGGGACTTAACACACTTAGTGCAGGGGCTTTGCAGGTGGACCTTCACTCCCATTCTGGCTCTGCTCCTGAGAAGCTGTGTGACCCTAAATGTTTTAGGTTAGGTTCTCTAGAGAAGCAAAACCAATGAAGCTTATATATGTAAACAGTTAGATTTATCTCAAAGAAATGACTCACACCATTGTACAGGCTGGCAAGTCCCAAATCCATCAGTCAGATGTCAGGCTGGAGGCTTCTCCTGACTCTTGTAGCTGAAGGGGCTGATAAACCCAAGGTTTGTCAGGTCAGATGGCAGGCTGCTGGCTCACTGGCTGCAGAGGCTAAGGAATCCCAAGATCCACAAAATATGGCAGGCTGCAGGCTGCAGGCTGCTGGCTGTGGAGGTTGACAAGTCCAGTATCAGCATGTCAGACAACAGGCTTCTGGCTCCCAAGGTGCAGAGGTTAAAGAATCCTAAGATTGGCAGGCAACATAGCAGGCTGCTGGCTCTAGTCCAAAGAACCAGAAGTCAGATGAGTGGCCAGATGCAGGATTCAGACTGAGCAAAAAGGCAGAGAGCTTTGCTAGGACGTCCATATATGTTGGAAGCAGGCCACATTCCCAAGGAAATGCCCTTTCAACTGATGGGCTGCTCATAGCAGACCTCATCATGGAGGTGACACATTATATCACATGTCATCATGGGGCATGACTACATAACTGCCAAGCCACTGAACATCACGGCCCAGCCAAGTTGACACACAGCCTTGACCATGACACTGGACAAGTTCCTTAAGCACTCTGGAACACAGTTTCTGTAACTGTACGGTTTGAGATCCTACTCATGCCTCCTCCTAGGGTTGTGGTGAAGGTCATATTGGACAAGGACTGTAACATAAACAGTGCAGTACCTGGCACTATAAGGTGTTCAACCCATTGAATGAATGATGAGTGAACGAGCAAATGGATGAAATCATTTCACGTGGCCTCAGCTGGAGGCTATAGGATGCACGTGGGTGATGGTTAAGTCAGTCATCAACTCCTATCGCAGCGCTCTGGGCAGCTGCAGGGAGGGGCTGACTTGACATTTGAACTTGATTTAACAGATGACTGGTTACTGTCCTCTCTGTCATCTCCCCCACTTGCTGTGAACTCCATGAGGCAGGGTTGCTGTCTGCTTTGCTCGTGTCTGTCCCCACCATCCACGAGGTGCTGGCTCAGGCACCCTGCTCATTGGCTGACACATCTCACTTCCTGACTTGGGCTCTGGCAGGCTCTGTCCTGGGTGCTGGGCGTCTCTCTCCTGTCCTGCCTCTCTCAGCCCCGTATGTGGGATTTCTCAACCTCGCTCAGGAACGGGGCTCCCTCGGCCTAGTCACCTCCTTCCAGGGCCCCTCTGGCCACCTTCTCTCCCTGGATACTGGCACTCTGGTGCTCACAGGCCAGCTTGGGACCTGCCCTTTGGAACGATGCCCTGAGGAATCCAGATTCGGCCGTAGCCATGAGAGCCCAGGAAGGCCGCCCCAACCTCCTTTCCCACCAGCACCATGTGTGCTCACCATTCCCAATCCTAGCCCTGGGTGGCACAGTGGTTGAACACTCGGCTGCTAACCAAAGCCACCAGCTGCTCTGCGGGAGGAGAGATCTGGTGATCTGCTCTTAGATTAAAACCCAACCCAGTGGTGTCAAGGTGATTCTGACTCACGGCAACCCCACGGGCCAAGGTTGTGATCTTTACGGACAAAGACTGCCCATCTTTCTCCCACAGAGTGGCTGGTATCACCAGGGCCCCTCATAAAGACTGCAGCCAAGGAGAGCCTATTCTACGCCGGCACTTGGGGTCACCATGAGTCAGGATGGACCTGGAAATGCCGGACACTGGGGAGGTCTCGGGCAGTCTGAGTGCCACCTGAAAGCCGGACACCAGCTGTCTCCCAGCTGCTGGCCAGAAGGTGGCCCCAGTCCATGCTTTATGAGCCCCAGGCTCTGGAGAGCTGGAAGTCCTGTTTTATCCCCAAAACACTACTTTAAATCCAGGGAAAGCAAGGGGCTTTTGGACCAGTGTCTGGAAGGAAAAAGGGCAGGAAAGAAGGATGAGGAGTGAGGCTTCTGCCCATGGTCTGTATCTGAACCCCGAGTTTGGTGTGCCTGGGGCCGGCTTTAGGGCCTGGGAAAGACTTGCCTCCTTGTGGGAAGGGCTGCTGAGGTCGAAACCGTGATCATGGAGGGAGCTCTGGGCTATGACGCCCTGTCCCGGTCCCTCACTCTGTGACCCTGGGGAGGAACAGGGCCTCTCAGCCTCAGTTTCCCTATCTGAAGGGTGGAGATGAGTCCAGATGTACCCACCCAAACAAGGTGATGAGGTCCAAGAGCTTAACATGGTTTCCCTACCCTGTTGTCTGTCAGTGTTGGGGCTGGGGGCTCTGCGTGTTGCTGGGATGCTGGAAGCGATGTCACCACTGCTTCAGATACAGCAGGTCACCCGTGGGGGACAGCTATCAGCGGAGCTTGCAGACTGAGACCAGGAAGAAGGGCCTGCAGAGCTGGGCAATCAGCCAGTGAGACCCTCTGCTCACAACCAAGTGTTGTCGACAGAGGGCTGGGTGAGGAGCCCCGAGGGTGGAGGGCCTCGCCCTGCACAGGCGGCCCAACCGTGGACGTGGGCAGCCAGCCAGCATGATGGTGGGCAGGGCCGCACCGCGTTCCCCTCTGTTGTATGTGGAGTCACTGTGCCTCGGAGCCGACTCAGCACAGCTCACACCTCCACCACAGACGCAGTGCCTGCGGCCTGGAGAGCGTTGTTCTCCCTGTCGGTGCCGCTGTGGTTGGACACTGGCGAGGTGATAGCCCACCCCTCCGACCCTACTCCTCTGTCCTCCTGTCTTCCCTGCTCAGCCCCGCCCCCCGGCAAGGTGAGGTCTGTAAAAGCCCCCGACTCTGGGTTTATCCAGGACCAGCCCTGTCTCTCAGAGGTTGCTGGCACTCGGGGCTCACTGGGACTCGTCCCTCTGTCACCGCCCCCAGAGGTGTGAGTCCGTGCTCAGCAGTCACAGGCTAGGGGCTCTGTGAGTCTAGCTCTGCCTGTAAACACGCGCTGCCCAAACGTGATGCCCTCCCGAGCAGCTTCACCGGGCTCTGGCATTGCTCTCGAGACCAGAGGATGGAAAATGAGCCTCCATCCAGAGTTTGCCTGCGAAACTTTTCTCCACTCACGTCGCCTTCAGGCAGTGCCAAAGCCTCCTGGTTGCCTCCAGGAGCCTGGACCGGATGTCAGAATCCCCCAAAGATACAGAAACCTCAAAACCAGGAAGTATGTTGGAGAGAGAGGCGTTAAATGGTGTGGTAGTTACGTTTATGTGTCAACTTGGCTGGGCCTGGTTGAGTGGCTGGGCATCTGAGTGTAATTACTCCCCATGGTGATACTGGTGATTAAGTCCATGGTGGAATCTATTGGTGGAGCTGAGTAGCTGCTTTGGGTATGTGGTCTGCTTCCCGTGTATAAGAAGTAGCTTTGGGAGTAGTTTCTAGCTTAAGGCACACTTGAACCCTGCATGTAGCCATGTCATTGATCAGCAGCCTGCCATGCTCTGCCGACCTTAGGACTTTTGGTGGATTTAAGTTAATGGCCTGCCGTGTGGTCTGGTGACACATGAGACTGTGTCTTTTTACTTGTCAACCTTTGGTTCGTCAGCCTCAGCAGCGAGCAGCTGTCTGAGTGAAGAGAAGCCTCTAGCTCCAGTGGCCCGGGAGCAGGAGGCACAGCTGAAGCCCAAGGTTGAGGGCCTTTCACCCAGCCCCTAGAGCCTTAAAGCCTCCAAACTGTAAGAATAAACTCCTGTTTGTTCAAGCCATCCCATTTGTGGCATATTCTAGTCAGAGTGGTACTAGGTAACCAAAACAGGTGGGATCAGGCACAGCTGGGGAAGATGTCCTGTGAGGAAGAGTTTGGGCAGCATGGTGGAGGGTGCTTCGGAGATTAAGCCTTGGTTGCAGATGGTGGCTTTACAGCTTCCTGTATATTCATGCTGAGGCAGCACAGTGGGCTAGGTACCCTCAGGAGTGATCCCTGTGGACCCTTGGGAGAGATCCCTGTGGCCCCGCAGGAACAGTTCCTAGGAACCCTGATACAATGAGTCATTCACACGTGTCTTGGGGTCTTGGAGACGTGTAACTCTGATAACCCAAGCCAGTCAGATACCCCGAGAGGGGGCTGTGAACTATGTGGGCTTGCAGGTCTGCTGGCGCTCAGCAAATATGGCAGCTGACCCCCAGCTGTTGGAACACCCTCTTAGATTTTTTAAAATTTATTTTAATTTTCTTTGTGATTTGGATGACAGTTTACTGAGCACCTTGGGTTTCTGTTCAACAGTTCCTGCACGTTTTGTTTCGTGCCATCTAATGCAGTCTCCACAATGCAACAGCACCCTTCCCACTTCCTCCTGGGTTTCCTGCTTCCCTTCCTCCTGCTCTCCTGTCCCTCCCTGCCTTGTGAGCTTTATCCCCGGGCAAATGCTGCCCCTTTGAGCTCCTGTGGTCCCTTGTTCTGAGGGGAGTGTGCCTCCCTGGGGTTATCCTTCACTTTGTAGGCCTATCGTTTGGCTGAAAGTTGAGCCCTGGGGGCGAGTTTGGTTCCAGGCTTGAAGGGTGTCCAAGGGCTATTGTTTTGGGGGTTCCACCAGGTTCTATGAGTTGGGGCCGACTCGATGGCACATAACAACAACAACAACAACACAACCAGGTTCTATTAGACCAGTGACCAAAAGCTGGTGGGATTTCCTTGCCTGACCCCCAAAAGATAGTGCCACCTACTGCTCAGCAGGGAGCTTGCAAGAACCCGGGAAGAAAGCAACGGAAAGTCCATCTTCAAACTTGACTTTTGTCCCAGGAGAGATTTCTTCCTCAACCTTAATTTTGGAGTTATTTTTTCTTAGAAGTTCCTTGGCTACTGTTGTATGTTTAAGAAGAGAAACACGAGGAAGTAAGTATGTCCTGTTCTTACCCAACTTGTCACTGGCTTGTGGCCACCTCCGTCCTGGGGTTGCGCCTTCCTTGGATAGAGAGGAGAGGGAATCACTGCCCGTTATCTCTCTGTTCCCCTTGGAGCCAGGCTCTGAAAGCATGTCCCCACATGCCCTGAGCCAGGACTGCCACCAGCTGTGTCTCTGGAGCCTTGTAGTTGTGACCCAGGGTCACGTGGTGGCGGTTAGGACCCTTCCCCTTTCCTAGCAGGTTTTACCTTCTGTCCTCACTGACCCCAAGGAACACGTGTATTCCAGGGCCTGGAGGAATGGCCTTCCAAAGCAGTCTCCAAGTGCAGGACCTCACTGAGTCCTTGCTGCTGACCTCTGAAGTGCTGCCATCGAGTCGATCTGATCCCTTCAGTGGGTACTAACAGTTCTGCCATTTTACAGGTGAGGAAACAGGATCAGAGAGGCCAAGTACCTGGGCCGAGGTCACACAGCTCCAGTGACAGGGCAAGGCTGTGAACCCACACTGGATCCTTCGTCGTAGTCTCCCATCCCAGCCTCTCTCGGCCTCTACTTTCTGTTAGGTGTTTTGTCTGGCCGTGTGGATGTCTCGGGGTTGCCATCAGACCTGCTCAAACCTCAGAGAGGACCTACAGTTCCCAGCGGAAGGCAGCGCCTGTCCTTTAGTGTGTGGTGGTGGATCGCGTCCCCACACAATACAGGCACTCTCAGAGGTACTGCAGGTTTGGGTCCAGACCACAATAAAGCACAAATCACAAAACAGCGAGTTGCATGTGTTTTCTGTTTTCCCAGTGCGTGTGAGAATGATGTTACACTCTGCTGCAGCCTATGATGTGTGCAATAATGTGATGAGAAAGTTTGGAGTGCTGGGAAAATGACCAACATGGGACACAAAGACACAAAGTGAGCACGTAGTGGCGGCTGCAGTGGTGACAGAGAAACAATGCCGACAGACTTGCTCAGTGCAGGACGGCCTCAGACCTTCCATCTGCGGAAAGCACAGCATCTGTGAGGCGCAGTGAATGAAGGGTGCCTGCACGTGCTGGAATCCTAACTCCCACACCTGAGGCCGCAGTGCTGATCGAGCAGGGGGTGTGGGCTGGATCCTAACTGTCCCCTGGTGTGTCCTGGGTCCTGGCTCTCACCCAATGTGTCCTCGATCCTGACCGTCACCCGGTGTGTCCTGGGTCCTGACCGTCACCCAGTGTGTCCTCGATCCTGACGCTCTCCCAGTGTGTCCTGGGTCTTGACCGTCACCCGGTGAGTCCTGGGTCCTGACGCTCTCCCAGTGTGTCCTGGGTCCTGACCGTCACCCGGTGTGTCCTGGATCCTGACCGTCACCCACTGTGTCCTGGGTCCTGACCGTCACCCAGTGTGTCCTTGATCCTGACGCTCTCCCAGTGTGTCCTGGGTCCTGACCGTCACCCGGTGAGTCCTGGGTCCTGACGCTCTCCCAGTGTGTCCTGGGTCCTGACCATCACCCGGTGTGTCCTGGGTCCTGACCGTCACCCGGTGTGTCCTGGGTCCTGACCGTCACCCGGTGTGTCTGGGTCCTGACCGTCACCCGGTGTGTCCTGGGTCCTGACCCTCACCCGGTGTGTCCTGGGTCCTGACCGTCACCCTCTGTGTCCTCGATCCTGACGCTCTCCCAGTGTGTCCTCGATCCTGACGCTCTCCCAGTGTGTCCTGGGTCCTGACCGTCACCCGGTGTGTCCTGGGTCCTGACCCTCACCCGGTGTGTCCTGGGTCCTGACCGTCACCTGGTGTGTCTGGGTCCTGACCCTCACCTGGTGTGTCCTGGGCCCTGACCCCCACCTGGTGTGGGCTGGATCCCACCCGCCATCACTTCTGAGTGGTATCAGGGCAGATTATACCGAGAAACAGGGACCAGTGGCGGGAGATCGACGCCATGTGGGCGTCTGAGGAACCCGGGATTGTGAGAACAGCACCTGAGAGTCCCGGATGCACCACAGAGCCGACAGAACTCAGGCTTGCCTCTAGAACTGCGCCCTGAACGCCAACCTCTGGCCTCCTGACCTGTGAGAAGATGCCTTTCTGTGTTTCCGTAGTTTCCTGTGACGGAGGCCCAGGACCCTGTGATGCCTGGAATGAAGGCTTTTTCCTCTCTGAGGTGCTAAACCATGGCTACCTGATGTTCCAGCCCAAGTCTGAGCAGCTTTCAAAGGTCTGTTGTAAACACCCCAACATCTTAGCACCCTGGAGAGGCACAGAGCATTCTGGCAGAGAAAGGGCTCCCTGGGGGTCGTCTTGGCAGGCACACGTCCCTCGGCTGGCGTCCATGTCTAGAAGGCTCATGCCTTTCAGCAGCCCAGAGCACAACCCGTCGCTTGCCGGAGCTCTTGATGCGTTGCTGTTTTCAGAATTAAGGATGTGGAGTTCAGCCATTCAGTGTTTGCATTTAAGGTTTAAAAAGTGCTTTCACGCTATAAGCCCCGGTGGACAGGACAAGCTGTCTGCTCCATCCCTGGGCCTGCAGGAAAGCTGGCCTGGACCACCTACGGGAAACTAGCCTCCAGCTCTTGCCACTTGGGGCCGCAGCGGCACCCCCTCTGCATGGCTGGCCGCCTTGCAGCCCGCAGCCCACTTGAACCACATAATCCAATCTTTCTAGGCTATGTTACCCTGGAGACTCAGGGAGGTGAGTAACTAAACAGACACAAGGCTAATCCCTCTTTCCTGGGCTGACAGGTTAACTCCTTGCCTTCTGTTCAGCGTGGGGTGTCTGGATCTACGGCTGCATTTTAGAAACGTGCTTGGTGCTGCTCAGTTTCCCGGGCCCACTGCGTTACTGGCACAGTTCTAAGTATTGGGAGTGATACGGTCTATACTGCCCCCATGTGGGCAGAGTCCCCTGCTCGTGCACATGGTCAGCCTGAAGGTGGACCGTTCAAGTCCGCCCAGAGCACCTCAGAAGGAGGCCTGGTAATCTACTTCCAGAAGAGCAGCCATTGACAACCTCTACAACCCCGCGCTGCTCTGACGCACACAAACCCTGGGAGCCCGGCACCTGGTGCACAGGCGGGCACTAGTACTGTGCACAGAGTTGGTAGTAGCTTGCCTGGAGGTCACACAGCCAGGGAGCTGCAGTTCAGATCCAGGCTGGCTGCTTCATAGTCTGCTCTTAACCCCACAGGGAGGGCTCAGTACGTCTGAACTGCCTACCTGACATCAGTTTCCATCCATCACTCACACTCACCCCATGTGCAGTTAGTGTCTACACCATGCGAATGCTGAGAGGGTGGCTAGGCCCCCACTGTCTCCACAGTGGCGGGCGAGAGGGTGGGGAATGAACAAGCCCATGAACAGGTGTGGAACAGAGGGCAGCAGTGGCTGCAGGGAGCTGAGTGCAGAGGGGAGCGTGGCATGAAGAGGAGGACAGTGGGGAGGGGTCTCCAGGGGAGTCGGAGAGAGGCCAGGCTTTTGCAGGGAGTTGGGGCTGAGGGCATGCAGTGCCCCCTGGGAAACTCTGGGCTGCCCTTGTGTCCCCCAGGATGTGGCGGTCGGCGTGGGAGACCATGACAGCACATCAGAGGCAGAGATGAGTGAACTCATCACCTAGCGTTGGGCAGAGCTGAGCCAGAATTTCCGAGAAGCAGGCTGGTGAACAGCTATTTGCCCACTGGCTCAGCAAGTCTGGAGCCTGTGTTTCTGAGTGGTGTGTGGTGCAGGGGGCCCCATGGAACTAGAGGTTGTAGACTCACCTGCTCGTCAGGAGCTCTGCAGATGCCCCCACAAAGGCCTCTGGCTGCTAGGAGGCACTGCTGTGAAGTTGGACTGGATTCTACCTCCTCTCAGGAGATGCAGGGCTTTAAGAAAGCTGCCTGCCCCAAGGACACAGGTCAGGGCAGGCCCTTGACCCTCATCCATCATACTGTGACTGCTGACTGGTGTGGGATGTGAGCGGGTTCCAGCCGGTTCCAGCTCACTGGTGGCAGACAAGCCTTCCTTGCATTCCTGCTCCTTGGCCCCAGCTGGTGGCATAGAGTGGGCGTCCCAGCAGAACGCTCGTCTCTCCACAGGAGACTGGTGGAGCTGGTGCTGAGAGCGGCCTGCAGCCTGCTGCAGGCCAGAGGCAAGCGAGATCTGTGGGGCGGTGCGCCATGGTCCTCGGGGCTGGAGGTCGCTGTGTCTGTCTCTGGAGTGCAAGCTGTTTGAATGACTTCCACCCCTGGAGGCCTTTCCTAGGCCTCTGCCTTATCCCCCATCACTTCCTCTGTGACGCTTCTGTCCCTTGAGCTGGGCCCCTTCCCTGTCTCCTCCCCTGTGCTGTGCTTCTGCGCCCCCTTCTCTTTGCTTGTTTTGTCAGCCTGGCTTCTCCCTCTCGTCTCTTTTCGTGGTCCCTCCTGCCAGGCACACGGGGCGATCTTTCTCCAGGACTTATTTCTTCGCTGCTTTATTTCCAAGACTCTCCCTCCAGTCACCTGCCTGTCGGTCCTGCTCCCTGCCTCCCTGCCGCTCAGCTCTTCACTAGAAATGGCATGTGATGCCCTCCTCCCCCCTGTTAGGATAACAGGGAAGCCAAGGGCTGTTTTGGGAAGCAGCCTCTTGGGAAATGGCCTGTCTGGGAGGCTGTTGGCCAGCAGATGGCGCAAGAAATAGTAGCTCCTGGTTGAAGTACTGGCGCTGGCTGACAGTTTTACAGCCTAGGAACCTGAAGTAGGTCGCCTGCGTGGGCCCAGACAGCACACTGAGTCCGGGAACGGTCTAAACCCGCGCCGCCCAGTGGAGCTGTGGTGCGGGCCACAGGTGAGGCCTTGGTTCTCTGGTGCTGCTGTTACAGAAATACCACACGGGGGTGGGTTTTACAAACAAATGTATTTTCTCGTGGTTTGAGGGCAGGCTTTGTCTCTGTCAGCCCGGCGGGGAGGCCCCCGCTCTTTTGTGCCTTGGTGACTTATCATACATTGTGAATCTATTGTGTTTAGTCTAATATACTAAAATACCTTTTCAACAGGCAGTGTTAAGAGACCTGAGAATTTACCTTCTTTTTTCCACAGGAGACTTAGAAATCAAAGTGTAATTTCTAGTTCAGACACCCTGGATCCTGGCTCAGGAGCCAGGTGTGGCTCGTGCCTCCCACACTGCACCAAAAGACAATCCAGGTCTGATTCCTGGTGACCCCATGTGTCACAGAGTAGAGCTGTCCCATGGGGTTCTCTTAGCTGTGATTTTAATGCCAGGCCTTCCATGGCACTGCTCGGTGGGTTCAAACCACCAGCCTTTAGGTCAGTGGTCACGTGCAGACCATTGGTGCCACCCAGGGGCCTCATTGTACTGGATGTCACAGGTCTAAACCATTGTGAATGTCACTGTTCCCAGTGCCTCCTGCTGCTCACGTGGGAGCTTTGGGTTTGAGTCCTGGCCTGCCTCCTCTCAGTTTGTTGATTGGCAGGACTGGAAGGAGCCCTAGGGGGTGGTGATCTGCTACGCAGCAGCTAACCCAAAGATCAGAGTGAGAGAAAAGAATTCCTCTCTGTCCTCTAAGGGCACTGCAGGTTGGAATAGATTCCAGGGCAGTGGGTGTGCTTTGGGCTTTACTTTCCTGAAGACTGACAGCCTTGGAGACCCTGTGGGGCAGTTCCACCCTGTCCTCTAGGGGTACTGTGGGTCGGAATGGACTCCACGGCAGTGGGTGTGGTTTGGGCTTTGCTTCCGTGAAGACTGACAGCCTGGAGACCCTGTGGGCAGTTCTACTCTGTCCTCTAGGGGCGCTGTGGGTCAGAATGGACTCCAGGGCAGTGGGTGTGGTTTGGGCTTTGCTTCTGTGAAGACTGACAGCCTGGAGACCCTGTGGGCAGTTCTACTCTGTCTGTCAGTGGGGTCAGAGTCAGAATCGATTAGGCAGCAACTACATCGTGTGTGTGTGTGTGTGTGTGTGTGTGTATCCATCAAGATTTTCTTTCCCAAAGAAAAATAAAAACTCATAATTTATTTGACCCCCCAAAAAAAAAAAAAAAAAAAAAAAACTTCCCTGAAAGCAGACTCCAAATAGTTTTAAGCAAATGGATGACAGTTTGGGATTTGTGGACACGTGATGTGGAGGAGGGGATAATTGCACACATCACATGCTCCTGGCAAAGTCTCAGTCATACGTGTGCAAAATCATTTTTAATTTGTTTCAGTAAAAAAAGAAGGGAAAAAGTCTCTCAGTAATTAAATTCCCTGCCTCTATGCATGTTGACTTAAATCGGGCCATTTGGTTTTTAACTTGACTCAATAGAAACTCATAGGCCAAAGGTATGAAGTCTGGGCTAGTCTTCCCGGTTCCAGCCATAAACTCAGCCTCTGTGGGCACCAAGTGGGTGGCCTTCCAACTCCCTCTGTGGTCCTGGGCCAGTTACGAGGCAGGGCTTCCCATTCTTTGCAAAGAGAGTTAAAAATACTTCCAGGTCCAGCCTGCTGCCTGGAGGGACTGGGCCGGGCCTGGGGTAGGCTCAAGTCCCACCTGGGGAAGCCCAAGGGGAGGCAGAAGCTAAGGGCAGGGGCTGGGCTGGGCGCCCGTCTGCTGCTCAGCTGCCAGGCTGAGAGCCGTGTGGACCTCTGGCCTCCATTTCCTTCATTGGAAAAAATGGGAATAATGAGACTGTCCCCTCAGGATCAAACAAGATAAAGCTGGATTTTGCTTCCTCCTTCCAATGTCTTTAATAATGGCCCCACAAGATGACTGAGTGTAATTTTGTATTTTTCTTCTTGACAAAAGCTGGTTGGTTGGCCAATTTGATTCACCTTGGATGCTGCAAACAAGTACTTGGCTACTAACTGTAAGGTGGGTAGTTCAGATCCACCCAGAAGGCCCCTCAGAAGAAAGGCCTGGGGATGTAGAAAACTAGCCACTGAGCACCTCCGGGGCCGCGAAACTTCTCAGCAACGCAGGGGTTGAAAAGCAAGCCCTGTGGGGCACAGCTCTGGTCTGACACACACGGGTCCGCTGGGAGTCGGGATTGACCGGCGGCACCTGGTTGGGTTACTTTTATGAAGCACTTACTATGTGCCGCACACTTACTGTTGGCCACACTGTCCTTCCAGGATCCCTGCGTTGCTGCTGTTACTCTCCCATTAGACACACGGGAGGCTGAAGCTCAGGAAGCAGTCAGAGGGATTTGAAGCTGACAGTGGAAGTGCACACCCATGAGCCAAACCGCTGCTGTGTGCTGCGTGGCCTCAGACCAAGGATTGCACACTTTTCTGTAAAGGCCCGGAGTCAAGATACTAGGCTTTGCCTCTGGTTCAGACACCAGCCACAAAAGCCCATTGCCAACGAGTCGATTCCAGCTGACAGTCTATGGGGCAGAACTGCCATATTTGGTTTTCAAGGCTGTAATTTCAGAAGCGAAGATGACCAGACTTCACCTCATCTACTGTGGTCATGTTGTCAGAAGGGACCATTCCCTGGAGAAGAAGATCATTCTTGGTAAAGTGGAGGGTCAATGAAAGAGGGGAAGGCCCTCAACACGGTGGACTGACACAGTGGGTGCAGCAACGGGCTCAGGTACAGCAAGGACCGAGAGGCGGCCCAGGACCGGGCAGTGTCCCATTCTGCTGTGTGTGGGGTCGCTGTGAGTCGGGGCTGACTCAGCACCCTTCACGACAACAACAACATAGACAGAAGCAGATCACTAGGTCTTTCTGTCGCAGAGCAGCTGGTAGGTTCAAACTGCTGGTCTTTAAGTTAGTGGAGTGCTTAACCACTGTGTCACTAGGGCTGCTTCCTTCCAGCTCGGACTCGCTTTCCCAGCTCTCACACACCTGCACGTCCCCTTCGTACGTCGTGCACCACGCTGCAATTCCACCCTATCTGTCTCCCCGCCTGGGCGGGAGCCTGTGGGAACGGGAGACTCACCCATCGGACATACCTCCCGGGTTCTCCCAGCCTCTAGCAGAGGGCCTGACTCAAACCTGCTGAATAAATGAACTGAAGGAAACCCAACGTGCCAGTAGAATTCTTCAGGCCCCAAGGTGGCATTAACTCAGTGATGTGTCGTGAGAATAAACAACATGTCCTAACCCTTTGTGCTCCTTATGTTTTTCTGTTTTCTAGGTTCCCAAATTTATATACTAGGTAAAGTGAAGTCACATAAAGGACAAGTCTCTTTTTAAAAAGTTTTTTTCAGGATTAGTGTATTTAATTAGCATCAAAACCAGTATCGCTACAATACACTTTTTATACAGACTACTAAGCCACACGTGTGCAAATCAGCCTCTGAGGACAACTTAGGGCCTTTACAATATGACTTCAATATTTCCCTATTGTTTCCAGGCCATATTTTTTGCTATTAAATACGTAATAAAGTTCACGAGGAACAAAATAATAAAGTAGGGTGATTGTAGCGAGTGAGAGCAAGCACGCGGGTCCCAGAGCTTCCGTGTCTCGGACGCCGGGAGGAGCGGGGATGACTCTCACTGCCTCCGGTGCAGTGCATCCTCTGACTAGTCTGGGACAGGCCTCCAGTGACCACACGTCGCGCTGCGCCTGCTTTGGGGGACCGGAGCCATCCCTCCGGTACTCGTGGTCAGAGGCCCTCAAGGAACTCCAAGTCCCTCACTTCCCTGACTTGAGCAGCCCCTAAAGTTCAGACGGTGATGCCGTGGGCAGCGGCCATTCTGGAGCTCACTGCTGAAGGCAGTACCCCTGGGGGGCATGGGCTTTTGTTTCTTCCCCCACCTTGACACTGAGTGAGCTTGAGCAGGCACCTCAGGCCCTCTGAGCCTCCTTTCCTCATCTGTAAAAGGACAGTGCCCATCTGCAGACCTGTGGAGGTCCTAAGAGGACAGTAAGGAAAGGACACAGCTGGGGCCTCAAAGTTGTTGTGGTGCTATGCCCTCAAGTTGACTCACAGCGCTCCTGGAGGACAGAGTGGAACTCTCCCTACAGGGTCTCCGAGGCTGTCAATCTTCACAGAAGCAAAGCCCAAACCACACCCACTGCCCTGGAGTCCATTCTGACCCACAGCGCCCCTAGAGGACAGAGTGGAACTGCCCACAGGGTCTCCAAGGCTGTCAATCTTCACAGAAGTAAAGCCCAAACCACACCCACTGCATGGAGTCCATTCTGACCCACAGCGCCCCTAGAGGACAGAGTGGAACTGCCCCACAAGGTTTCCAAGGCTGTCAGTCTTTATGGAAGCAGACTGCCTCATCTTTCTCCCACGGAGCAGCTGGTGGGTTCAAACTGCTGACTTTCTGATTGGCAACTGAGCGCTTGATCACTGTTTCAGCAGGACTCCTTACATACGTGTGTACATATGTAACGTGTACACACTTAAGTAGATTATCTGATGGAGCATTGAAAGGTAGTTTGTGCTGAGTCATGAGAAATAGCTTCATGTCAACATGTCATGACCTTTTAGTCATCATTTCCTATTCGTGGCAACATTGATTCAAACGTTTGGGTCATTTCTTTGTTTCATACTTTCTTCCTCTCATTTAAGGGGCCCATACTGATTAAAGGCAAGCACCCTCATCTGTTCAGCGGCCTGGTACAGCCCTGTGGAACATGCTGTGTTTCTTTCCAGTGCGTCCATAGTGCTATGTGGCCCCAGTTAGTACTTGTGAGTTCTGCATTCAGATTTTTTTCTCTTGAAATCGTAGCAGAACTATCCCCCTGCCAGCATTGCACAGGCTGTTGGTTACTTTTGGTGGCCGCATGGTATTTCATCGATTGGATACTGAGGTTAACGAACCCTAGTGCCTGGCTTGGAACCTCCAGGCCTCGTCTAACCTTTCAGGATTCTAAGTGGTTTGGCATTGCATAAACAGTGTGTAAGAACACCTCCTGCGTTTTTTTCCCTGTGAGTTGGAACTGACTCAACAGTGCCTGACACATTTACTTTCTAGTGTTAAAGCACCACAGCTCCCTGGTGGCACAGTTTGCAATTTGCTACTAACTGCACGGTTGGCGGTCAAACCCACCCAGCGGTAGCGCAGAAGAAAGGCCTGATGATTGGATTCCATAAAGATGACATTCAACAAAACCTTGGGGCACGGTCCTACCCTGTAAGCCGGGGTCTCCATGAGGTGGGAGCCACTCGGCGACAACTGGTTTCGCGTAATTTTTGCTTTTGCAATCAAGAAATCGACTAGACAGTTGCTGCCCCCCTGCCATTTGCATTATTGGGTACCTTCCCCAAAGTGGCATTTCTGGGTCATACACCATGCCTGATCCAGTGCTCAGGAGTGACAGGGACAGTAACAGCCCTGGCAGGGGCTGGTGCTGACTGGCCCCATCACCCAGTACAGGCTGTCACAGCTGAGTCACCACAGATGCCCTGTGAGGAGGGTGTTGCTGCCTCCATGCACTATAGAAAGGTTCCATCACCTGCCCACCCACGTCAGGGAGTTGTGGAGGACAGCATCTCGACTTGAACACAGAACCCTGTGTGCTCAGATCCTGAGCCCAACCGCTGCCCCCCTGCACCTGCCTTTCCTGTGGGGCATGGGGGTGGTTTGCGCTTGATGTCGGCTTTGCTGTTTCTAAGGACCAAATGTGAGTGATCAACATGGTGGCATTGAGGAAGAGGAAGACAGAGGTACATGGGAAGTGCAGACAACAAAGATGAGCCCTTTTGCACATACAGTACTGTGTTGTCAGTGAAGGCAAACATGGGTATACAAGTGGATAGATGGGTGGACAGGCTGAACTATTAGCTATGTCTATGCAGCGGGGAGACCATGTATAGGGTTGGCAGACAATGGTTCTACAAGTGTATTTGTATGTTCTGTAAGAATTCTCAGGTATATAGTAGAGCTGGCAAGGGACAAGGTTGTAGTCACTTCTTGGCCACCGCCAGCTACCCAGAGGGAGTGAGTAGTTGAACTTGTGAGCTCGGGACCGTAGTCACAGGGGATATCAAGCTCAATTGGCATAACATACTACACAAAACATTGTTCCACCTCCTGCTTTGGTGAGTAGCGACTGGGATCTTAAAAGCTTACAAGCAGCCATGTAGATGCAACCATGGGTCTCTACTCATCCAGAGCAAAGAAGAATGAAGAAAACCAAAGGTTCATGGAAATAATTAGTCCTAGCGACTGGTACACCATGCGATCCTCAGCCTGTACGACTATGAGACCAGAAGAACTAGATGGTGCCCGGCTGCCACTGTCAACCACTTGGAGAGGGATCTATGTAGGAGATCCTGGATAGACAGGGAGAACAATGTGGAACAAAACTCACAATCATTTGGGGGAAAAAAAAAGGGGAGGGCGACCAGGTTTGCTGGTCTGATAGAGCCTGGTGGAACCACTGAGACTATGGCCCCCAGCTGTCCTTCAGGTCTGGAATTAAAGCCACTCCTGTGGCTTCCAGCCAAACAAAAGACAGGCATGTGAACTGAATGTTTACCTGAGGTATTACACTCCTTGGAGAGATCAATCATGAGAGAATAGAAGGGCTGTGTATGCACAGGAAGACAGTTCAGGGGGCGGGAGTACATGGAGGGATGGACACAGGGAAGAGGTAACTATGGGGAGGAAGTGGGAGGGAAGCTTTTGCATTGTGGTGAATTGTAGTTAATGTCATGAGACAAAGTGTTTGTGAACTGCTGTATGGAAAGTGAATTTACTCTGTAAACTGTTGCCAGCAGTGTGTTGAGGTACTTAGGCCACCACACAGGACATTTGAGTGACTGTGAGTGGTGGGCTGTGTCCCCCACTGAGCTGGGCTGTGTTGGGGGGAGGCCTGTCTTCCAGGATGGGGTAGGGCTTGCCTTGGCACTTGCTGGTGTCCAGTTGGTATGTACAGAGCCAACCTCTTACCCGTCTGGAACTGTGTGTGCCCTAGGGACTGCAGACGCCCAGCATGTGACTGGCCTCAAGCACTCTGACCTGAGGGTCACCGCAGCCAATGTAGACTTTCTTAGGGGGACTGTGGGAGAGGCCGTGTACATGGTAGTTGGGAGCCCAGCACTAGTATTTGGCCACCTGGGCTCAGGTCCTGATGCTGAAGTAAGGGTTGTCTGTATAGAATGGGGGATATGGGACATGAGGGTTGGAGATCAGAAGCCAGAGGCAGGCCTTGGCGATGGTGCCCACGTGCCGCCGTGATGCTGGAAGTCTGCCATCAGTATTTCAAGTCCCAGCAGCCACGTTGCTACAGAGCTTCCAGATTAAGACTCGGGAGAGTGGGTGGGACGGGTCTCACCAGGACGCCGTCCCACGTGCTTGCTGCGGGCATGTCATCACGAGGGATCAGCTGATGCAGGAGGACTTCGTGTTTGGTGGTGCAGAGGCCAGAGAGGTGAGGAGACTCGAAGAGGTGGACCGACACAGTGGGCACAACGGTGGCCTTCAAGGTGCTGGCGACAGTGGCAGTGACGCAGCCCTGGGCCACGTCTCGTTCTCCTGGCCGCGGGGCGCTGTGAGTCCGGGTGGGCTCAGAGCAGCTGTCTGTCCTCTCTCTCTCTGTTGTCTGTCTGTCTGTCCCTGTCTGTGCTCTGTCTGCCTGTCTCTGTCGATGCCTGTCTCTGTCGGTGCCTGTCTGCCGTCTTTCCCTCTGTCTGTATCAGTCGGTCTGTCATCTATCTGTGTATTATCTGTCTGTGGCTCCCGTGGGGAGGGCTGGCTGGGAGGTGGGGGCAAGTGGAGGAACTGCATGGTGACCCCAGAGGCGGCGTCCTCTGCTGCCACCTTCCCAGCCCAGGGAGCCCTAGTGGACACTGTCTCCTGGCTCCCCCCTCCCTGAGTAAATAGCAGCTACCACCTTCACCTTTGTCTCCTGCTGGGATGAGCCGCCGAGTGGCTGAAGGACTGTTGGGCGGCTCTGGGGCGGAGAGGCCTTGGTCCCGACAACCAGGGGTTCTCTGATTCTGGGCAAGTGACTTCCCATCTCTTGTTCCTGCTTAAGAGCAGGGCTAACATTGGTCCCATCCTTCCAGCGGTAGCATGGTGATGAGAAACAACCCGTTAGGCACGTCACATGTTTCCCTGGCCATGATGGCCACACGTTGCCATCTTCTAGGGCCCTCTCCTTTTCAGCTTTGGGGTATGTGTCAAGTGAGGTGTTTGCAGCCAGTGGAGTGAGAACCTGGCTTCGCTTGGCTTATCGAGGAGGTGTTATTACTTCTGACTGGTGGGAAGCTCGAGGGGTTTGGAGTATCAGGTTGTGGTGGTAGTCACTGCCCACCTCCTCTAGGACCCTCTGTCCTTCCTCCACTCTGTCACCTGCAGGGTGTTGGCCGTGACCCCAGGCCTGGTCCACGTGCTCAGAGCACTGCGTCTGGCAGACCCAGTTCCCTCAGTGCAGACACCCTTTCCCGGGAGCACCCTCCCGCACCCCCAGGTCCCTTTGGGAGAGCCTGGGGGCTGCTAGGAAGAGGAAGGGGGTCTGGCTGTTGGGTGGGCAGTCAGAACACCCTATACAGGGCAAAACCACCTGCTGCTCAGAGGGGGCTGGAGCCGTGCCCCCCACAAGAGGCCACGTCCTGACCCTGGGCCTTTTCTTCCCTTTGCAGAAATAGATTCTGTTTTGTAGAGCAGTTTTGGGCTTCCAGAGGAATTGTGCATTAAGGGCAGAGAGCTCCCACCGAGCCTCTCTCTGCCTGGGTGATTCTCGGGTCCTGTGGGACATTTGTTAAAATGTATCAACTGATAGTGATACGTTGTCATTAACTGATGACCATAGTTAGGAGTTCTGGTCACCCTTTTCAGTTTCATTTTTAAAACTTAGTTGTGGTTTGGGTGAGTTCACAGAGCAGGTTACTTTCTCATTCAACAGTTGATACACATTTTGTTTTGTGACATCGACTGCAATGTCCACAATGTAACAGCTCTCGTCCCACTTGCTCCCTGGGTTTTCTTCTTTCCCGTCCCCTCTTGCCTTCTAAGCTGTATGCCTGGGTGTGAGGCCGTGAACTGCTTGGTGTGGCTTTTCTGGCCGGTCTGTGACTCCCACCAGATGACTGGGTGGGACCATGCAGGTAAGGTGTCGGGAACTCTGATGTGGGGATTGGTTAGTTTTGTCACTCTGCCAGCCTTAAAATGAGCCCTCCTGGAGGTAGAAGGGGGGATCTCACTGCCATCAAGAGAGAAGAGCTGGAGGTGGCATGGAGTGCATCCTTGGACCCGAGATCCCTG
Source organism: Orycteropus afer afer (assembly GCF_000298275.1). Classification (NCBI taxonomy): domain Eukaryota; kingdom Metazoa; phylum Chordata; class Mammalia; order Tubulidentata; family Orycteropodidae; genus Orycteropus; species Orycteropus afer. The sequence continues at coordinate 11,142,111 of NW_006921644.1, read as the reverse complement.
CACGGGACCTCCTTGGCAGACATGAGTGGCAGGGCCAGCTGGCTGAGGAACCAGGGGACCCATCACAGAGCAGTGAGCTTGCTGGCCACAGAGCAAGAAAGCTGAGTGCCTCTGGGCAGGAGGCTTACTGGCTGAGTGGGGCGCACCTAGGTGCACCTATTGGCAGAGCTAAAAGCTTTGTGACGCTTGCTGGAGCAGGGCAGAGGCCAGGCTGCGAGGCCAAGAGCCAGAAAGGCATGCCTGAGGGCATAGCAGAGGGGCACAGCCTGCTTGAAGAATTGTATCCTGACTGCATTCCTGAGCCTCAATTGTTACCTGTTGCTTCCCTAATAAACCCCATCATCATGAGTATTGTCTGTGAGTTCTGTGTGGCCTTGCAGTGAATTATCGAACCCAGCAGAGAAGCAGCGAGTGCCGTGGGTGGGACGGTTGGTGTCAGAACTGGTAAAAAGGCTGGCTGGTGGGGGGGGGTCCGGCCTCATAGGAATCAGCCTTGAGCTGCTGATGGTGATTCTGTCTTCCTCTTGTGAAGATGAAGGAGGTTGGAAGATGCCACCTCCATACCCTTTTCACATTGGGCAGATGCTGCCCTTCCGATCTCATGTGTTTGATTTAAGAAGTGTGTACCTTCCTGGGATTACTGTTTACCTTATAGTCCTGTCTGTTGTTGGGCTCAAAGTTCAGCCGCAGGGGTGAGTTCAGTTCTAGGCTTGAAGGGTGACTGAGGGCCACTGTCTCAGGGGTTGCACCGGTCTGTATCAGACTAGTAAGCCTGGTCGTCTTTTTTTTTTTCCAGTATATTTTGAGATTTGTTCCGCATTTATTCCTGCCCCATCCAGGATCTCCTATTGTGATCCCTTCCCGAGTGGTCAGCAGTGGTAGCCGGGTACCATGTAGTTCTGGTCTCCAGGTCATGGAGGCCAGGGTTCGCGTGCTCTGCTAGTCACTTGCACTAATTGTTTCCATGTGTCTCTGACTCTCTTCACTCTTTACACAATACGAGGAGAGACCAGTAAGTTGCACTTAGATGGCTGGTTGCACGCCTTTAAGGCCCCAGTTGCTACTCACCGTGGTAGCATGTAGAGCAAAGGGTTCAGGCTTTGTACTCTTCAGTCCCTTGAATTTTGATCCATGAATAATGTCATGCGTCACCATGCCAGTCTCACACAGGATGGTCTCGCCGCCCTGAAAACCTCCTGTGCCCCACCTGTTCGCCTGACGGCCACTTGTCTTTTCCCTCTCAATCATTTGGCCTTTTTTGAGTCACAGACTTGCAGTCATCTAGTGTGTACCCTTTCAGAGCCCCCCGCCCCTTTTTAGCCTGGCCCATTTGAAGCTGAGAAGAAAGCCCTCTGACAGCTTCATCTGGTCCCTTGCCAGGCCTTTCTCTGGGTTTGCAGGGTGGTGGTCTTTCACGCTGAGCCCAGGTGAGGGGCTGACATGCTTCCAGAATGCTGCCTCACAAAGGCTGGCCCTGGCTGAGCGCGCACCATGCACTCCTCGAGGCCCCGGGACTTTGACACTGTGCCCTTCTTCTCAGACCTGAAGGTTGTGGGCGGGCTAAGGCAGGAGAGCAGCAGCTGGGGAGATGAGGCCGGGCTGCAGCTGAGTGGACGCTCCTGGGTCCGCCCCCAGCTGGTCTCAGGAGAGCGGAGAGCCCCACACTTTCCTCCTCCATGCTGAGGTGTCGCAAAATATCTCCAGCACTTTTTCTCTTGTTAATGCCTCCTTTGTGTGAGCCCGGGAGCTGCCTCTCGCCTGTTTACAATCCTGAGCTGACCCGGAAAGGTGGTGGTGGTGGTGCTTTTTTTTTAAGAATTAATAGACTTTACTTTTTTAGGGCAGTTCTTGGTTTACAGAAGAACAGTACAGGAAGCTCCCACAGACCCAGTCTCAGCCCATCCTCTTTCATGAGTCGGGCAGCACAACCCGTGATTGGCTTGTTTCACTCACCATCATGGCTTCAGGCGCCGTCCACTGTGTGCTGAGGCGTCGGGCCTCCCCTGGCTGAGTGTTTCACTGTGTCTGTGGACCACCTTTTGTGCATGCATTTTTGCATCTTCTGGCTGCTGTGAAGCGTGCTAAATGAACATTGGTGGACAAGTTTCTGAGTCTCTGCTTGCAAGTGTCATGGGCATGTACCCAGGAGTGGAATTGCCAGGTCACACGGTAGTTCTGTTTTTCAGCAACCTCCACACTGTTTTCCACAGTGGCTGCACCATTTGCTTCCCCACCAGCAGTGGATAAGGGTTCCGACTTCCCCACATCCCCACCGACATTTCTTCATTTCTTTTTAATCTTAGCCCTCCTAGTGGCAGTGGAATGGAGTCTCATTGTGTTTTTTATTTGCATCTCTCTGATGGCTAATGAAGCTGAACATCTTGTCATGTGTTTGGTGGCCCTGTGAATGTCCTCTTGGTGAAATGTCCATTCAGTCCTTTGCCCATTTAATGACTGGGTGATTTGTTTGTTTGTTGTTAAGGTGTTGAAGTTTTACATACATTTTCGTGATTGGATTCTTGTCACATTTATGGTTTCCAAAGATATTCTAGTTGATAGCTTATCTTTTTACTTTCTTTGCAAAGTCTTCTGATGAACAGAAGGTTTTTAATTTTTGTGAGGTTCCGTTTATTGATTTTGTCTTTTGCTGTTTGTGCTTTTGTTATTAGATCATTCCCTTTTGAAAGGCAGGCCTGATAGCGTTCCCCCTGCTGGTTCTAGGAATGTTATGGCTTTAGTCTGCACACTTAGGTCCTAATCCATTTGAATTTGTTGTGTATGACGTGAGACATGCCTGATAGTGTTCCCCCTGCTGGTTCTAGGAATGTTATGGCTTTAGTCTGCACACTTAGGTCCTAATCCATTTGAATCTGTTGTGTGTGACGTGAGACATGGGTCCTGGTTCATCGTCCTGCATGTGGAAGTCCAGTTGTCCCAGCACCGTTTATCGAAGAGACTCTGCTTTCCCTCTTAGTGCCTTTGTCAAAAATCAGTTGACCATAGATGTGTGGGTTTAGTTGTGGACTCTCATTCTAGTCCATTGGTCTGTATGTCTGTTATTATACCAGTACCAGGCTGTTTTGATTACTGTAGTTGTAGAGTGTGTTTTAAAGTCAGGAAGTGTAAATCCCCCTACTTCGTTCTTTTTCAAAACTGTTTTAGGTATTTGGGGTTTCTTGCCGTTCTATATACAGTTGAAGATTGGTTTTTCTACTTCTGTAAAGAAGGCTGTTGGAATTTTGGGTGGGATTGCATCGAATGTATAGATTGCCTTGGGTGGTATTGACACCTTAACAATATTAACTCATTCTGTCCATGAACATGGAACACCTTTCCACTTACTTGAGTCTTATCTCTTTCGTTGGTGTTTCATTTTTCACTGTGTAAGTCCATCACCTCCCTGGTTAGATTTATGCCCAGGTATTTTATTCTCTTAGCTGCTATTATAAATGCACCTGTTTGCCTAATTTCCCTTTCTGATTTTTCATTGCTGGTGTGTAGAAATCTAACTCATTTTCATTTGTTGACTTTGTACCCTGTAACTTTCTTGTGGGCTCATTGGGATGGTTCAAACCCATCAATGCTCTGACAGAGAGAGACATGGTGATCCGCCCCCGTAAAAGTTTCAGCCCAGGACAGCTGGCTTGATTGCACCAGACTCAGTGACGTGGTTTACATTAGGGATCACTCCATGGGTCACCCGTGATAGACTTCATGAATTATGTATTCTGTTCCCAACGCTTTGTAGTAGTGCTGGGTGCAGGGGGCATGGGGAAGGTGAGTAAAGTCAGTGTGGTACCTTTTCTGAAGACCCCACCCTTGGGGGTTGCTAAAGGGGCATGGAGGCCACATCTCCTGACCTCCTCTAACCCCACAAGAGGAAGACAGGATCACCATCAGTAACCCAAGGCCTATTCCTACAAGGCCAGAGGTGCTGCCTCCCTCCAGCCCTTACATCAGCCGTTCCTCCCGCAGCACCCAAAGCCTAAATGCTGGGTTCGATAATTCACTGCAGCGGCCACACAAAACTCACAGATTATGGAGTTTATTAGGGAGGCACCAGGCTACAATTCAAGTTCAGGAACAACGTTCAGTCTCTCTCCCAGTCCGCCATCTCTCACCCAACAGTCTCTCTCAGTCTCTCTCCCAGCAATGCGTGTATCCTCCATCTCTTTCCCAGCCCACGTGTGTCTCTCAGGAGTGCATCCTTCCTCAGCCAGCAGTCAGAGAGAGTTCTGCCTCTAGGAGGCCTCCTTTTGAGCCCAGCAGAGTGGCCAAACCAACCAATCATAACATCAGAATTCTAAACACCTGAGAGAGAGCGGGACCCTCCCAGAACATTGTTTAGTGCCAAGCCCAGCAGAAATACCACAGGTGGACAACGTTAGCAATCAGGAGCTCGTCAGGTGCTCATGGCAAATCCCACCTGGAGTTTACAAAGACTTATGGGTAGAAAAGCCACACTAAGGAATTTACTACACTGCCGCGGTGAGCTTTGCTGGGCCCCAGTCACTCTGAAGAAAAGGCTCAGGAGTCCTTTCTGTGCCTCCTTCCAGGACTATTGGGAAACTCACTGGAGCCCCTGGAAAGGGAATTCTTCTGGCCGCCTCCTTACAGACCTGACGTTAGGTACGGTGCTCATGCACACACTACAGCCATGATCGGGGAGGAATCTGCAGGAGTAGAAGAAATCGGGGGGATTTGTTTTCTCTTCCCTTTCCCTTTTGAACTGATGACAGCCCCCCAGAGGCTGCAGACCCAGCTCGTGGTCTCTGCCCTCCTCTAGTCCCCCCCCGGGACGTCACCGAGCCACAGTGCAGTGTCACCACCAGAAACTGATGCTGAGAGGTGCCAAGACTGGGCTGCCAGCCATTTTCTCCTGCACTCCTGTGTGTGCATTTGTGCATGTGTGTGCACACGGTGTGTGGTTCTCTGTGTTTGATCTAGTGCGGATCTGTGGAACCACCATTGGGGCACAGGTGACAGACTGGCTCTTCACCAGGGGCTGATTACCCAATAAGCATGGTACACACTGGCTCACGTGTGCTTACTCCCTAACCTGTAGTGACCAGTTTCACATGTTTCCACCAATCAGAGATTCAGCTTCTAGGTGTGGCTGGTATCTGTCTCTGTCCCAACCCCACAGCCCCTTCCTACAGAATCAGAGCCTCTTTTCACGTTTACAGTCCTGTCAGCGATAGAGTACCCAGTAAGCACAAGTAAACTCATGCTTACCTTGCTGTTGGGCCATCTGCCCCTGCCCATTGCCACACAGGAGCCCCTCGTCCTCCACTGGGGGGTGGACTCGACGTTAAGAAGTGCTTTAGCACTGTCTCTCCCCGTCAGGAGGGGACGAGCTCTGCTTCTCTGCCAAGCCTCGCTGACCCTGCCTTGGTTTTTATTTAGGGCCCTTCCCCCTTGCTCCCGGGTCTTTGTTTCCCTGGGACATAGCCTGGGTCCACGTGCATGTCCCTGCCTTGCAGGCCGCTTGTGCTGAGCTCCTGCAGCGGGGACGTGGCGAGGACCCAACTCTCCACGCCCTTCTGATCAGTAACCAGGAACCAGCCTGTCCTTCGAGGACAGTGGCTCTGCTGCTGGAGGGACCTCAGAGCTGCCCAGGTCCAGGGCCCCATTTCCCCTGCTGTGGGTGCAAGGGCAGTGCACTCAGCTCGTCTGAGTCTTGGCGTTTCTGTCTGAAAGATGGAGTGGGTGGGCCTTGCCCTGACCATGGAGGGTGTGCAGCAGAGTCATGGCCTCGGGGATCTCAGGTGGCTTGGGGGTTTAGCTCCCCAAAAACAAAGGGGCTGTTCCCACTGTTTGTCCCTCTTAGGGACTCAGGGAGACTTGACAGCCCCTTCACAGGGAAGCATGAAGATACAAAAAAAATAAAAAGGAAGCTGAGTGAGAAGGTGTGAACATGGCAGAGCACAGGGCCACTGGCCTTGTGAGGATGGGATGTCCCCGTGGAAATGACACTATGCTGTGGTGGCGCGGTGCTGACCAACACACAGTGAGCATTTGCTGCTGGGTCCTGAGCCACCTGTCAGGCGCCATAATAGGCCCCTGCTGCTGCTGCCCCCAGCCCAGGTGCTGCATCTCCAGGCCTCGTTCCGAAAAGCGGACAAGAAAGCAGTGGATTGAGCTGCGTTTGCTCTTGGGGTTTTCAAATAAACCAAACCATAAACTAAACCAAAAACCAAACGCACTGCCATCGAGTTGGCACCGACTCATTGCAACCCCTCCTTGGGTTTCCGAGGTGATATCACTACGTAAGTAGATTGCCCAGCCTTCCTTCTGAGGAGTGGCTGTTGGGTTTCAACTGCCAGCCTTCTGGTTAGCAGTCAGATGCCCTAGGCACTATGCTACCAGAGCTCCTTTTCAAATAGAATCAGAGACTAAGCTCTCATCCAGCACTAGTTTAGTCTGGCCTGGGGGAAGACATGGCCTGCTCTGTTTGTGAACGGTGGCTAGTGTTTCTTTGTGGAAGGCCATGCTGTTTCCAGAAGCATGCCGACAAACATCCAGAGCTGACTTAGCCGACTCAGGCGGTTTACCTTGGAGCAGGAGCCTGTCCTCACTAAGTGGGTCCCTGTCCTTGAGTGTAGTGACCTGCCAGACTTCACACCTGAGGGGTGGTCCACTCCAGTAAAACTTCCTTAAAAAAGTCCACTCACTGCCACCAAGGACATTCCCTGCATGTTTAAATCAACGCTTCCCACTAGTACAAAGGCACCGAGCGTTCTCCATCCCCAGGCTGGTTGTCTTTGACCTTGAACTCTGGGCAGCTGTGGAAGGAAAAGGAGATGGACAGAGGGGCAGTAGGTGTGTGAGCAGCACCCCTGGCTCCCTGACCCCCCAGACCTGATCCTTCTGACGGGATTTGCCGGCAGTGACAACTGCTTGGGGCAGATGGGCTCCTTTCTCCATGTTAATAAAGCCACCCCTTCAGTGCAGAGGCTGGGGTTCCCTCTGCTGTGACGTTAATCAGAGTTGAGGGGTTCTTTTTGTGTCTCGAGTGGGACGTAATGTTGATTCTCAGAAGTTCCTGGGGCCGGGTTCTGAGCTCCCCAGGGCCTGGCCCTTTGTCTGCCGTGTCTGTCTCTCCCAGCTGGCTGCTGTGCTCAGAGACGCCTGTTGGATATTTACTGAATTTAAAAGACGTTGGTGGAATAGGTGTGAGAGCATGTTTTTCCAATAATTTCCTGTTTCAGCTAAGAAGATTCTAGATTATTATTATTTTAGATAATTTTTCTTCCTTAGCAAAGATACCTGCACACATACATACACACAGTGACACACACAGATACACACACACGTAGACAGACACGGAATCATACACACTCACATATATACACCCCTCCATACACACACACACATTGACAGCCAGTAACATTCACACATGTACACATACAGTCACACAATGACATGCATATGGACACCCACTGATATTCACACACACACACAGTCACACAGATGCACACAGACACACTGACATTCACACACACGTACAGTCACACAATAACACACGTACACGTTGTCGATTGCCCCCTTTCATAGATCATCAGAGGCAAGTTGATAAGTAGAAATGTAACATTTCTGTTTCGATTTACCTTCTAGGTTGATGCAGAAAAACCCAAAATAAGACCAAGACAACTCAGGTAAGTGGATTAAGTTTTTTTTTTTTTTTTTTTAAATTAGGATTTGGGTGAAGATTTACAGAGTAAATTCACTTTTCATACAGCAGTTCACATATACTTTGTCTCATGTCATTGACCAAAA
>NW_006921644.1:11069706-11132112 GCF_000298275.1 Orycteropus afer afer | reverse complement strand
TTGAGATCCGGCACTGTGAGACCTCCTACTTTGTTTTTCTTCTTCAGTAGTGCTTTGCTTATCCGAGGTCTCTTTCCTTTCCATATAAAGTTAGTGATTGTTTTTTCCATAAGGTGGATTAAGTTTTGAAGTCTGTCTCGTGGTTTGATGGAAGCAGGCACATTCCTGAGGATGGGCGTGATATTGTAGAAGGGGCTCGGATTCCTAGCTATGTGCTTGGAAGGTCCCTGTCTCCCTGGGCCTCAGTTCTCACCTGTGAAAGGTGGCGTTGGATCTGACGGTCACAGGGTCCCACCAGCTTGGACATCCTGGGAGAGTAGAAGGGGGGCCTCAGGTTCGAGGTGGACAATTGCAGATGTGCTTCTGTGTGACAGTTAACAGTGGGAGCAGGACTAGAAGGTTTGGACGCCCACTCTGGCTTTCTGGAAGGTTGACTGTTAACATACTGGTTTTCTTTTGCTGGCTTATTTTGGAAATTCTTTTTATATTTACTTTTGATTTTCCCTTGTAGTTGGCTCTCTGAAGTTTAGTAACTTTGCTGTTTATTTGGTTGTTTGAGATCTGAGAGAACAAGTATTTTAGTTTGTATTCATCACCTATTTTCATATGCTTGAAATGACTTACGTAAAAATAAAATGCAAAGCATAAAAACTACTACTCCAGAATAAAAGGCAGCATTGAAAATCAGGAAAGGTCAGAGATGGAGAGGAAGTGTATTTGAAAACTTTGCACTGAGAGAAGCTACAGTAATTAAGGACACAGCTCTGCTCTGAGCTTCCTAGCGGCCAAGGCAAAGAGCACAATCGGGAGAGCATGATTCTAGACGCTAAATGTAGGGAAGCAGAAATCCAAGAGGGGCCATAATCCTGGGTTACTTTGCCTCAAATGAGCCCTCAAGAGTCTCTGGAACATTCTGGATCCCAGGCTCAAAGGAATATTTTGCCAGAGTTTGGAATCGTTTGCTGAAGTTCAAATCCAAGAGGGTGACAGTTGTTGATCTTTAATTCTGAGTGGTCAAGAAATGTTAAAGCTTGCTGACCAAAGTATAGGTACTGTTTGCTCCAGGAATGAAGAGCTGATAAAAATAAGTCTGTTTTGCTGAGAGAGGGTGTGTGACATAGGGGGAAGGAGTGGGCCCTGGCTGGAGGCAGAGAACCGTGGTTTAGAGCCGTAGCGCCGCCCCCACGCTTTAAGTGCTGGCCAAAGGTCCATGGCCTGTCTGCACCTCAGTTTCCCCATCTGTAAAGTCAGAAGGCGGAGCCAGGCTTCTCGAGTTCCTGGGAATGCCAGTGCCACTCGTGAGCCGGGCTGAGCCTTCTGGGGAACGTTTGTTTTTGTCTGTTACAGGGAGACTTATTAAGGCACAGCTATTGCATGCCAGAAGTCACCTGACACCTTCATGTTCTGCTCCCATAAAGTCAAATGCCCCCGAAAACAAAACATCTGTCACCCACCTTCATTATATGTGCAATTCAGTGACACCAATTACATTCCCCCTTGCGCCGCCACCACTCTGCTTCCCAGACTTCCCCTTCACAGGGCCCCCACCCGCTCAGGGCCCCCAGTGATCACCTGTGTGCTGTGGCCTGCACACTTGCCTGTTCCAGAGAGCTCATATAAATGGGCGTGCATGGTGTCTGGCCTTCGACTGATTTCCCTCCACACGACACTTACAGGGTTCCCCGGGCCGTCACCGGTATCAGGCCCTCACTTCTCTTTATGGCTGGTAAGAGTTCTAGAGAAGAGACAGGCCACACTGTGTGTGCCTGTCACCTGTTGACTGGCACTTGGCTTGTTTCCACCCTTCAGCTGCTGTGAATAGTGCTGCTGTGACCATTGGTGCCACATGTGTGAACAGCAGTGCATGTGTGTGAACAGCAGTGTTGTGCGCATGTGTGAACTCTGGTGCCCACGTGTGAACAGTGGTGCATGTGTGTGAACAGCGGTGCACGTGTGTGAACAGCGGTGCACACATGTATGTTTCAGTCCTGCCTCCGGGGGCCCCTTTCTGTGTTACCCTTTGCTGTGGAGTCAGCCCCAATACCCAGCACCCCTGTGTGTGTGAGCAGGACTGTGCCCCCTGGGGTTTCAGTGGGTGGGCTCCACCTCCAGACTTTCACGTTGCAGCCGAGCACATTAACCATTTGCAACACCCAGAAGCCCAGAGCCATCGCTGTCAAGTTGCTGCCAGCTCCTGGCGACACTAACGACAGGCCAGTACTGCCCCTGGGATTCCCGAGGCAGTGATCTTTACGGAAGCAGACTGCCTCACCTTCCTCCTGTGGAGCAGCTGATGGGTTTGAGCCGCCGACCTTTGGTTAGCAGGTGAGCGCTTTAAATGCAGCACCAATAGAGCTCCCTTTATACACAGCCTGTGTGGGAAAGGTGCCGTCCTGCCATGGTCGCCCTTCTCCGGCAAGCCCTCTGGGGTCTGGTGGCCGCCCTTGGCCACTGGCGGGATGCATCTGCATGTGGCTTTTGATAGTTTCCACAGGCGCGACCAGAGCTGAGGCAAAGCTGCAACGCTGCAAGGATGTTTCCAGGATTGTTCCTGGGCAAAGATGTTGCCACTCTCACTGGGGAAAAATGGTTTCAAATATTGGCTTTTGTTTTTATGGAAAGTGGTGAAAAACTTGAGGGAAACCACAAAATCCTTTGCTTTTATTGAAACCACAAAAATTGATTAATTTTTTTTTTTTTTAAAGCAGTTTTGCTGAGGGCTGAACTTTCATGAAAGCGCTACTTGTCTTTTCTGGAAATTTCTCTGGAGAGTGTAATGAAAGGCCTTCTGTTGCCTGCCTGCACTGAGCCCAGCCACCCCGAGTCCACACAGAAGTCAGACTTTGTGCCCAAGTGCCCCCGGCCGGGTTTGTCTTCACTCTGGGATGTGCACACCCTGCCTGGCTCTTCCTGGGCCCCTAGTGGGCATGGACTGGAAGCTGGGGAGCGCTGCCTGGGCAGTGTCCAGGGTGTGCCACGTGGAGGTGACCCCGATCAAGTCCCGGGACTGACTGTCCTTCCCCAGCCTGTTGCTTCCTCACTGCCAAAGCTGACGTGCTCCCCACCTGCGCCGCCCGCCGCTCCCTGTGCAAATGGAAAACAGCTTGCCCTGGCCTTGCTGCCGACTTGCCGATGAATTGGTCCCCACCCGAGGGCTGGCACAGGCTGTCCCTGAGCTGGAGACCAGCTGTCCATCGGGCAGAAATCTCTCTTTGCTGTGCCCGCAGCAGACCCCCTGCCAGGTGGCTGGGCCATTACGATCTGCATGTTGGTGGTACTGCAGTTAGCTCTGATTCATAGTGACCCTGTGGGCAACAGAATGAAACACTGTCGGTCCTGTGCTGACCTCAGTCAAGGCCATGTCTGAGCCCATTGGCAGTGACAACGTCAGTCCAGCTCATTGAGCGTCTTTGTCCCGGTTGCTGACCCCCGTTTTCCCATCATACTGTCCCTGTCTGTGCATACAGTGTTGTGTCTTTCTCAGTCCGGAAGTGGAGGATGCTCTGGGCCAGGGAGCAGGGCTGGCTTCCAGTTACCAGAGCATATTTGGTCTTAATGCAAGTTGGAAAGCACAGAACTAGGGGCTCCTTGGGGCATCTCTGGGGCCCCTAACTTGGCTCCAGGGCAACAGACCTGGTGTGTTGAGAGGGTCGTGGCCTGCATCAGCTGCCCTGCCTATCCCTGTTCTCTGACCCACACTCTGCAGAAGGGACCTCCCTTCACGGCCTGGAGTGCTGCTGCCTCCCGCTCCCCTTGCTGCCCCTTCTGGCAGGCCTGGGAGCCTCTGGGCCTCGGCTTCCCCATCTGTCTGTTGGTGTCAGGAGCGCTTAGTGGGAAGAAGCATTTCATGTGCTGGGAAGAGGGTCTGGCCCGGAGGAGCTGTGCATGCTGTTATCTTAGCAGGACAGAAAGCCTTCTTCTGCTCTCCTTGCAGAAGCCAAGTCTTACTTCATTTTACAGATGAAAGATTACTAAGTGATAAAATTCATGGTGATTTAGATAATTGTCGATAATCTCCCACTACTCCAAGGCAGCTATTATATTCAATTTTTGCATTTTACCTTAATACCACTCAGCATTATCATCATTTTAATGTTTAACTTCCATGAACTAAGACTTTTGAGTGAGCCAGGCGTCATGCTGAGGGTGTCCCAGGAGTCACCCCACTCGATCCACCAGCTCTGGGAGGTGCCAGTCCCACAGACAGGGGACCTGAGGTTCAGAAAGACGTGCCAGTCCAAAGTCAAGAATTTGAACCCTGACTGCAAACCCTCCGGGCGTGTTGAGTGTGGGATTCCCCGTCTTTCCCTCGTGTGTCCAGCATGGTGCTGCATCCTGTCTCTAGAGCAGGCCTAGGTCTGAAGCAGGTTCCAGCATGGTTCTGAAGTGGCTCAGCCAGCCTGGAGGAGCCTTCCATCCTGGCCACCTGCCGGCTTGTCATCCCCAATGTCCTGCCAAGCACAGTGTGTCCGTCATGGCCTGGGACAGCCCTCCGTGGTTGCCAGCTGTGGTGCAGCCAGCCCGACTCACGGGGCCTCCTGCCCAGAGCGGCGCCCAGTCCTGCACTAGCCCCGTGAGGGCTGTGGATCAGATCCTTGTGAGCTGTGGGGTCTCTGTGGGCTCATTCCCAGCGTGGCTGAGCCTTGACAACAGCATGCCAAGTGACAGGAGTTATTCACAGAAGGAGAAAATGATCAGGCCTTTCCTCCTGCTCTCTGTCTGGACACCCCACTGAAATGTGTTCAGCATCCTGGTGTCCACTGACAGGCTGGTGGGTGGCTGCACGTGACATGCACCTGCCGGGGACTGGTCGTCTGGGTCTGCCGCACAGGAGGCAAGGATTCTGTCATTGGACTTTTGTTGCCTGGGTGACAGCCTGGGTCTTGGTCAACCAGGTGCAACATCCAAAGCCATCCTGAGTCCAGGGGAAGGACCCAGATACTTCCTCATTCTTCCTCCTTCAGGTCACGGACGTACGGGAAGACAGCTCTTCTCAGGAAGGTGCCCCTGCCCCTCTCCTCTGCACTGCTACCACTCAAAACCCAGCCCGCCCCGGGGACCTTCACTGACCTGCAATCTCATTAGCCTTTGCATTCAGTGATGAGCTCTAGGGGTTCACTGGTTAAGGCATTTAGCTGCTAACCCAAAGGTTGGCCGTTTAAAACCCACCAGCCGCCCTGCAGGAGAAAGATGAGGCAGTCTGCTTCCCTGAAGATGAGAGCCTTGGAAACCCTGTGGGGCAGTTCCACTCTGTCCTCTAGGGGCGCTGTGAGTTGGAATGGACTCCACGGCAGTGGGTGTGGTTTTGGTTCTTTTACATTGAACGTGGACATTATGTTCTCAGGGGCTTGGCTGTAGTTTAAAACAAGTCTCTCCTTCGCTCATCTGATTATCTTTTAAGAAAACACCTCATTGTTCAGATTGAAGAATGACGAGCTTCACCACATCCAGCCTCTTCACCTCCTCGTTTGTCTGTCTGTCCTGTGTAGCCAGAGTAATTGCAGAAGCAGAGCTGTGAGCTCTGCAGTCAGAGCCGGTGTTCCTGACTCTGCGCCCATCTGTTTGCCCTCCCTGCCCCGTGCCCAGACGACTTCCAACTGTTTACGGCCACAGCTCTCTTCCGGCTGGCTTCCTGACATGCTCCAGAATGAAATACTCAGACCCTAAGTTACTGTCATCTCCCATCAACCTCCTTTGAGTGTAGTCACATGGCTGGGCCGTGATCTCACCTCTCCTCTGGCTTCATCACACGAAATACAATTTTCCAAAGGTAGGGTGACAGCTCCCGTGCAAATGTAAGGCAATATGTGCACGAGCTTTGGTGGCTCCTCCTGGGGCTACAGAGATGTTCACGGGGTCTCTGGGTTAGGCAAATGGCGAACAAGGCCTGGCTGCAACCAGAAGGTTGGAGGTTTGAGGCCTGGTGAGAAAGGCCTGGTGAACTACTTCAGGAAAGTCAGCCCTTGAAAACCCCGGGGTCCTGATTCTGCTCTGAGCCACACGGAGCCGCCTCAACTGCAAATCAGGTCTGCCGAGACTGGAAGATGTTAAAACTGGTTGAAAGGAGAACCTCGAGAGTAGACTGACATCCAGGCAACCAGGAAACCAGTTCATGCCCAGCTCCGATCTGCAGCAGAAAATGTAACGGTTGGAGCTGTCTTTTCTGTGAAATGACCATCTCTATGGGGCAGATGGAGTTTTTTATTTTTAAATTTTTCTTGTGACTTGGGTGGAAGTTTACAGAGCAAATTCATTTTCCATATAGCAGTTCATACACATTTTGTTTCATGATGTTGACTGCAATTCCCCACAACGTAACATCACTCTTCCCACTTCCTCCCTATAATTACCTCTTCCCTGCATCCTCATGTACTCCTGTCCCCACCCCCCAGGTGTCTCTGTGCAAACATTGCCTTTCTGTTCTTCCACGAATGATCCATCGCTCCAAGGAGCATATTTACCTGATGTAAATGTTCACCTCATAGGCCTGTCTGTTGTTTGGCTGGAAGCCACAGGAGTGAGTTCAATTCCATCCTGAAGGGTAACTAGGGGATAGTCTCAGGGATCCAGGCTCGCTCAGACCAGTAAACCTGGTCTTTTTTATGATTTTGAGTTTTGTTGCACATTGTTCTCCCACTCTATCCAGGATCTCCTGCACTGGTCCGTTTCCAGATGTTTGACAGTGGTAGCTGGGCACCATCTAGTTCTTCTGGTCTCATGTAGGGTGAGGTTCACATGGTCCACTGATCCCTTGGACTAATTGTTGCATGTGTTTTTGGTTTTCTTCATTTTTCTTTATTCTCGACAAGGGGAGACCCATTGTTGCATCTAGGTGGCCGCTTGCAAGCTTTTAAGATCCCAGTCACTACTCGTCAAAGTAGGATGTAGAATAATGTTTTTGTGTAGTATGTTATGCCAGTTGAGCTTGATGTCCCCTGTGACCATGGTCCCGAGCCCACAGGTCCAATTACTCGATCCCTCAGGGTAGCTGGCTGTGGTCAAGAAGCCGCCACAACTTTGTTCCTTACAGCTCTGCTGTACACTTGGGCCATTCTTATAGCATGTACAAATACACTTACAGAAACGTGGTCTAGACTTTCCTGATCATTCAGCCTGTCGCACCCATCTATCCACCCATAGATCAATGTTTCCCATCACTGACACTGTAGTACTCTCTGTACATAATGGTTCATCTTTGTAGTCTGTACCTCCTCGTCCTCAATGATGGGACAGACAGATTTGTGTCTCCGTGGGCTGGCTCTTTGGTGTGGTGTAGTCAGATAGAAAGGTGAACTCAGGAGGGTCTGCCACACAGTGCCCGACAGGCCAGTGAAAGCACATCTGTGGTCCTTTCTGCCTTTTCACAGCATGTCACGTGTTTTCCTAATGGTTGCGTTCTCTCACTCTGTTCTGTCTCAATGTCTGGATGGAAAGATGGCAACTTCCAAACCTCAGTTGAGGAGGAACTTTGGGAAAACAAAGCCGGGAAGGCGATGGGGAATCAGTGTGTCAGGTGCCGTCGAGTAGACTCCAACTAGACCGACCTTGTGTACAGCGTGCGACTCCCTGCCTGTGCTGGGCCACCCTCAGTCGCTGCCCACCCTCACAGCCACCACATCGATCCATCTCGTTGACGGTTTCTGACTTTTTACTCACCCTCACCTTTACCAGGCATCATGTCCTTCTCCAGGGACTGGGCCCTTTTGACAATGTGACCAAAGTAGGAGAGACGACTTCTGGTTGTTCTCGTTCCTAAGGAGCGTTCCAGCTGTCCTTCCTCTGAGGCAGATAGGTCTGTTCTTCTCCCAATCATGGTAGATAATGTTCAGGATTCACTAAAACTACAACTCAAATGTATGAGTCCTTCTGTGGTCTTCCTTTTTCATTGTCCAGCTCTCACATGCATATGAGGCCAGTTAAAATATCATGGCTTGGTTCACGTGCACTTTAGTCTTCAAGGGAAATCACTAGATGAAGGTAAATCTTTTAAAAATGACACTTCCGTCCAGGACGCTCCTTGACTTAAAAATGCTTGGCTCCCAGCTGTTGCACGATCCTTTCCAGATACTTCCACAGGGCATTCACGCTTGTCAGCAACCTGGCCTTGACCCCAGGGCTTTGATGCTTGTCTACACCTGGCCTCGATAAACCTTTAGATCCTCAAAGATAGTTGGTATAATAAAATAGTACCTGCCGGTGGCAAAAAAGAAAACAAAATTAGATTACAAGCCACATAAAGTAAAGACCAAAAGCCCTGCCCACGTTCCAATCCTTAGCCTGTATCCAAGAGCGAAGAAAACTGGTCTCCGGGTACTGATCGTGACTCTGATTGACTTGAAGGTCATTTGAAGCCCACATAGTGTTTTGTCAGAAATGGCCCTGGCTTTCCAGAAGGAGCTGGCAAGTGACACCAGCAAGAAGCTGCTGTCCCAGACAAGTTTTGGGACAAGTTTTTGTTATCACCTCTAGAAGTTTCCAGCAACGGAAAGTCACATTTCTGTTTACACAGAAAACTCGGTTGCTGCCTAGTTTGAGACCTACGTGGTATTGCTGTATCCGAGCTGCTGTTTAAATAGTGTGCCTCTGGCATCTCAGAAAACAAACCAAACCCACGGTTGCTGTGGCGGGCCCAGTCCCACGGCCCCTCTGGGGGAGTCAGCGGGCCCAGTCCCACGGCCCCCCTGGGGGAGTCAGCGGGCCCAGTCCCACGGCCCCCCTGGGGGAGTCAGCGGGCCCAGTCCCACGGCCCCCCTGGGGGAGTCAGCGGTCCCAGTCCCACGGCCCCCCTGGGGGAGCCAGACCGGGACTGTGCTCCACGGGTTCTCAACGGCTGGCTTTTCAGATGTCGGTTCTAAGGGCTTTCTTCCAAGGCACCTGGATGTGGACTTGACCTTAACCATTTGCACCACTCAGGGCCATCACTTCTATGTATATATGAAAACCCAGTGCTGTGGAGGAGCGGCTTGTCACAGCTTCCTTCCCTCCTCTCTGGCCACAGATTCTTCCCCATGCCCAGCCATGCAAGTGACGCTGGGAGCCAGCACTGAGTGGAACATAACCTCACTGTCTGTGGGAACCTCCAGGTCCCACCAAGGAATTAAAGCCCAGTAAGTATCACAGTAGCAACAGAGATGCCAGCTCTAAGGCGCGCCCGGGGCCCTGGGAGCAGCAGGTACTAAGGGAGGGGCCTGTGCTTGGCATGCCTTCAACAGGAGAATTTCCGTTCTATTTTCTCTTGGCCTATTTTTCAAACTTTATGTAGACAGCATACAGTCCACATTTTGTAAAGTTTTTTTTTTTTTTTTTTAAATTCCACTTTTCTGAACTTTATTCTTACTGACAGATGTGACCTGGTTCATTCATTTTTGTGACATCTGCCCCACTGCTGCCTTCCACTTTTCTGAATGCTGTTTCCTCCACCTGCTGCAAAACCACTGGCCATGCTGGCTGGGTCAGAGGGTGGACCTTTGACTCCTGGTGGGCAGGCACATTCCTTCACTTAGAAATCTGGGCTTGCGTGGTGGGTGTATAATGTGGGAGCCATGGGACATTCTTATCCTGTCAAAGAAAACTGTCTGGAGTGGGGATGAGGCTGAAGGCACACCCAAGAACATAAGAGGTGTAATTAGGGGGAGAGAGAGGGAGGGAGAGAGAGAGAGAGCAGGTGGGAGGGAGAGAGAGCAGGAGGGAAGGAGTAGGGAGAGGGCAGGGGGGAGGGAGAGAGAGCATGGGGGAAGGAGGGAGAGAGCAGGAGGGAGGGAGGGAGAAAGCAGGAGGGAGGGAGGGAGAGGACCCAGACTGTGTACCTTAATTTCCAGTTGCTTGTTTCTACCCTATGAGACCTGAATGTCCTAAGGGACACCCATGTCACCTTAAAACACATCCTTCTTTTGGCTCAAGCTAATTCCATCATTTTCTGTCCCCTGAAACCCCAAGGGACTTCACCAAGATCCATTTGCTTGCTGGCTAGAGCCAGCCCGCCAGGGAGCAGGCAGAAATGAAGGCTGGAACCCTCCAGCGCACACCTGGGCTGGCGGTCCTGGTCCTGCAGTGGTCCTCTCCGCCCCCCACTCTGGGCCTTACAGTCCCATGGGGCCGAGAGCCAGGCCAGCCTCCCGAGGTTTTACTGGTGCTAACTTTCCATTCAGTGCCCCAAGCCCCCTCCAGCATGGCCTGCCCCCTCCAGCGATTGCACCTTGTAATCGCTGGGCGATGAGGCTGCGAGGCGAAGTGCAGCCCCAGGAGTGGAGGTGAATGACGCCGCACGGTCCCTCACTCTTCCTCAGTGCTCCCTGGGTCTCAGAAGAAGGAAAACAACGGACCCGAGGGCGTGCTTTGATCTTCTGCACCAGCAGCCCCTTTACAAGGTGTTATACAGAGTCTGCGTAAGTCCAGCTCTGCAGTGGGGTCAGTGTTCCCCAACAGGTGTTGGGGGGCTGGGGGTAAGGCATGCCCTCCCCCCCCCACCTCCTGAACAAACACAGGAGCAGGTCTGGCTTTACCATACTGTTCACGTTTACAAGCGGGGTTGCTGCTTAGGGCCTGCTGCTGGGCCCCTTCCTTCCCTCACCTCAGGGAGCGTGGCAAAAATGGGAATTTCCTGCAAGACTGAAATCTAAACCAGGGAAAGCAGGAGTGTACCTGGGTCTCTGTGGCAACTCAGCCAAGGGTTCGTGAGACATAGCCATTTCTCTCTTCACGCCATCTCGTCTCTCTTTCTCCAAAGCAGATCCCTCCACATGGGGGCAGACATGGCTGCCTACCGTGAAAAGTCTCAGGTAAGGTTCTGATTGGCTCATACTGGGTCCTCTGGGATCCCCGGGCCAATCAATTGTGGCTATGGAGGTGGAGTCACAGAAGAATACTTACAGGAAATTGGAAAATTGGTTGCTGATTAGACTGTTGATATTAACACATTCTCATTATTTTATGGGTGTGATAATGGTACTATACCAAAACCAAACTCACTGCCGTGAAGTCGTCTCCGACTCATAGCGACCCCTCCTTGGGTTTCCGAGGTGATATCACTATGTAACTAGATTGTCCAATCTTCCTTCTGAGGAGTGGCTGGTGGGTTTGAACCGCCAGTCTTCTAGTTAGCAGTCAAATGCCTTAGGTACTACGCCACCAGAGCTCCTGTAATGGTGCTAGGGCTGTGTGAGAAAAAGCAAAAGAGCCCTTCTCTTTTCATGACACATTCAAGCACATGCAAAGACAAACACCTGAACCATCATTCTGAATGATGTGATGCCTGCATTCATTCTAAGACAGTATGAGTGGGCATGCAGGGAAGGGACAAGGGACCGCTGGGCACATGGGGAGAAGAGGCGAGGGACGGTACGGCTGGGTTCACATAGAAAGGATATGAGGCTGGTACGAGAGAGAATTTTTGAGCCTGAAACTTGGGTGATGGGTACTTTGGTGTTCATGGTACGGGTGTTTCTGTTTTTCACATGTGCTTGAATTTATTTCATAAGAAAGTAAAGAAAGACTTTATTTACTTGCCTAAAGCACTGCAGCTCTTGGAAACATTTGTAGCAATATGCAAGGTAAGTCAGGGGGCCCAGTGGTTAAAGCGTTCAGCTGCTAACCGAAAGCTCAGTAGTTCAAACCCACCAGCCTCTCTGTGGGGGAGAGATAAGGCACTCCACTTCTGTGAAGACTGACAGCCTTGGAGACCCCGTGGGCAGTTCCACTCTGTCCTCTAGGGGCGCTGTGGGTCGGAATTGACCCCATGGCAGTGGGTTTGGAAGTTACCTGCATCCCTGCTATGCCCGAAAAACATGGTATTTTCCCTGCTCCTGTAAGTAACACAAGCGTTTTGAACGGATTTGACATACAGAAAAAGGAGCGAGGAAAGCACAGGAAGGCTGCATTTCCACAGGGCAGCCCTGTTGCTGTTTACACGGTCTCCTGGTTTTTGCTCGTCGAAGTCACGTGGCGGGGGACATCCCTCCGTCTGTCCCCCGTTTGTCCATATTTTACTTATTCCCTCAGGAGAGGTTTCTGTAGGAGGAGTTACTGAGTGAAAGCTCTCGGCTGCATTGAGAACTCTCGAGCGAGGACGTTGAATAGTTCTGAGGACCATGAGTGACCTAGCCGTGTCTGTCTCAGCACAGCCTGCGGCAAGCGTCGTCACTGGAGACCTGGCGTTGTCTCTGTTGCTCACTTGGAGGCACTGGCTGGATCGTGCCCTTCACGTTCCTCATTTCGGTTTGTGAGGAGCATGAGGTGTTTTTGCAGAAACCTGTTAGCCCTGTCGAGTTGGTTCTCACTCGCAGCGACCCCACGTGCAACAGAACGAGACGCCGCCCGGCCCTGCACCGCCCTCACAGTCGTGGCTAGGTTTGAGCCCGTCGTCGAGCCGCCGTATCAGGCCGTCTCACGGAGGGTCTTCTTGTTTTTTCTGACCCTCTGTTTGACCAAGCTTGGTGTCCTCCTCCAGAGACTGGGCCCCTCAATCACAGGTCAGAGAAGACGAGACGGAGTCTGGCCATTCTCACCTCGGAGGCGCGTCCTGGCTCTGCTCC
This sequence comes from Orycteropus afer afer, assembly GCF_000298275.1. Classification (NCBI taxonomy): domain Eukaryota; kingdom Metazoa; phylum Chordata; class Mammalia; order Tubulidentata; family Orycteropodidae; genus Orycteropus; species Orycteropus afer. The sequence goes on along the minus strand of NW_006921644.1, from coordinate 11,119,582 downwards.
TGCAGGCGGATCGCGCTCTTCTGGCCCCGTCCTGCGTTCGGTATTTTTGGCGGCACTGCGGTTCAGGTGTGCCAGCTCTTCTGCCGTCTTCCTGTTCCTCATCCAGCTTCCACAGAGGCACCTGAGAATACATTCAGGGTCACAGAGTAGTTACCAACATGGTTGACAGCACAAGCCGTCGCCTCGGCCCCTGGGCTCACATCCCGCTAGGCCTGATGGCACGCCTTTCAGGGCGTCAGTCTCTCTTCTGTAAAGTGGGGTATCACTGTCTAATATGAAGCGAGATGATCTGTGCGACGTGCAGGGCAGTGTCTGAGTTCTGAGTGCATGCTGGCCCATGACGGGGATGGGGATGTACATGAGCAGGGCACATAGTTGAAAGCTGAGGAGACCAGACTTACAACAGAGCCTGGAGTGCAGACGGGATTGGGGACACATGGGGCACCGAGCAATGTGTGATGGTGAAGAGGAGGGCGAGGTCCCCAAGGGCCTCCTGACAGACGCGGTGGTTGAGCGGCAGCGTGAATGAGAAGCTTGGACAAGCAGGAGCAGGGGCCAGGGAGAGAGATGGAAGGAAGGGGTGAGGCCTGCTCTTCTTCCATTCCCTGCCTCTCCCTGCTCACGGCGGCTTCCATCCCCTGACGAGCGGAGAGATGAACGGGGCTCAGTGGTAAAAGTCCAACCTCCGTGGCAATTTTGTTTTGAGTAATTACCTAACACAGCTGTGGAGATTTCATAACAAAGAAGTTTGGGAAAGTCCTTCCTAGAGGGTGAAAAAAAAATGAGAACCCCCCAATTCCAGTAGTGCCGGCAGGACTAAAGCTCGTGAGCAGTGTACGAGCCCAGCACTTCTCCGGGGAAGACCGGGTGGGAGCCAAACGTAAAACGTGAGGGTGGGCGCTGAGCAGGCCCGGTCGCCCCTCTTGCATGCCGCTGGGCCCAGTGCTGCCCTGAGGAGCCTGCAGGTGGCTAAATACACCCACGGTGCTTGTCACATGCTGGGGCCAAGGAGGCTTTCCCAAGAGAAGGTGCCGGACAGAGGATGGGGTGGGCGCCCAAAGTGGGGCTGTGCCGTCCACTGGGGCTGCACATCACGGGGCGCTCACACGGGGCTGAGACACGCCGGTGGCGTCATGGTTTTTGTAATGCCTGTCAAGTGCTTGTTCCCCCAGCAAAGCACCCCCAGCAGGCGCTCATGGCAGGACCCCCCTTCACGCAGGCAGACACTCGTGGCAGCCCCCTGTGCTGTGTCCCAGGGTTCCAGGGCCAGCGGGGCACAGCTGGGCACCGTGGGCAGCCTGTGGCCGGGCCCGTTCCTGCCCCTCCTGCTGACTACAGGCCCTCTGGGTAAGTGCCTGCTAGGTGAGGCTCCGTTACTATTGCTGCTGCTGTTGTTGTAGGACAGGTGGCCTGACTTGGGCCTTCAGGTCCGCCTTCCTTGGGGACAAGCCTGCAGTGCCAACAGATCTTCCTGTGTGGGTCCTCCGTGGCTGGGGGAACGAGGGCCCTCACTGCAGTTAAGGGCGGGATGGTGTTGTACAGGACCTCTGGCCAGGGACTCCCTTGGTACAGACCTGGGCCCTGGCCGGGTCCCCACCACTTCCTGAGCTCACAGACGGCCATCTGCATAGCGTCCTGCGTACATTCCAGGGAGTCTTGACCATGGAGTCCGATTGCAGGCTGATGCTGGCAGAGCACCACAGCGGCCCACTTGGCGTGAGGCTGGAGGTCAGAGTGCACGCGAGGCAAGGCTGCCAGCCTGTGGTCTGGGCCCGGGGGGCGTGGGGGCCGTGGGGCCGGGGGTGCAGGCCCGGAGCAGGGCCTGGCCTTTTCCCCAGCCGGTGAGGCCAGTGACGGAGAGCTCACTGCAGTGTCCACGTACCCTGTGGTTCCTGTGGTCGAGGCCAAAACCACCGTCCGGGCAGATGGGAGAGTCGACATCAGGCCCCGTGAACTTGAGTTCTTTGAAGACTGCTCATCTCGGTCTCCTTTGGGAGCAGCTGGGGGACCGAGACAGGGGAAACCCTCCCATGTGCCTGAGTGTGGGGCTGGTGTTGGGGCCTTCCTTGGAAAGTTGTCAAGAATTCAACCTGTTTAGAGAACGTTTCCTGTCAGGAGCCGCCAGCGTCGGGAACAAGCTACCAAGGGTTTGGACTTTGGAGACAGTTATGAAGAGAACAGCCTTGTGGTTGGGGGCGGGGTGACCACGTGATGCTATTTCACTCAAGTCTGCCAGCCCTCACTACGGCAGACATGGCTAACTGATCTCAGAACACCATCCCTCTGACTTAGAGGCAGCCTCAGAGTCCTTCCCAGCACAGCTGTCCACGAAGCTTCTTCCAGACAAGCAGGATTGCACTTGCGTGGAAACCTTCAGACACCGTGTTCGGTGTGTACAGGCTGTGACCGAACGTTTCAGACGATGTGATGTTCTCTACTTACAGCACCGCATAGCTGAAGGAGCTGTGGTGATGCAGTGGTTAAAGCGGTCTGCTGTGAACCAAAAGGTTGGTAGTCTGAACCCGCCAGTGGTCCGTAGCAGTAGTCTGCTACCATACAGATTCCAAAAAAACAAACTCACTGTGATTCTCGTTCTGACTCATAATGACCCCATTGGGTTTCCAATGCGGTAAATCTTTACAGACACCTTAGGAGCTCTGGTAGCATAGTGGCTAAAGCACTTGACTGCTAACCAGAAGGCTGGTGGTTCAAACCCACCAGCCACTCCTCGGAAGGAAGGTTGGGCAATCCTACTTCCGTAGTGATACTGCCTTGGAAACCCACGGAGGGGTCGCTATGAGTCGGGGCCGACTCGACGGCACATAACAACAACAACAACAAGTGCATCATCTTTCTTCTGCAGAGTGGCTGAGGGTACAGACCAGCAACTTTTTGGTTAACAGCCAAATGCACCACCAGAGCTCCTTAGGGCAAAGATGACAGCCTTGGAGACCCTGTGGGCAGTTCTACTCTGTCCTCTAGGGGCGCTGTGGGTCAGAATCGACTCCACGCAGTGGGTGTGGTTTGGGCTTTGCTTCTGTGCAGACTGACAGCCTTGGAGACCCTGTGGGCAGTTCCACTCTGTCCTCTAGGGGCGCTGTGGACCATATCGCAGTCATCTTGCAATTACGTTTATTGGTTTCAATAGTATTTTATTGGCTTCAAACTATTGTAATATAAATTAATTGGCTTTAAGCTATTGAATTTAATCACTTGTAAAAGATGATATTTGATCGATTCTAACTGACTGGTGCTCACTATGGTTTCTGCGCTACCTGCAGTCGGTTAAGTTGGCAGGAAAGTGTGTGGAGCTTCCCCCAGCTCCCATATTTTCAGTTCGTAGTCACTATTTTGCATCCTGTTTCCAGTGCGACATCACCCCGTGCGCTCTCGCAGGCATTTCCCTTCCGGGCTTCCAGTACTGGGGACGGTCCGTTTGGAAATTTGGCAAGGGGAGGGGTAGGGTGCAGCTGAGAACCCCCAGTGCCTTTGTTCGCCATTAGCTTTCCTTTGTGGGCTTAAAAATCACAGAGATGTTGGGCGCTGTCCCAGTAGGCTGTGAGAATCATCAGAGGGAAATTCAGGGGAAAGTTTGTGTGTGTAATGCTTGCTCGTGGGTCCCTAGGTGTACAGTGGGCGCGTCTCCAAGCCCAGGACACGGCTGGTGGAGTGGTAAGTTGATGCCTTCGAGTTGCTCTAAACCAAGCACAGCGTGGCGCTGCAGCTGGCCAGAGAGGGCTGCGGTCGCTGGCGCCTCACGCCTCTCTCCCCTCTCCAGACACAACCTGGAGCTCAGACAGGTCCAGGTTCAAATCCTACGACCACCACGGAGCAGCTGTGCAGTCCTGGGAACGATTACTTCCCAGAGCGTGGGTTTTCAAGTCTGCGCTGGGCGTGATGAAAGGCCAAGGCGACGCTGCGGTGGCAGGGGCGTGGCGGCTCCGCGCAGGCGCACTAGACAGAATCGCCCCCAGCGAAGGCTCCACCCATCCTGTCATCCTACCAAGGCACCTCCTCTGAGAGCTGCCACAGGGCCGCCCTTAGCGTGTACTCATTCCCAAAGAAAGGGCGCACGCCTTGTGTCCTAGAGTTTGAGGAGCAAGGAACCAGGAAGGACAGTACGTGTGCCTTAGAATGTTTGATTTTGAAGGATCAGAGGAAGACAAACTCAAAAAACCAAATTCAGCTGCCTTACAGTTGATTGGACACATGACAAGCCCTCCGTAGGTATCCCAGGAGGTATCTTCACGGAAGTAGATTGCCCAACCTTGCTTCTGAGGAGTGGCTGCTGGGTTTGAACTGCCAGCCTTCTGGTTACCAGTCAGATGCCTTAGGCACTACGCCAAATCTACGCACACCACCACTCTGTGTAGACATCTGGGGGGCTGTCGGGAAGAAGTGGGGTGGGTGTTAGATTGCGCGTGGGTTAAATGCGCGGCTGCTGACCAAAAACTTGGTGGTTTGAACCCACCCAGTGGCTCCTTGAGTGAAAGGCCTGGTAGTCTGCTTCTGTAAAGATTAAACTGGGGAAAAAATCAGATTTTGTCTCACCTACTTTGGTCTTATTGTCAGAAGGGACAGTGCCTGGAGATGGATGTCACGCTAGGTAAAGTGGAGGGTCAGCGAATTGGGGGAAGGGCCTCTGTGAATCAAGAATCAACTCCACGGCTGTGACAGCAGCAGTGGCATCAGCAGGCTGGCAGCTGGGCCCGAGTGCGGGGGAAACGTTACTATTACTGCTGTGCTGTTGTTGTAGGATGGGTGGCCTGACTTGGGCCTTCAGGCCCGCCTTCCTTGTGGTCAAGCCCGCGGTGTGAACAGAGCCTCCTGTGTGGGATCTCCTTGGCTGGGGGAACTCTGGCCAGCTGGAAAGCGGTGCGGTCTGCTGCTTACTTCTGCTCTTCCACAGGAAGACGGGGTGGGGCCCGTGCAGAGAAGGCCCCTGGGCTCTTAGCTGAACTGCAGGCTTGAGTTCAGATTCCGGCTCTGCCACCTGTTGGGTGTGTCGCTGGGCAAGTTGCTTGACATCTCTCTGCCTCAGTTTCCTCATCTGTAAAGTAGTGACGGTACTGCCGTGACATCACTAGGGTTGGTGCCTCACCGTCCCCCACGGACTTCCTCCTGGGCCAGACAGTGTGAAGTTTTTGCAAGAGAAAGAATATGACTGTGTGTGCTTGTGGTGTGAAGATGAAACCACGTGATTCGAAGCGTCTCTGATTAGGTATAGTGACAGCTCTGCTAGGAGCACGTTAGAAGGTTCAGAAAGTAAATTAGCATAGGGTTTAGCCTTGTGGGTATCTTGACACATGTAAGCTGGGTTCACAAAACATGCTTCTGCTGTTACAACTAACTACAGGGATTTTTTTTTTTTTTTTTTTTTTTTAATAAAACATAATAAGTTGCTGCTGAAACACTGCACCGAAACTTTATGCAGTCATTTTGGTGTCCCCCCCCCCAACAGTGTCACCCAGTGCAGTCTGCACACCTGTACTGACACCATGAGTGTCTCCCAGGGCTGTGATGGACTGGAATGAATTAATACAAATAAAGTGTTTACAGCAGTGCCTGCTCCCAAGTATGTGTCAACTGGCTTTGTTAAAGGTAGGTGAAGGGTCGAACCAGGGAAGGGTGGTCTTCAGAATGTGGGTTCGTGCCCTTGTTCAGAAGGGGGCTGCTGGATGCAACCTGAGCTCCTGACTGCACACTCCCGCCTCCTCCACTTTGCTGTAATTTTGTAGATGGAATTTCATAAAGGGTTTTATATGTTTGATCACGATCGTTAAGTTTGCAGTATTTAAAAATAGATGTGTAAAAGGTACATAGGATGGGTTATAAAACACCCTCAAACGACTTTAAAATGGGAACGAGTCCATTCATTTGGGTCTCAGCTGAGTTTATCTTGCATTTCATTTTTTTAATACCCACAGGCGTGTAGAAGTAGGTTATTGAGTAGGAAGTTGGCCAATGCAGGGCTCTGTACCATGTGGGCACTTGTGAGCGCTGGCAAAGCCTGTGCAATTTGATCTGGATTGAAATGGAGTCATTCCCCACCTGCAAAAACAGTTTCCTTCAGCCAACCGGGGTGGGAGGAGGGTCTGTTCCTCCACATCTCCAGCGTGGACCTCTGACTTCCCGTCAGGCCCCCGTCCACACGTTAATGCTTACGAGATGCTTGTTTGTGTTTTTAAAGTGACATCTGTTTGCCCTGGTACTTCCATCAGACTGACGAGCTGAGCCATGTGAAACCCAGCCGAGTGTCTGGTGTGCAGAACCCCCAGGGCCTGGTGGAGCTTCATACACTTGGTGAAATGTTCAAGTGAGTGAATGTGGGCTGATGTGTGGCCTGGTAGATTTCAGTGGGACAGGTCCAAAGGTACTTTGTGGAGAACTCAATGTGGCAAGCACAAGCCAGGATGCTAAAGAGGTAGGATGGGGCATGGCTGTGAGCCAGCCCTAGCATCTAACCCATGACTCCCCAGCTGTGACTGGGGGGAGGTTTCATAACCTCTCTGAGCCTCAGCTTTCTCATGTACAACATGGGAACCATAGTCCTACCTCCTCTGAGAGTTTTCATGAGGATTAAATGAGTGAATGTAGAAAAGTGCGTAGAATTCAATGTGCCTGGTCAGTACTCAGCCTGCAGTAATTGCTCTTATTTCTGGAAGTGGTGATGACGGTGGTGGTGAGAGTGGTGATGATGGAGATGATGGATGATGGTGATGGTGGTGGTGACAGTGATGTGATGGTGACGATGACAGTAATGACAGTGGTGATGGTGACGATGGTGAGGGTGATAGTGATGGTGACGATGATGACAGTGGTGATGGTGGTGGTGGCAATGGTGATGGTGGTGGTGGTGGTGGTGGTGGTGGTGGTGAAGATGATAACAGGGATGATGGTGACGATGATGACAGTGATGACGACGGTGATGGTGGTGGTGGCAATGGTGATGGTGGTGGTGATGGTGATAGTGGTGATGGTGGTGATGGTAGTGGTGAGGATGATAACAGGGATGATGGTGACGATGACAGTGATGATGGTGATGGCGGTGGTGGCGATGGTGATGGCGGTGGTGGCGATGGTGATGGTGGTGGTGATAGTGGTGATGAGGATGATAACAGGGATGATGGTGATGATGACGACAGTGATGGTGATGGTGGTGGTGAGGATGATAACAGGAATGATGATGACGATGATGGTGACCAGCCGTGCCCATAGGCACACCTCTCTTTGGCCCTTGAGCCCTTGGCCTGACCTCTGGCCTGCTCGGGCTAGTGTCACAGAGCTCTCTCACCTCTGCTGATAGGTCCACCAAGGTGCACCCCACGCTGCCAGCAAGCCTCCTGCCCAAGGATGCTTTTTCGCTCTGCGGGCCGGCAAGGTCGCCACTCTGTCTCATGCCTCTTTTTTTTTTTTTGTCTCATGCCTCTTAATTTCTCTGTCAGGTCGTCTCTGCCGAGGAGGTCCAGTGTAGGGATCTCAGGTCCAAGGACGGCACATAACAACAACAACAACAACATTGTGGAAGACACACACACACATACACACACACACAGAGTTTGTCTACCTGTTTACCTACCTACCTACCTGTTGTCTGTCTGTCATCTCCATCCGTCCATCCCTCCACCCATCCACCCACACCCACCTGTCATTTGTGTTGGTTTTCTGGGGACTGGCCTGTTTGTTTATATCTTTTGTTTCTTTCTCTCCTGGGTTGTCTTTTCCTTAATATGTTTGTCAATTTTGGATACTGTTGTAGATTATACAGGCTGCAAACATCTTCTCATAGTCTCTGCGTTGTCTTTCAACTTTTTTAATGGTGTCATTTGGTAATCAGAAGTTTTTAACTTTGTTGTTGTTGTTATGTGCCGTCGAGTTGGACACGACTCATAGTGACCCCTCCTTGGGTTTCCAAGGCAGTATCACTACGGAAGTAGATTGCCTCATCTTCTTCCTTCCGAGGAGTGGCTGGTGGGTTTGAACCACCAGCCTTCTGGTTAGCAGTTAAGTACCTTAGGCACTATGCTACCAGAGTTCCCATTTTTAACTTTAATGATCTACATTTATCACCTTGGCCTTCATGATTTGTGCCTTTGCCTCTTGTTTGAGAAAGCCTCAGGATTCCTAAGGACATTCTCTTAGATTTTCTTCCCAACATTTTAGCGTCTTGCTTTTCATATTAGTTATTTAATCTACCGGGACTTTGTTTGTAGCTATGAGGTGAGGTAGGGATCTAATTCTGTTTTCTTAATTTATAATGGAATTTCTGTATTACCATTTCTACAAGCAGTTCGTGCTTGTTGGCCTGAATGGTTTTCAAAGCATTAGATCATTTTTCACCCTCTGGGAGATGAACTTGGGCACAAGCTGAGTCAAGAACACACTCCTTGCTTTTATGCTAAGAGAACATTTTCACACATGGGGCCTCATTCAAGTCTACCAATCAGTCAGTCAATCAATGAACCAACCAAATCAGTTAATCCCAAGCTGCGTGTGATGCACAATGGTCCCTCAGTCTGAATACTTGTGTCCTTATTTGATTTTGGAAAGTCCTTTGGCATAATGTCATCTAGAAGTGCCCCTCTCTCATTCTGTTCCTTTCTTAGGACCGCTTGTTAAATGGCCGTTGCAGTTTCCTGTTTTATCTTCTGGTCTCTTTAACTCTCCTTGGTCGGCCACCTCTTTGTTTCTCTCCTGCATTTTGTGTGTGATCTTTCAGTCATGAATTTCCTCCTTGGCGGGGTCTAATCTGCTAGGCCCCATGTGGGACAGCGAGAGCACCCGTACCCGGTACACCTTTGGTGCGCACGGGAACTGGCCACGGCGAGGAGAGGGGGAGCCGTGCCTGTGCCCAGAGTCTTGGAGAGACAGGGTCAGGCACAGGTTGCACCACACGTGGTGGGAGCTGAGCTGGTTTTGTTTTTGCTGGCAATGTGCCACCCTGGTATTTTTCAGAATCATATGATGTTTGATTTAATATTAATTCTGAGAGTTTACTTTTCATTTATAGCTCTTAGGGATTTCATGGGAATTTAAAGAAGTAGTACGGTTTAGAGCATTGCTGTGTTTGGGTAGTGGCTTTTCCTTAGAGGGACTGTTGACAGCGGCTCCCATCTCAGATTTCGGGCTGTCAGACATCGGCCTCAGATGTTCTGGGACCAATGGAAGCTCCTTCATATGTCTTCGTGCTTTTAGCCGTCAGACCTGTGCCCCGGCAGCAGAGAGGCACAGGGTCTGTGCCGTGGGCTCGACTTCTCAGAGCCTCAATTTCTCGTATGGAAATGGGGAGACTGACTGCACTCTGCCTACCTCCCGGGGTCTGTGGTGGTCACGTGGCCTGATAGATGTGAGCCTGCCTTACAAGCTGTGAAGCGTTTGGATGCTTTTAAGTCAGGTGGAGCTGACCTTGGGGAGCTATCTTTTCAGTAGATGCCTGTGCTTGGTGCTGGCTGTTAATCCCAAATGACCAGGACGAGAGCCCTGCACCCCAGGCTACAGAAACGTCTTCCAGAACTCTGTGCCATGCAGAGTTGGGCTGTTTCCATGCCAACGTCATGAGGAGTCCTGCTTCTTTCTTGAGGCTCCTGGGCCTGTGTGAAGATGGTGTACAAAATCTCAGGAGGGACATCATGCTGGGGGCTCAGGAAAGGTATCTGCGAGTGGCAGAATCTAGCCGTCCACCTCCAAGTCGGGGACTGAGAATAACCTCTGTCCTCTGCTGAGTGCCCTGCTGGGCTCGCCACCTTCCTACGTTACCGCAGAGTAGGGACCACGGTTGCCATTTCACTGACAAGGAAGTTGTGGCTTGGAAGTGCACATGGTGGTGGTTTTCTCAAGGACCCCCAAGCTCCACAGTGGCAGGGTTGGGAGTGGACTCATGCTCTCTCCAGGGGACCATGCTAGTTTAGAGCTGGTATTCATTTTCAGTCAGCCATTTGACTGATCAACTAGTGAACAGCCACCACCCAACCAGTAACAACCAATCAGTACTTGGTCAACCAAGCAACCACTCTACCAACCAATCAGTCTAGTCCCCAGGCAACCAGTCTACCAGCCAGCCAGTCTTATCAACAGCCAGTCACCAAGCGAGTCCTGTGGGTTACTTACTGTCAGTTCTGTGCTCAGTGTTGAGCTTGTGGAGGGAGGAGGGCACCTGTCGCCTGCGTCCTCAGGGAGCTGCCAGTCTGGGAAAGAGGCGGTTGTCACACTCACCAACCCCCTTCTAATTACCCCTCAACATCCCCTCCTCAGCTAGAGGGGAACTCCTGGAGGGGCACGTTATAGCTGCCTGTGGTCAGAATCCCTGCAGGCCAGCACAAGGCTATCCACACCGTCATTGGCGGGGATGGGGATGGGGTGGGAACTCAGCAGACATCCCACACATGGAACAGTGGCCCACATCAGACACAACATGGAGCCATTCCAAGTCTTGTGGAGTAAATGGGGGAGCTGCAATCACAGTGGCTCAGAAGGTCACCTCATCTCACAGGGTTTCCATGGAACCCAGACCCAGGGCAGTCGGGTAGATTCTGACTCACAGCCGTCTTTACCGAAAGACTGCCTCACCTTTGTGCCACAGCTGGTGGATTTGAACTGCCAACCTTTCAGTTAGCAGCTGTGTGATTAAGCCTGCACCACTCGGGCTCCTCTTTCCTGGAAAGACAATTGCTATTCCCCATCTGCACAGGGTTGTCCCTGCAAGGACACTGAGCAGCTATTTCCAGGAATGTTGCCTCCTTCCCAACTCTCCCCCACCTGGCTCAGGGTCGGGGGTCAGCCCAGCTGAACCTCTAGCACCTTGGGTGGCCAGGCCTGGCTCATTCCATCAGCCCTCCTCCCCGCCCCTCACTTCATGGACATGGACAGGCCTGAAGGCCCCTCCAGCTCTGTCATTCCAAGCCTTCCCTTCCTCCTCAGCTCGGTGAACACTTCTATTTTCCAGCCCGCCTTCCAGCTCCCTCCCATAAGAGAGACCTTGCCCCAGCTGCCTCGCTGCAGCCCCAGGCGGTAACTCCATGCCCACCTCACGGGTTGCGGGGTGGGGTGGGGCCTCGGAAATCCGGGAGGTGCTTTTGTACCCCGACTTGAGTAACCCCCGCTTAAATGTACGATTGGCAAGTCTTGGCCTCTAGTGCGGACCACCCAGCGAATCTCGCAGTGAAGCTCAGTGCCTGCTTGGTTTGGTTTCACCCAGGTCGCCGCTGCATGTAAACCTGGACTTGGGGGAGCACCGCCTTCTCTCCGGCTGGGGGGCTTCTGGCTCCAGAGACCGAGGCATCAGGTCCAGGAGAGCGGAAGGGCTCTCAGCCCCGTGTGCGCGCGCCCGGCCGGGCGCATCCCCGCAGGGTCGGACGCGTACCCCCAGCGCCGGCGCGCCTGTCCTCCACCACGTTCTGGGAGGCGTGTCAGCGGGCGGTGCCGGGGGGCCCCATTTTAATCAGTCTCCTTTGCTGGAGTGGGCCAGGAACACGCTGTAAAGTCAGGGAAACGCTGGCATCTGGTTCGTGGCTCCGAACAGAGCAGACATTGTCTCCGGCCGCTCTGTGAGCCCTCCTTTCTGTTGACCACACAAAGGGCTCTAATCAGTGCGCAGGCTCTCCGTGGCGTTTTAAAACGTTTGCGCTCTGCATTCTTGGGCATATTATCCTCCAACCTTGCATGTCACCTCCCCACCCACCCGCCCTCCTGGGCGGAAACAGAAGGGAAAATGGAGGGCACAGGTTGGATTTGTGCACGCACACAAGGGCACGCACGTGCTCCTGCGTGTGCCCTCGTAAGGCAGACAAACCCAGCTGCTGGTGCGTGGGCCTGGACCGCTGTCGGACCCTTGAGTGTCAGAGTGACAAGTGCCCCACGGCATTTTCAGTGGCCGAGTTTTCAGAAGCGCATCTTCAGGCCTTTCTTCCCAGGGGCTTCTGGTGGTCTTGAACCTGCAGACTTTTTTTCTCCCCCAGCAGTGGGGTGCGTTGACGGTCCGCACCACCCAGGGCCATTTCAGTTTCCTGTGAGCTGAAATGCCCTTACTGAGCAGGACTGCCCTAGACTATGGAGAGGGTTCAGAGGCGGCTGGAGTACGTGTGGCCTGTCGGTGGTTCTCTCTTGGTATGTGGGTCGCATGGAAGACAGCAGCTTCCTTCTCTGGGACCTTTATCTGATAATGGGCCACGCCCACCTTCCAGCCCTGAGTACCGATGCTGGGGCCTGAGTCACCCTAAATGGCTCCGCAGAGGCCAGGGGATTTCATTGGCCAGCAGACGCTTCAGACAGTCTCTTCCTCAGAGAGCTCTAGTGGTGGAGCATCAAAACCGAAGGGATGTTTGCTAAGCGGTCAGTGAACCAGGTAGGAAGGTTGAGGCTGTCATTAGTACTGAGTAGACTTGTTACCACAGCAGCAGCCTTGATTTTGGGGCAGAGGTGTCACAGGACTCACCGGTCCCCCACGCCGGCAGAAGGGCTGCATGGGCAAGAGTAAAAGCACCCCCGTTTCTTTCTTCTGGGCCAGGCTTAGGAGCGAATACTAGTTGTGTGGGGTTGCCTAGCGGCAGGTGTGTCCATGGTGAACTCCCAGCTCGAACATTCACTGTCAAGTTGCTTCTGTGTAAAATATGGATGAAAACCCTATCAGCCCGTAGGATGGTAATGACTGGAAACAAGAGCACATGGGCTCCCCCCCACTCACATACATCTTCCCTTCCTGCTGATTCAGGCCCAATGCCAAACTGAGCCTACAGCCTTCCCCAGACTGCTCAGCCAGTTCCATGATGGGGGAACGTCCAGTCCCTGTAAGAAGTCCCTTCTATGTCACTCATAGTGGTTCCACTTCGGTGATGGATACACTACCATCATCACCATCATCATCCTCACCACCACCACCTCAGTCATCCTCTCCATCACCATCCTCATTGTTGTTATCCTCACCATAATTATCTTTATCATCTTCATCATAATCATCACCATCATCTTCTTCACTATCACCATCTTCCCTGTTATCATCACCACCATCTTCCTCTTCTTCATCATCCTCCTCCTCGTCATCACCATCATCACCATCATCACCATTCTCACCACCATCATCACCATCACCACCATTCTCACCATCATCATCATCATTTTCACCATCACCACCATTCTCACCATCACCACCATCACCATCCTCACCATCACCACCATCATCTTCACCATCCTCACCATCACCACCATCCTCCTCCTATCACCATCACCACCATCCTCACCATCACCACCATCATCTGCACCATCACCACCACCACCACCACCATCACCATCATCACCACCATCCTCACATCACCACCATCCTCCTCCTCACCATCACCACCATCCTCACCGTCACCACCATCATCTGCACCATCACCACCACCATCGTCACCATCACCATCATCACCACCATCGTCACCATCACCACCATCCTCCTCCTCACTATCACCATCACCACCATCCTCACCATCACCATCACCACCATCATCATCACCACCATCACCACCACCACCACCATCACCACCATCCTCACATCACCACCATCCTCACCGTCACCATCACCACCATCACCTGCACCATCACCACCACTATCACCATCATCACCACCATCACCACCATTCTCCTCCTCACCTTCACCATCACCATTGTCATTGCCATCCTGTTACTGTCCTTTCCAGTATCACCACCTTACCGTCATCATCTCCGTTCTCTCTGTCTACCTAACCATCCTCCTCCTCATTCTTGCCACCATTGTCATTTCCACCATCATCAACATCACCACATCAAACCCTGGCAAAGGTGGATTTGCTAACTTCTGTGCTCAGAGCGTGGAACTATATCAAGGTGGGCGAAGTTACAGGGAATTATTTCAGCTCACTTAATACTAAGAGCCTGTCTGATAATTACAGTGGTATGATAAGGTTGGTCAAGGAGTTCTGGTGGCACAGTGTAAGACCTTTGGCTGCTAGCCAGAAGGTCAGCAGTTCAAACCCACCAGCCACTCTGTGGGAGGGAGATGAGGCCATCTACTTCCATAAAGATCTATAGTCTCGGAAACCCTATGAGGCAGAACAGACTCAATGGCAGTGGACTGGGTTGGGTTTAACACTTGGTCAAGGACTCAAATGTCCATGGTGAAGGGTAGGTAACAGATTATTGTAATTTGGGGCTATAAAGAGATAGGGGATCATGGTGATGAAGTGCCTAAGCTATCAAATCTATCTTTCTTTTTTTTTCCTCACAAACCCATATAAGGCCAAACAAAGTACATGTGGCAGGTGGACCTGGCCCAGCGTTTCAGTTTGTACCTGAGGCCTGGAGGATTGTTCTCTTTGGGCTCAGTGATTCTCCTGTCCCTGGATGGTATGTTCAGAAGGATGTAGAACGGTCCTTAGTCAGGAAGGAGAGGCCACAGGACGCTGGCTGTGTTGGAAGCAGACAGATTGGGGATCCGGTCCCCGAGGTGCAGTGCTTGGTGTGTCAGTTAGCTTCTCCAAACTGCACTCCTTTCATCTGTAAAGTGTCAACCACTGTGACCCATACCTCAGGCGGCTTCTCTGAGGACAGAGGGGATAAGATCTGGATGACCCTTAGCACCCTGCCTGCTGTTTCCCATTAGCACAAGGCTAACATTTTTCCCAAAGAGCTGTGGTGGTGCAGTGGTTAAGTGCTTGCCTGCTAACCAAAAGGTAGGCGATTTGAACCCACCAGCAACTCTGGGGGGCAAAAGACCTGGCCGTCTGCTTCCGGAAAGATGACAGCCTTGGAAACCCTATGGGGCTGTTCTCCTCTGTCCTGTAGGGTCACTGTGAGTCGGCATCAACTCAGTGGCACCCAACAGCAGCAGCATTATAGTCAGTTGTTGGAGGATTAGTTACTGAGACAGACTGAAGTGTTGTCATCTCTTTTTCCCCCGTTCATACAATATCACACACACTCACCTCCTGCTCTTCCCATGACACACATACTTGCCCTTTTCCCCTAACACACACACACACACACACACACACATATTCACTCACCCACACCCCACTCCCACACCCCACTTTCAGTCTTGCTGGCACTGCGATCTGCCTAATTCCAGAGACACCTTCTGAATCATCTTATGTGTGTTCCTGTTCCTGGGGGAAGTAATTTCCTCCCTCCTCTGGGAGATGCTCCATGATGTCAGTGCACAAGAATGAACTCAACCCAAGGCCTCTCAGGGGGGCCACACTTTGACCCAGCAGTTTGCTGGCTTCTTGGCCAGCAGACCCACCCCCAGCATACCTTGCCTCCAGGCCACCCAGCCTTTCCTTCCCTCCTGCAGGAAGCCTTCCTTAAACATGTGCAGTCGTGGGTGGGCTCCCTCCCATTGGGCTGCCCAGACTTGGCCATCCTTCCCCCTCATCGTTAACTCTTTCTTGTCATGGAGGAAACATGCAAAGATGTATTCTCCCTCTAAGGCCGGGGTGCACTTGAGCCTCTTTGCGGGACTGGCAAAGAATCCAGTTCCTCGAGCTTTCCCTGGGTCCACTGCTCATCAGGGGACCCGTAGTTGGGACATTGTAGTTGTTGGGTGCCACCAAGTTACTTCCCACTCATGGTAACCCTATAGGACAGAGTAGACGTGCCCCATAGTGTTCCCAACGCTGTACTTTTTATGAAATCAGATTGTCAGGTCTTGCCTCCCGTGGAACTGCTGGGTGGGTTCGAACTGCCAACCTCTTGGAAGCATTGTAAGCCCTCAACAAATCCCAGTCAAATAGCTGTTACCCTGACAAGCAGGCTTGTCCAAACCTGGGGCTCCCATGTCACAGGTGCATGATGGTCACCTGTTGTTCTGTGTGCCCAACATCTGTCTCATCCTCTGTGACAAGCACCTGTGCTCCCCTTGGAGAAGGCCTGTCCCTCCTCACTCAGTCCATCTGCTGGCAGGATGGGCATGGGGCAGGTTTTGTGGTGAGACTTGACATCCTTGCGGCCAGAGTGGTTGGCTAAGAGATGCTGTGTGGCTAGGTGGGCCAGTGAGAGCCCTGCTGGGCTTTGTGCTGCAGGAGCAGCTCCCGTTGTCCTGGGTTGCTGAGCTGGGAGCTCTGAGCTGCTGAAGTTCCTGCCATGCGTGCAAGTGAGTGAGTGTGCCTTCAGTGCAGCCGCACAGAGGAGACAGAGCAGTGTGGTGATGGCGGCCCTGGAGCCTCCTGGTCCCTGGCCATGGAAGCGAAGGCTCTGTAATTCAGAGGAGCGACTGATGCCCTCGTTTGACCTTGGTCAGCGTGGAATGAGTTTTTGCTGTTTGCACACTGGAGGGTCTTAAATAAACAGGCCGTATGTTGAGAGATGCCCACAAATCTACTTAAGTTTGCTCAGATTTAGAGCCAGAAGCTTAGAGAGATAGTATCATGGGTCATAATAGCTGAGACTTACTGCAGGCTTATCATATATCAGGAATCATACATGGGGTTTCACTGTTTTTCCTGGTTGCCCATGCTGTGCATGATTGCTATCTATGTTATTGTCACCATGACTGTCATCACCAGTATCATCACCATCACTGTCACCAACACAATCACTGTCATTACCATCAGCATTGTGGTAGTTCAGTTTGTGTGTCAGCTTGGCTGGGCCTGGTTCAGTGGCTGGGCAGCTGGGTGTAGTATTCCCCATGATGAGACTGGTCATCAACTCCATGGTGGAATCTACTGTGAGCAGGTGAGTAGCTGCTTAGGAATGTGGTCTGCTTCCTGTATATAAGCAGAAGCCTTGGGGAATGGTCTCTAGTTTATGGCATGCTTGGACCCTGCATGTAGCCGTGTCATTGTTTAGCAGCCTGCCATACTCTGCCGACCTGGGGACTTAAAATGGACTTAAATTAATGGCCTGCTGTGTGGCTTGGTATCATCAGGACTGTGCCATTTTATTTGTCAGCCTTGGGCTTGTTAGCCTCAGCAGCCAGGAGCTGCCTGATGGAAGAGATGCCTCTAGCTTCAGTGGGCCGGGAGCCAGAGGCAGAGCTAAAGCCCAAGGCTGAGCAGCTTTCTCCCAGACCCTCGAGCCTGGCACTTTGAACTTGGACTTCTAGCCTCCTGAACTGTAAGAAAATAACTCCTGTTTGTTAAGACCATCCCATTTGTGGTATATTCATGTCGGAGCAGCACTAGGGAACCAGAACAATCATCATCACCAACACCATCCCTATCACCATTACCAACACCATCACCATCACCATCACCATCACCATCGCAACACTATCATCACCATCATCATCATTGCTAGTACCATCTCTGCCACCATCACTACCAACACCATCACCATCACCATCACCACCATCACCATCACTGTTATCATCACCGTCGTCATCACCAACACAGTCACCATGATCATCATCGCTAGTACCATCACCATCGCAATCACTGTCATCATTACCATCATCATCACCACCATCACCATCACCATTATCATCACCGTCATCATCACCAACACAATCACTGTCATCACCATCATCATCATCAGTAGTACCATCACCAACACTATCACTGCCATTGCTGTCATCATCACCACCATCACCATCACCATTATCATCACCAACACAATCACTGTCATCACCACCGTCATCATCATCACTAGTACCATCACCAACACCATCGTCATCATTACCGTCATCACCACCAACATCACCATCATCTTCATCACCAACATCATCACTGTCACCATCATCACCACCAACTCCATCATCACCAACACAAACACCATCATTATCACCAATACAAACACCAACACCATCACCATCGTCATCACCAACACTATCACTATCGTGATCGTCACATCACCATCACCATCACCAGCATCACCCATCACTGTCACTGTGGCCACCATCAGGAGTGCTGTGACTGAGCTTTGCATGTACCCATAAACCTGCCATGCAGCCCTCTTTGCTCAGGCACAGTTTGCAATCTAAGATGCTGCTGCCCCCTCCTCACGGATTGATGAACTCTCTTTACCTGGCCGGGGAGGGAGCAGGAACCGGCCAGAGCTCTGGGGTGAGGCTTCCTGGCCCACATATTACTTGTTATCTGTGTGTCCTAGGAATCATTTCACCCCCCCTAGCCTCGGTGTGCCTGGGAATGATGACAGGGTTCTGTGCAGGTGCAGATCGGCTTCCACAGTCACAAAGTCAGATGTATACCATTGAGGTTTAGCTGTGCACTGCTTACATCTGCACCCAGGTGTGAGGCCCTGAGGCAGGGGACAGAGTGAGAAAGCACTCAAGATTTGCCCACATCTCTTGGGACCCAATAAAGAAAACAACATAAAGAAAAGAGAAATCCTCACAACTGGACCAATAAGCAGTCTCACCATAAATGGAGAAAATACTGATCTTGTCAAGGATTTCATTCCACTTGGATCCACAATCAGCACCCCTGGAAGCAGCAGTCAAGAAATCCAATGATAGATTACGTCGGGCAAATTTGCTGCAGACGATCACTTTAAAGTGTTAAAAAGCAAAGATGTTACCTTGATGACTAAGGTGCACCTGACACAAGCCACGGTAGTTTTAATACCATCATATATATGTGTAAGCTGGACAGTGACTAAGGAAGACCGAAGAAGTTATGCCTTTGAAGGATGCTGTTGGCGCACTATACTGAAACTACTATGGCCCGCCCGAAGAATGAACACGTCTGTCTTGGAAGAAGTACAGCTAAGATGTTTTGCCTCTTGTACCTTGGGCATGTGAACAGGAAGAACCAGTCCCTGGAGAAGGATGTCATGCTTGGTGGAGTAGAGGGTCTGCCAGAAGGAGGAAGAGAGACGGACTGACACGGTGGCTGCAGTCGTAGGCTCAAGTGTAGCAAGGACCGTGAGGCTGGCGCCGGACCGGGCAGGGTTTCGTTCTGTTGTTCCTGGGGTCGCTACGAGTCGGCAGTGACTCGACGGCACCCCACGGCAACAACGTGGGGCCACAGCTTTTCTGAGCAGAGAGGGTTCTGCTCCCTGAGACTTTCAGGTGCCCGTGCCCACCACCGCTGACACCCTCTCTGCCTGAGGACTGGGGGCAAGGCAGCAGGAGGAAGCAGCCACCCACAGGACTTTTCCGTCTCTCAGCGTTTCGAGCCCCATTTCCCATCCTGGAGCTCTCCCTGTCTGAGCCTGGTGCCCACTTCTTGCTTCTCATCACGGAGTCCTGGCCGAGGATACCAGAAAGAAAAATGGAGGGCTCACGGCTGGCTCGGTAGAACTTGGAATTTTTCTTGAATCTGCCTGCTACCACTTCTTCCTGGGTCCTCACGTGGCTACACCTGCGCTCTGTGCCTACCTCACAGCTGCCTTCCGTGGGATGGGGGGGGGGGCGGCGCTGCATGCTGACTTCATCTCCCCCACCTCCTCCTCTAAGGGTTCCTCAGCTGTGTGAGAGGGACACTTTTGGTTGCAGGTGGCAGGCTTGTAAACCCAAAGTTTAAGTTAATGAATGTGTATTTATTCACTTAACGGAACTAAAGAGAAGGCAGGGAAGGTGCTGGTCTCAGGGACGGTTGAATCCAGGAAAGTTAAATGGGGTTATCTTCCCCTGTCCCCTCCACCCCTTGTCTCTGCCTCACTGACTTTCACTCTGTTCCTTCCTTTATACTTAGACCTTCTTCCTAGGGTGCATCTGGCCAGGTGCCAGTCTGAGCTGACATCCTCCAACGTCTTCCACAAAGAGTGCCAGGAACTCTGTCTTGTTCTGTGTTGGAAAATCCCAGAGGAGGACTCTCATTGGCCTGGCTTAGGCCATGTGCCATCCTGTTGGGCTGATGATGGTATGAGAACCCCAAGACTGGGACTGGGGAGGAGAAATGTCCCCAAAGCAGTGAGAGAGGGGAAAACAACAGATGTACCTGGTACAACCTGTTGTTTCATTTGGAATTTAGTATGCTTACGAAAACACAACTCATCCTGGTCAAGGGTGTGCCGACAAGCAGCAGGACTGGCAGCTGGGACCTCTTTTGGGCTGCATCTTGGTGAATAACGTATTGATCTTGATTTAGTTGTAGGATTTTTGAGTGCACTGTATTTACTTGTAGTCACTGCTCTGAGTATTACAATATGGATACGTGGTGTGTGTCACCCATAGCCACGTTCTACTGTATCCATATATTGAGTGAAACTTTGCCCCACTTAGGTCCCTTGACCTTCACCACTTACAAATATCATCATCTTCAGTATGAGATGGGTGTTAATAATTTTTATTGAAATCTTCAAATATAATATACAAAACTCATGAGAAAAGTGTAGCCTATGGCATGTACCTACATTTCTGCTGTTTATTGTTTTTTCTTCCTTCCCAGATGTTCCGTGATTCCTTCTTTTATTATTTCCTTTCTAGTTGAAAAACTCTTTCTTAGCTCATCTTTAAGGATACTCTTCTCTTCCAGCACTTGAGAAGTACTGTGGCGCTTCTTTCTGGGCCCTGTGATTTCAGGTGACAGACCTACTGTGTTACTGCTCCTCTGTAGTGAGGAGTACTCCTCTGCAGTGAGTGTACTTGCTTTTCTTGGCTACTTCCACGATGCCGCCTTTGTTCTTAATTTTCAAAAGTTTAATTGTGGTGTATCTTGGTGGGGATTCGTTTGGATTTATCCTCTTTGGGATTGACTCAACTTCTTGAGTTTGTAGGTTTGTGTGTTTTGCCAAATTTGGGGAGTTTTCAGCTATTATTTCTTCAAACACTCTCAGTCCCACTTCTACCCTCCTCTCCTTCAGGGACTCTGATAGTATGAATGTTGGTCTTTCTGATTGTCCTTGAGGTGCTGTCCTTTTTTTTTTTTTTTTTTGTCCAGTCTATTTCTCTCTGTTGTTCAGATCGGATGACTTCTGTATTTCTGTCCTCATGTCCATCAGTTTTGCTCTGTGTCATCTCACCTTACTATTAAGGCCATCTACCGAGTTTTAAAAATTTCTGTTATTGCATGTTCAGTTCTATAATTTTCATCTGGTTCTTTTTTTTAACTTCTGTTTCTTTGCTGAAATTTTCCAGTTTTGTTCCCATTTGTCTCAAGATCATTAGTAATTGATTGCTGAAGTGTTTTTCATCATAGTCACTTTAACTTCTCGTCTGATAATCCCAGCATCCGATTCAACTCAGTGTTGGCATCAATTGTTGCTTCGGCTTCTCGTCTGATAATCCCAGCATCCGATTCAACTCAGCGTTGCCATTGGTCGTTGCTCTTGCTCCTTCACGCTGAGATTTTCCTGCTTCTTGATGGTGCTTGATATTCAGTTGTGTCCTGGAAATGTTGGCTACTGTGTTGAGGGTTCCAGGTTCTATTTAGATCTGTTATTTTGACAGGCAGTCACTCTGTTTAGGGTTAGCACTTGGGTTTAGAATGACTTTTGTGGGCTGTGGTTCTAATGGATGCTTAATTTTTAGTTGTTGTGCGTGTTATTTTGGTCTGCTTGGTTGATCTGGTGTCCCTGGGGCTCGCCCTGGTCCCTCTTGGTGCTGCCTAAGAGGGTAGGAGGGGTTTCCCCAGGCCAGGCCCTCATGTGTCTCTGGATCGGGGAGAGTCTTAGGCTTACAGGGACAAAGAGGCTTTGCTGACTGGGCCATTGCAACACCCGGCCCTTCTCCCAAGCTCCCCAATCAGAACATTCGTGTCTCCTTCTGAGAGGGGCAGAAGGGCCAGGGGTGTTGCTCTGGAGATGTCCCTTCACAGAGAAACAGGGTGGGTGGGGAATAAGTGTTTGCACCTTCCGGCAGACGCTCACTGAATGGAAATTTCCATCACCCTGGTGACTGTGTAGCCCCTACCTCACAGCAACCCCATGAGTCTCCAAGGTAGTAACTCTGTGAAAGTAGACTGCCCATCTTTCTTCTCCAGAGCAGCTGGTGGGCTTGAAGCACCAACCTTCTCATTAGCAGCTAAGTGCCTCAGGTACTGTGCCACCAGAGTGCCTGCAGAAACCCTGTGGGGCAGTTCCACTCTGTCCTCTAGGGGTGCTGTGAGCCGGAATAGACCCCAGGGCAACAATAGCATTGACTCCTTCAGTGTGACGTCATGTTAACCTAACTGATAACCTCTGCAAAGAACCTATTTCCAAACCAGGGCACGGGTACCAGGGTTAGGATTTGGATGTGGCCCCATGACAGCCTCTGTCTTGCCAGCAAGGCCCTGAGGAAGGCAGGCCCTCCCTTGGGGCTCCCTGCAGCGCAGACTTCACAGGCGTGGATCCAGATCGCAGCTGGGCATTGCTGGGGGTGGGGGTGGGGCGCAGACAGCCACATTCGGTGAAACTGAGCAGGAGCCACGCAGCCACGTCCAGGCCCAGAGCGGGTGCTGTTGGGCCACTGCTGTCCCAGGTGCAGTGGGATCTGCGTGGACCTGCCTGCGGGCTTGGCCAGTGTCACACTGCTGGTCACGCCCAGCAGCTGCTGAGCCCAGGAGGGTGCAGGCCGGCCCACCTCCCCTCAGGCTGTGCATCAGGCCCCAGTGCTGGGCGGCCCGCCTAGATGGGCAGGAGGAGGGAGGGAGGGTCTGGCAGCTTCGAGACCCTACCGCTGAGCAAGAAAACAGACTGCATTCCAGGATGTTGCCATGCTCCCTCCTGCAGAGGAGGCGGCGGCCTGCAGCCACAGGGAGCAGCCTAGACCCAGTGCTGTCCTGGGGACAGCAGGACCTGGCTGTGCTGCCCCCAGGGTGAGGCAGTTGAGGGGTCCAGGGGACTCTGCCACCACCCACGAGTGTTTTTTAGACATTCCGGGGGTCTGCAACCAGTGTTGTTGACCATGGACTGACTCAGAGGCGTTTCCAGGCCTGCTGCAGCTGGCAAACTGTAGCCACACCGAGACGCTTCTTCTCACCTGGGACGTGGAGCCACAGCACGGACTTGGAAAGTTGCTGTGAGCCTCTGATTTCCCAGCCCTCCTTCAGTCCATCCTGCAGTCTCTCTTGATTTTTCGTTACTGAGTATATGAGGGTCGAATTCATCAGACCCTGCTGGGTTCAAACCCAGCCTCTGCCGCTTAGCTGCTATGTGACTTGGGACATGTTGCTCACCCTCTCTGTGCCTCTGGTCCGTGATCTATAGACTAAGTTGCTGCCATGGGTATTTAATGAGTTAATGCATGTGCAGCCCACAGCACAGTCCTCTGGTCAGGAGTCCATAAATGTGGGGACCCCTCCCTCCCCTCCTTCCACCCCGTACACCCTTTGTACAGCCCGCTAACCTCTCTGGAAGTTCATAACCCTGTGGGGTGGAGACATTGAAACAGAGGTGTCTGACCCTCTGTCACAGCCTGCTGAGTGGTGAGACGTGTCGGTTCTTTCTAAGCAGCTGAGGGGGTTTGTGCGTCACACCAAGCCCTGAAGGAGAATCAGATTTTCTTTTAATTCAGGTGAAATTCACGTGGCATAAACTGCCATTTTAAAGTGTCCAATTCACAGTGCTGTGGACCCACCACCTTTGTGAGTTACAAAAGGAAGGACACCCGTACCGCTAAGCATTCACTGCCTGTCCCCTGACCCTGCACTTTCCTCTTGGGGTGATGGATGGTTCTCGAATAGTGGTTGCACAAGCTTTCTGTTAGGAGAAACAGGGGCCCCTACCCACACACAGATACTCCAGACCGCTGACAGCTTCAGCTAGGTGTCTCTATAACAACTACATGTAGTGGGCGGGTCTGAACCTGTCCTGGCAATAATGGCACAGGTGGCTTGGTTGTGGTGCTTTCCCTCAGGGCAGAGAGTGGCCGAAGTGAGGGTGACGTGACCATCATCCACGGGATGGAGAGTGGCTGGGATGGGGTGGGGATGGTGGCCATCCCATGGGCTGGAGAGTGGCTGGGATGAGGTGGGGGTGGTGGCCGTCCCGTGGGGTGGAGAGCAGCTGGCATGAACAACCCCCAGAAGCTTCTCCGAGGCCACGCTTGCTCTGCTGTGCTCTTCCCCTCGCCGTGCCCGACGTGCCAGCCCTGCTCTGGGGCTCCTGACTGGGCCGCCTTTGATGTCCTTTAATCCTCCTGGTTGATGTTCGGGTGGCGGCTCCAGTGAGACCTTGTCCACGAAGCCTGGTCTTGAAAGCTGGCCTTGCCTCAAGCCAAACGCAAGGTCAAAGCAAACAAGATTGGTTTCCAGGGCGAAGCCCAGACCGTGTTTGCTGTAACATCAGGCATCATCTGGCGGTGTGGTCCCCCCCACCGTGGAAAAATACATGCAAACAGCTCTTCTATTAATAACGGCGGTCAGCCCGGAAAAACGACCATGTCAGCTGCCTGCGCGGGGCCACCTTGGCCCTCTGATCGGCCTCACTGTGGCCGCCCGCCCTAAAAAATGTTTTTGCTCTCTCTTTTCCCTTGATGGGTTTGCAGGAAGGTAATTAAATTATGGAAACTTTAATTGCCTTCCTGTGTGTAGTTATCGCCTGGAAAGGACTCTTTTGACTCACAGTCTGAAAAGCTCTCATTTGCCCTTCACTTTTTCTCTTCAGAGGCGGCCTGGCCAGACGGGCGCTGATGGCATTGGGTCTGGGATTCTCTTCTGGGTTTGTCACACTGCTCGGTCTGAAGTGGTGTTTTTTGGTTTTGAGGGTAGAGGGGGGCTTTCCTTCCTTCCCCTTCTGGCCCTGGAGCCACTGTAGGGGTGGACCCTCAGGCTGGAAGGCCATGTTAGGTCATCACCTCCCAGGAGTCCCCAGACAAAGGGGAAGGATTGCCCGTCGGGGACTCTTGTCCCCAGGAGGGGCAGCATTTACCTGATCTCAACTTGATTTCATGTCATGGACTAGAATGTAAAGCTCAGAGCCTGTCTGACCCGCCCAGGGTCACATAGCAGAGGCAGTGAGGATCCTAGCTCTGCCCTGGGGGTCCAGGGACACATTTTGTGGACAGTGTTGCCAGCTGTGCACAGATGCTTGTGTTAGTCTGTGTCTTCCCATGATCCTTCAGTGGGCTTCTGCAGTCTCTGCAGACCCCCGCTGGGACAGCTCGCAAGGAAGTTCGCAGCTTCTGTGGGGGCTACAGCTCTTTCAGGGAGTCCTGGCCTTTCCCTCTGACAGAGGAGAACTGCCCCATAGTGTTTCATCTTTCCCCTGTGGGGGGGCTGGTGGGTTTGAACTGCTGACCTTTGGGTTAGCAGACAAGTGCTTTAACCACTATGCCACCAGACCTCCTTCTGTAATATTTATTGTAGTTAGATGTTCTGTTGGCTCTGACTGATGGAGACCCCACGTACAACAGGACGAAAGCTTGCCCAGTCCCGTGCCGTCCGTAGCCATTGCCACGCCTGAGCCCGCTGTTGTAGCCACTCTGTCAGTCCATCTCAGTGAGGTCTTCCTCTTTTTCACTGACCCTGTGCTTTAGCCAGCATGATATCCTTTTCCTGGGAATGGTCCCTTCTGACAACATGACCAAAGTACAAGAGACAAAGTCTGGCCATTCTCGCTTCTAATGAACATTCCAGCTGTACTTCCCCCAAGACAGTTAGGTCTCTTGTTCCAGCCGGCCATTGTTCTGGAACCTTCAGTATTCCTCACCAGCGCCATGATTCAAGGGCATCGATTCTTCTGTGGTCTTCCCTAGAACATGAGGCAACTGAAAAGACCGTGGCTTGGGTCAGGCGCACCTTAGTCTTGGAAGTGACGTCTTTGTTCTGCAGCTCTTTACAGAGGTCTTTTGCAGTGGATTTCTGACTTTCTGGACTGCTGCTTCCCTGGGTGGTGATTGTGAATCCAAGTGAAAGAAAAACCTTGACAGCTTTCTTTCCGCTCCATTTCCTGTGATGCTGCTTGTGGATTCAGTGGTGAGGAGTTTGCTTTTCTTTGTGCTGTGCTGTAGTCCACACTGAAGGCTGTGGCCTTTGACCTTCATCAGTCAGTCTTCAAGTCTTCTTCACTCTCAGCCAGCGAGGCTGTGTCACATCATGCCACAGGTCGCTGCCAGTGTGATGCGTGCAGCTCACAGCTGTTGAGTTTAGTGTGTGTCCGAGCCTCCCATGTGTCCCCCAAGCGCCGTCCCATTGACCCTCCCAGGAGCTCCAGCTTTAGATGAGGATGTGGAGGTAGGCCGGTAAGCTCATGCAAGGACACGGGTAATTGCTAAAGATGGTTCCAACCCTGGTGGCTGTCCCAGACGCCGACCTCTCCAGGCCACCACCATGGAGGTATCTCCTGGGCTTAGTTGCTCCTTGCCTCTTCCCCACAGTGTGCAGCTTTGTTTATTATTGTTAATATTTTGTTTTTGTTGTTGCTGAAGATACACACAGCAAAACTTATGCCCTCCAGCCGTTTCTACCCGAATAACTGAGTGACGTGGTTGCTGCTCTTCAGCGCGCGGCCACCCTCCGGCCCCTTGTCTGGGCTGCCCCTCCCTGTGGGCAAACTCGGCGCCCCAAGCTTCCTGTGCAACCTTTTGACTTGGTGACGTGACCCCATGTGGACAGATCTTGATGCTCAAGGCCAGCATGTGTTCTTAATGGGATGCCTGCCAGCCAAGGTGACAGGAGGGTCACAGGCCCTTTCAGGCCAGTCACACTCTTGTGTCTGGGATTTGAGATCTTTGTGGGATGATGGTCTCCTGGAAGCAAAGGCAGGGCGTCCAGTGAGGAGTGCCCCCGCATGGGACGGGTGTGGGAGGGAGGAGGGGGGCAGGCTGTGCAGAGGGGGAGGGGCACCCCGATGCAGTTGCCACACAGGCCTCAGCCCCACCAAAGCTCTGGGTTGGAAAGGCCCTGTGGAGTCGTCCGGCCTTTCTCCCCCTCGAGGACAGTCTTCCGACATAGTTTTTCACCTATGAAATCAAGATGTCATCCAGTCCGTCAACAAAGACCAGACTCAAGATCAGCCCTGTCTGATAGCCCTTTAGTGACGTTGCAGGGGTCTGCCCCACTGCTGCCCATGGTGGCAGCCACCGGCTACGCATGCTTTGGGCACCAGAAATGTGGCTGTCCGGGTCGGTGCATTGGAAATGCATAGCACACGCCGCGTGCAGAAGGGCTGTCCAGATATGCTGCATGGAGAAGGGCTGTCCAGATACGCCGCGTGCAGAAGGGCTGTCCGGGTCGGTGTGCTGGGAATGCGAATCCCACGCTGCACGTAGAAGACTTAGTATCAGCAAAACCCTTCCAAACACCTATAGTTTTCCTCCTGTTGTTTGCCTGAAGGATTGAAGGAGGGACTAAGAAAGCCAGCCAACGAGCAGAGGTCTTTGGGGTTTACGCCTCTTCTCTCCTTGTAAACCAGCCCCGCCCCACCCTCCGTTAGAACTGAGCAGGGGGGACCCCAAGGAAAGAGAATAACATGGAGTCCCGCCCCCACCCCTTCAGTGTTCCATGGTTACGCTGTTTTGCTTTCTTAAAGCAAGCAGAATTCCCGAAAGAAAATGCATTTCCTTAGGGCTCTTTTCAAACCTGGGACGTCATGACCTATAACAGGGTCACGCTCTTTCCAGACACCACACATACACCCCCTACACATCACATACCCACACACATGCACACACACCACACACATATATCCCACACCTTTACATACATACCCTGCACACACATCATACACTTACCCACCCCCCCATCCCACATCCATACCCACACATCCCACACACACATCGCACACCCACACACATCACACATTCATACACACCCCCACATGCATCGCACACACATCCACATGCACACGTACGTATCACACACACATTACACATCCCCCCCACACAACCCACACACATCACATCCACACACATGCACATACCACATACACATCACACATCCACACATCCATACACATATGCACACACACATTACACACACTACACATCACACATCCACTCACATGCGCACATACCACACACACCATACATATCAGGCATCACACAGATCTACCCACATAAATGCACATATCATACAACACACATGCACACACAGAGACACACCACACACCTATACATACCACACACACATAGTATACATACACCACACATACACACACCATACATATGCACATGCACAGCACAGGTTACACATGTGTTACACACAAGCACCACGTATACATGCACATATGCACACACATGCACACACATGCACACACATATGCATACACACACCAACTATCAAACAGTTCACTGTCACAGGAGCATTAGAAGGAATCAGGTAATGATAGAAGTGCTTATGACATCTCACAGAGAGCAGAGACCATTCCCTGTGGACCTGTGCTGAGCCATCATGATTGACACACTGGAACCTTCTGTGAGAAGAAGGTGAACGTGCGTGGGGTCTCACTGAGAGCAGAGACTGTTCCCGACTGACACACTAGGAAAGGTGAGTGTGCATGGTCTCACTGAGAGCAGAGACCATTCCTGTAGCCGTGTGCTACAGTGTCACTGATGAACTGGAACCTCCCATGGAGGAAGGTGAGCCTGTGTGACATTCCTTCAGATAGACTCTCCTCCTTAATGATGTGGGTACATGTGTGAAGAAGGCCTAAGGCTTTCAGGACATCAGCACAGGCTTTCCTTGGTGATGCACACACACTTACATGGAGAAGTGCGACAGTTTCATTCTTACATGAGAACTAAGTTACAGATTGAGGAACGGCAGATTTTACTCATGTGGGCACGTATGAGTCCTTAACGGAACATGAAGAACAAGGTGTGTTTCCCAGTGTGGACACGATCACACACTGTCCCACAGAGTGCCCATTCTCATGTCTGAAGAGACTCAGAACCACCAGCGCACACCAGCGACCCCACGAAGACCCAATCCGTCAGCTTTATCACGTTTGCATGCAAGTGTTCAGCAGCTGAACTGTGACAAAACCACTGAAGAATCTGTAAGAGCAAAGAGTAGAAATACTTTTTAATTATAACATTAGAGGCAAAAGAGCTATGTAAAAAGAAAATCATTTATTGTAACGTTCGTTTTCTGATCGTTGAGCTTTCTTTTGGCAGATTTTCATTTGTTCAATTTAATTACAACATTTATTACAAAACAAGCACTAAAATTATGAGCTGTTAAGTGCAAATTGGTGAGAGTCACTTTTTCATCATGTGATCAACAGAATTTTATATTGACTCTTGAAACAGCTAAGTTCCCTCACTTATTCTCTTTGTTATAGAGTATGTGGAATTTTTAAAAAGAAACTGTTGTTGTTATGTGCCGTCGAGTCAGCCCTGACTCATAGCGACCCCTCCTTGGGTTTCCGAGGCAGTATCACTATGGAAGTAGATTGCCCAACCTTCCTTCCGAGGAGTGGCTGGTGGGTTTGAACCGCCAGCCTTCTGGTTAGCAGTCAAGTGCCTTAGCCACTATGCTACCAGAGATTACAGAAACTGTTACATAGCAAAAATCTCTGCACCTCTCCTCCCCTAAAACTTTATAATCCACTTCACCTCATGCTGCTAAACTGGTGTATGCCACTCGCGTTTAGTCCCTGGTATTATAGGTGCGCTGAAAGAGAAAGGCCATAGCGGAAGGCTAAGAGAGACACACACACGTCCGGATGTACGGAACTCATGTACCCGCTAGAATGGGTGAGTGAGCAGAGGGGCGCACACCCAGCATGTCATGGGCAGGATCCTAGTGCCTTCATCTGGCTCTGTACATGCGTGTGTACACACACTTACACACCACACACACATTCACACACATGACACACATACACAGATATGCACCCTCATACACACTAACACCACACACACACACACACACACCATGCACTCATATACATGTGCTCACATGCAGTCATACCACACACACACACATTCACGTGCACATTCACACTCTATACACACAACACACACACAGATGCACACTCTCACACACACATACATATACACACTCACAGATACACACAGACCATGCATACTCACTCATACACACACCACACACATACAGAGTCACACACATATAGGCTCACATGCACACTCACACCACACATGCATATGCACGCACACACCCCTTCACGTGCCCATGAGGTATAGGATGAAATTATGTGTTGAGCCTTCTGGGCCCGGCTGGCATGGCTCAGAAAGCCATTTTATGAGGGCCACTGCGGTGTGTGGGTAGCAGGGCAGGTGGTCTTGGGTGGGGGCTTGGCTGCCCTCTGCTTCTGGCCTGGGTGACAATGGCAAGGACCCCTCTGTCATGATGGTGCTCCTAGATCACTACCCAGGGTCTTCTGGCCCCACTGACACAGGGCTTTCTCACTGGGAGCTGCAGGCACACTGAATGAAGGCAGGCGAGGTTTCGAGCGGGGAGCTGGCAGGGCCGGCCAGCGAGGGCACGCTGTCCCCAGGCGGCTTGTCCCAGAGCACAGCTTCAAAGGTCCCTGCTCTGGAATTATGAGACCACCGAAAAAGCCAGTCGGGGCCAAAAATGACCGTCAAAGGTAATGATTGTTAATAACTTGGCGTCTGCCTCCTCACTGAGCTGCCCAGTTTTGGCAAACATAAAGACAACATTGTAAGCGGGGAGGCAGCGGCCTGGCCCGTAAACTGTTAACCACACACAGCCGGACATTAAACACGCGTTTTTAATTCAATTTATCGTCTAAAGAAGGATCTTTGGGCTGACTTGGGGGGGGGCGAGACAAGGCTCAGAAAGTGCCCCCTCCCCCCAGGAAAGTACTCAGAGGAGCCCGCTGTTTTCACAGTCGCGCCATGTCAGAGACCCTCGCCACCTGGGACGGCAGCCAGGTGTCTGCTGAGCAGGGGCCCGGTGCTCCAGGCTGGGAAGGCCATGGCCCCGGTTTGGCACTACGGCAAGCCGCCTGGCAGGGTGGACGCTGGGCTGGCGACGGCTGTCCTTGCTGACCCTCCATCAGCTCCACGGCCTGCCCTCGGCTCACTGACCTCCCTGCTGGCCCTAGGTCGGGGGTCAGTCCTGGTGGGCCCTTGGGCACTGGCCCAGCCAGGCTTTCTCTTCAGCTGGGTATTGACCTTGACTTTCAAGCCGCCCCCTCCACTTTCCCATCCGACCCCCCACATTTCTTCTCAGAAAGAAAGACTGTGGACATGGGTGCTGGTGGACTCTGCCTGCGTGTTCTCCGGGGCCTGGGAGGAGCGCCCTGCTGGCTCACCCTGCGGTGACGGCATCTCTTTCCGTCCGGAGACAGAGGTGAGAACAGCCAGATGGAACTGGCTTCCCCTGAGAACATTGATAGGAAATACTGTGTGCAGTAGAAGGATCACACTTTCAGGAAGTCATCTCTCAGAAACAGAGCAATCCCACTTATTCCCCCACCCCAAGCAAAGGCCCGCTCCTTACGTCTCTGTGTTCCTTCTGTTTTGACCCCAAAACCCAAGAACCAAACCCACTGCCGTCGAGTCAGTTCTGACTCACAGCATCCCCATTGGGTTTCTGAGGCAGTTACGGAAGTGGATTGCCCGGTCTGCTTCCACAGAGCAGCTGGTGTGTTCGAACCACTAACCTTCTGGTTAGCAGTCAGATGCCTTAGGCACTGCTCTACCAGCCCCCCCCCCCTTTTTTTTTTCCAATAATGACAGCCACGATGCCAGTGCCCTGACTCCTGGTGGCAGTCATGTAATCACTGTATCTAACACTGGCTCTTTTTTTTTAATTTAATTGTTGCTATTGTTGAGAATATGTGCAGCAGAGCCTACAGGAATCCAGCGATTTCTCTGGATAGGGCTCCGCGACATCATTTGCGTTCCTTAGCGGTGAAGTCATCCTCACTGCCTGAGTTGTTCCTCCGCCACGAACGTGAACTCGCTGTTCCCAAGCTTCCTGTCTCACCTGTCTGTCGAGCTGCTGCTGTTACTTTGACCCCATAGAGTTGGGTCTTGAAAGAGCACAGTGCTAAGGTGGACGACGTTGTTTCCTCGTGAACCTGATGCATTGTTTGGCTTCAGGGAAACTTTAGGTGGTGTATTTGGTTGAAGGGTTAAAGATTATCTCAGACAGTAGTTTTGGGGTTTGTCCAGCCTCCCTGGCTCCAGAAACTCTGGATTCCATGAGCGTTACAAATTCTGTTAACACTGGATCCTTTCTTAGCTGGAGCTGCCTATGGGATATGTAATTACAACCAGTTAACAGAGCGCAGGGGTGCCAGGTCATTGCTTGGGGTGCACAGCTGGCCTAGGATGAGGTTGAGTTCCAACCCAGGTCCATCACGGTTCTGGTACCCTAGTGCTGTCTGACAGGAATACACCACAAAGGGGTGGGTTTAACAAACAGGAGTTTATTCTCCTATAGTTTGGATGCTTTAGGTCCTAGTTCAAAGTGCCAGGCTTAGGGGCTGGGTGAAAGCCTCCTCAACCTTGGGCTTCAGCTCTGCCTCCTGCTCCTGGCATAGTGGAGCTGGAGGCTTTTCTTCACTCAGACTGCAGGCTGCTGAGACTGACAAACCCAAGGTTGACAGGTGAAAAGGCACAGTCCCAATGTTACCAAACCACACGGCAGGCCATTGATTCAAGTCCGTCGAGAGTCCCAGGATTGGCAGAGTATGGCAGGCTGCTGAACATTGACTCTGCTACATGCAGGGTTCAAGCAGACCGTAAGCTAGAGGCCATTCCCAAAGCTGTTCTTTATATATGGGGAGCAGACCACATACTCAAAGCAGCTACTCAGCTGTTCCAGTAGATCCCACCGTGGAGTTGTTCACCAGTCTCATCACGGGGAATAACTCCATTCAGCTGCCCAGCCGCTCAACCAGGCCCAGCCAAGCTGACACGCAAACTGAACCACCACAGTCAGATTCCAATATCCATGGGCCGCCATTGCACCCTGCCGGGTCCTTACGTGCAGGTGAAGCACTCACAGCGTCTTTCGTTCATTGGTCTTCTCCAGACCTCAGGCTGGTCTTTGGACCAGACTCCATTTCTCCCAGCAGTTCTGCTCTGAGTCCCGACCTAGGAGGAATGAGAACACACATGCACCCGGAGTCTGGGGCCTGAATGTCCCGAGCAGCACGTTTCACGGATCAGACAGTGCAGACGACCCAGGTGCCTGAGCCGCTGTGTGGCCCGCCCGCGCCGCGGACGGTCATCTGCCGTCGAGAGAAGGGAGGTCACGAGGCTGCCACACGCACGAGCCTTGAGAACCTGGTGATGAGGGAAAGAGCCAGTTACAAAAGATCACACAGCACGTGGTCTGTGTGCATGACATGGCCGGGGGGCAAATGCACTAAGACAGAAGGCAGCTTTGTGGGGGCTGAGGGCTGGGGGGTGACTCTAGGCTTGCTTTTTGGGGATGGAAATGTTCTGGAACCAGGTGGTAGTGATGACAAGCCTGTGAATAAACTGAAAATCCTGAGATTGGCCACTTTCAGAGGGTGACTGTGGTGGTGTGAGTGCCATCTCAGTTTAAGCAAGGACTGTGCTTCTCCCTCGTTTGTCTGACTCCCCGTCTTTCCCATGTCTTTCTGGGCACGCTTTGGACTGTAAGGGTTTTGTTTTCTCGTGACTGGTGAGTGGGTTAAAATGCAACGCTGTTCTGCCCACGAGCCTCCAGGCCCGTGATGGAAACGTGAGGAAAGGGGTCTGGAGTGGTTAGTGCTGCGGGGCCGGGCTTGTGCAGGGGCTGCCCCAGCCACAGGTGCCCTGGTAGGCACAAGGGGCACAGATGGCAGGCCGAGAGTGGCTGGGGTAGGGGCGGGCAGGACCATCTGGGGAGAAAAATGCTTCCTGCTGCCACCATCTGGTGTCACCTTGGCTCTACGAGGAGGGATGAAAAAAGGACCCTGCAAGTTGTTGCATGTTGGGGAGTAGTGCGGACAGGGGATCTGAGTCCGTTACCTGGTGCCCTTGACCATGGAAGAAGGTCCATGAAGCCTTTAGGTTTTCAGAAGTTTCCAGCAAGGGGCTAGTGTCTTTGGAGTTACTAAATCCCACCTCTGTACACACCTGTGTGTGTTTGAGACCTCACTTGGAACATGGTACGCTTAGGCCAAGTTACACACCCCAGAGACCTCCTCCTCTTTATACCACGTCTCCAGTTAGATGGACGGCCTGCTACTCTGGGCGGTTAAAGACAATTAAAACAAGTCCAAGAGAGCCAAAATAGGATCTTGAATATATCCCTCCTGAATTTAGAGATCATCTAAAGAATAGATTTGATGCATTGAACACCAGTGACTGAAAGCCAGATGAATTGTGGGAGGATATCAAGAACATTATCCATGAAGAAAGCAAGAGATCACTAAAAAGACAAGAAAAGAAGAGAAGACCAAAGTGGATGACAGAAGAGACTCTGAACCTTGCCCTTGAGCGGAGAATCGCTAAAGCAAATGGAAGAAATGAAAAGGTAAAAGAGCTGAACAGAAGATTTCAGAGAGCAGCTCGAGTAGACAAAGCCAATTACTATAATG
Source organism: Orycteropus afer afer (assembly GCF_000298275.1). Classification (NCBI taxonomy): domain Eukaryota; kingdom Metazoa; phylum Chordata; class Mammalia; order Tubulidentata; family Orycteropodidae; genus Orycteropus; species Orycteropus afer. The sequence continues at coordinate 11,085,316 of NW_006921644.1, read as the reverse complement.
AAATGTGCAAAGACCTGGAGTCTGAAAACCAAAAAGGAAGAACATGCTCAGCATTTCTCAAACTGAAAGAACTAAAGAAAAAATTTAAGCCTTGAGTTGCAATAGTGAGAGATTCTATGGGCAAAATATTGAATGATGCAGGAAACATCAAGAGAAGATGGCAGGAATACACAGAGTCACTGTACCAAAAAGAACTGATCGATCTTCATCCATTTCAGGAAGTGGCATATGATCTAGAACCAATGGTAATGAAGGAAGAAGTCAAAACTGCAATGAAAGAACTGGCGAAGAACAAGGCTCCGGGAATGGATGGCATACCGATTGAGATATTACAACAAACAGATGCCCCATTGGAGGCACTCACTCAGTTATGCCAAGAGATTTGGAAGACAGCTACGTGGCCAACTGTCTGGAAGAGATCCATATTTGTGCCCATTCCAAAGAAAGGTGATCCCACAGAATGTAGAAATTATAGAACAATATCATTAATATCACATGCAAGTAAGATCTTACTGAAGATAATTCAGAAATGTTTGCAGCAGTCTATTGACAGAGAACTTCCAGAGGTTCAAGCCGGATTCAGAAGAGGACGTGGAACAAGGGATATCATAGCTGTTGTCAGATGGATCTTGGCTCAAGGCAAAGAATACCAGAAAGAGGTTTACTTGTGTTTTATTGACTATGCAAAGGCATTTGATTGTGTGGATCATGACAAATTATGGATAACATTGAGAAGAATGGGAATTCCCGAGCACTTGATTGTACTCATGAGGAATCTGTACCTTGACCAGGAGGCTGTCGTTCGAACAGAACAAGGGGACACTACATGGTTTAAAATCAAGAAGGTAGTGTGTCAAGGTTGTATCCTTTCTCCACACTTATTCAATCTATATGCTGAGCAAATAATCCGAGAAGCTGGACTATATGAAGAAAAACGTGGTATCAGGATTGGAGGAAGAATCATTAACAACCTGAGATATGCAGACGATACAACTTTGCTTGCTGAAAGTGAGGATGACTTAAGGCACCTACTGATGAAGTTTGAAGAATACAGTCTGCAGTATGGATTACATCTCAACATAAAGAAAACAAAAATCCTCACAACTGGACCAATGAGCAGCATCACAATAAATGGAGAGAAGATTGAGGTTGTCAAGGAATTCACGTTGCTTGGTTCTACAATCGATGCCAATGGAAGCAGCAGTCAGGACATTAGATGATGTGTAGCATTGGGAAAGTCAACTGCGAAGGAACTGTTTCAAGTGCTGAGGAGCAAGGATGTCTCATTGAGGACTAAGGTGTGCCTGACACAAGCCATGATATTTCCAATCGCCTGGTATGCATGTGACAGCTGGGCAATGAATAAGGAAGACCGAAGAAGAGTTGATGCTTTTGAGTTGTGGTGCTGGCGAAGAATGCTGAAAGTACCGTGGACTGCTAAAAGAACTAACAGATCTGTCCTGGAGGAAGTGCAGCCAGAATGCTCCTTGGAAGCAAGAATGGCCAGACTTCGTCTCACCTATTTTGGTCATGTTGTCAGAAGGGACCATTCCCTGGAGAAGGATGTCATGCTTGGTAGGGTGAAGGGTCGATGAAAGATGGGGAGGCCTTCAACGAGATGGATTGATACGGTGGCTGCGATGATGGGCTCAAGTATAGCAGGGATTGTGGGGCGCGGGATCGGGCAGTGTTTTGTTCTGCTGTGCATGGGGTCGCTATGAGTCGGAAACGACTCGATGGCACTTAACAACAACAACAACAACAACCAGTTAGATGGCAACTCTTGGAGGGCAGGGAGCCTCTGTCTTTGCATCCAGGACCCTGTCTGGCATGTGCAGGGAGCTTAGAGGGTTTGTCTGTTACCTGTTAAAAAGAAGATAAAGGGTAGACTCCAGTCATGTTCCCTGAGAGTTGTTTCTGGGTCTAGGCACCAGTGGCTTCTTTGGAAGTGAAAGGGAGGGTGCCTTCTAATTGGTATCCTCCAGTCTGCTCCAAGCCAGGTGGTTCTGCAGACATGGGTGATGCTCTGATAGTGTGGCTTATGTGCATGGGGTGTCCTGTCAGACATCAGGTCCTATCTGGAGGGTCAGTCCAGGGAGGGCTAGAAATATTTTTGGTAAGTGAGACAGAACCAGCACTTTGACCTCAGTAGAATCTCAATTGATCCAGAGATCTTGAGACCTGATGATGAAGATGATGACAGTGATGGGGTGATGATGACAGTACTATTTCTGATGACAAGGATAGTAGTGGTGACAGTGATGATGAGGTTGGTGATGGCAGTACAGTGATAACAGTGGTGATGACACTGAGTGATGGTGATGACAGTGACTACAGCAGTGATGGTGGTGACGACGATGACATTGGTGATGACGAGGGCCGAATCTCACTCTCAGCCAGTGTCTTTGATGTGCCAGCCGTGATTCTAAGCCCCATGTAATCTGCACAAGGATTCTCTGGGGTGGGCGAGTGTTCACCCATTTCACAGAGGAGTGAGAAGACTGGACACAAGTGGAGCCCAGTACTCTGTGACATCTCAGTGTGACCATTCAGTTTGACCACTCAGTGTGACTACTCAGTGTGGCTTCTCAGTGTGACCACTCAGTGTGGCTACTCAGTGTGACTACTCAGTATGACTACTCAGTGTGACTTCTCAGCATGGATACGCAGCGTGACCTCTCAGTGTGGCTTCTCAGTGTGACCGCTCAGTGTGACTGCTTAGTGTGACTGCTCAGTGTGACTACTCAGGCTGAACCAGGCTTCACACCCAGTGGTTAAGGCCTTACACTCACCCACTGTGCTTCCTCCAGAGAGAGGGGCCCTGTCCTTTAGGGCCATCCCTTCTCTGCAGGAACAGTAATAACGAGGACAACAACCACACACCACAGCTACCAAGTAGGCCCCAGTCTTGTGTGGAGGACCTCGCACACATACCCAACATGTCCCAGAGCCATAAGCTGACACGTTTCCATTGGACAGATGAGAAAATCGAGGTGGGGTTGGGGAGGGTGGGGGGCTTGCCTGTGGTCGCCCTGCTGGGAGGAGTGGTAGTGTCAGGATTTGAACTCAGCTTTGCTGACTCCATAGCCCAGGGTCTCAGCCCTGGTTAGAAGTCGGCAACCCCACGGCTAGGAAGGCTCAAGGGTAGTGCAGAGGCAGACGTGGTGGTGGTCGCTGAAGCCAAGCCTCTGTGAGAGTTTGTGTTTCTGGCAGCAGTCTCTGGTCAGCTACCGAGTTGGGTTCCTGCTCCTGCCCTCCCCCTAGCCCTGGCCCAGCGCCCAAAACTCCAGTCTGTTCTTGAGACAGGAAATGGGAATCAAAATCACGTGACCTACAGACCGTAATTAGCATTTGTGCTGTGAGGCCAGGCAAGCCCTAATGGAGAGCAGGCCTGGGCCAGGCCGCAGTGGCCCTCCCTCCTCCTCCCTCTGTCACCTGCAACACCACCTGTCAGCCTCACTCTTGGCAGGGGGGGGGGGAGAGACAGAGAGAAGGAGAGGGGGAGGGGAGAGAGATAACAGAGAAAGAGACGAGCGGGGAGAGAGAGAGACAGATGGACGGGGGGAGGAGGAGGGGGAGAAGCTTCTCTGCTTTGCTTGCTTTGGCTTCTTTGGGGCTCAGCTTTAATTCTTTGGGTACCTTGCTTGGTTTGGACCTTCACCTCTGCTCCTTGGAGTCCATGTGCAGGTTTTCTCTGAGAGCCTCTCTGCTGTAAAAGGGGGGTGTCCCTCCAGCTCAGAGGACCGGCTCTGTCCACCCTTCTCCCCACTCCTGTCTTTCCCCTGCTGGTGGTCTCCTCCCCTCCCTCCTGCTTTTGTCTGTCTGTCTGTCTGTCTCCTGGGTTTCTGTCCCCAGTGGTGGCCGTGTGCCTCTTGGTATCCCGCCCCGCCTCTGCCCTTTCATGGTGGCCCTGTGTCCCTGCCAGCTCTCCCTCCCCACCTCTGTCCTGTCTTTTTTCTCGCCCCGCCCCCTTCCTTTCCTCCAGTGAAGGGGCTGCAGCTTCCTGTTGCACTCAGGCCCCTCTCCTCCTGTGACCCCCCAACTTTGGGCTCCGTCACCCATGTTGCCCTCTCTTCTCCCTCCACGTCCCAGACCTTCCTGTCTGCCCCTCCCTCCTGGAGACCCCCCACAAGCTGCCCTCCTGGAAATGCCGTTGCCCTCCCAGTGACGAGCTCCTGCGGCCGGCCGCCTCTCCCTTCCTGGTGGTCCTCCCTCCGGCCAGCGGGTGAGGGGTCAGCGCTGTTGGAAGGAGCCCAGGGTCTTTGAGGGCATCTCTTTGGGTGTTCCCCAAGGCCACTCTTCCTCCTTAGCTGTCTGGATTGGCCCGGCATGAGATGATGCCCCTGGGACCCCCGAGGCTGTGCTGTAGGTCATGGCCAGTGGAGTGGACATGGAGCAGCACTGTGGGCTGTGGAGGGCAGTGTGGACTCAGGGATTGGTAGAAGCGTCTTCTACCCCAGTTTCCGTCACTTGGCCACAGAGTGATTACCTGCTGCGGGTCCAGTTGATTCTGACTCACAGTGATCCTACAGGACAGAGTGGAACTGCCCCATAGGGTCCTTTAAGGAGCTCTGGTGGCACACTGGTTAAAGCATTCAGCTTCTAACGAAAAGGTCAGCGGTTTGCACCCCCCAGCCGCTCTGTTGAGTTGCAGTGTGGGGGAGATGTCCTTGTCCTGCCCCTGACTTGAGGGGGAACTCTCAGTCTTCCATGTGGAGGTGATGTTACCATGGGCTTGGCAAAAATGACCTTGGATTCCTAGTGTGTTGGAAGGCGCAAAGCAGGGGTGACAGGGCCACCCAGTGGTGTGAAAGGGCCCTGGGTGCTTTCAGATGCAACGCCACCCCGGTGGGACGTGGCCGTGGCTTGATCGGCATAGTGGGCAGAGGCACCTGGGATGCTGGGATTCAAGGCTGTCCTCCAGGATTTGTGAGGGGGGGTGTGAAGGTGAGCGAGGAGACTCCAGCAGGCTGTCTGGTTCAATTATCAGAAGGCCCAGCTTGCGGCCCAAGTGCACAGCTAGAGGAAGCCACTGTGAGGGGCAGTCCTCCATGCCATGGGGCACACATGCTGGTCTTTTCTCTGCAGGGGCGCCCCTGTGGGATGGGGTCCACAATGGCCAACCTGTTTAATGCAGCCCATGCCGGGGTCTCATTGTCTGTTTGACCTTTGTGGGAGCTCATTAGGGTGTTTAGTCTGGGCTTGGTGCCCTTCACTCTCAGGTCAAGCTCACGGCCTTACCTCCCAGCCCTCAGCAGCCCAGACAAACAGCTTTCTCAGGCATCCCCTGGGAGGAAGGGGAAATGAGGGCTTCCAACAAGTGCTGCCCAGCCCGTGGTGGGTGTGGGCTGCCGAGAGGGCACAGTCAGGGTCAGGGGTCAGGGAGGACGGCTGCCCCCAGATGTGGCACAGCCCCGAGGCCGGCCAGAGCTGAGTGCAGGCCGGGTAGTTTACTCAGATAATGTCCAGTTGTAGTTTGTGTATACGTGGTTGTATGTGTGTGCATGTGTACATATGCATGTGCGTGTGTGCCCCGTGTGTGCACATGCATGTATGCATGTGTGCACATGTGCAGTGCATGTATGTATACATGTGTGCATGTATTGTGTAATGTGCAAATATGCACATCTCTGTGCACATGTATGTGTGCATGTGTGTGCACATGTGTACTCAGCCCTAAAATTCCCTTTGCTCATGAAGGAGGGGAGGAGAGTTAGGGAGCTGGTTACCCCTTGTTTAGCAAGTTAAGATTCAGAAAATGGCACACCCAGTGGGATCCAGAGCTCACCTGGTACAGGGACCTTTACAGAGAAAGGGGCAGGTAGTGAAGCGCTTGGGCTTTGCCGGCCACACGGTCTCTGCTCTAACTCTCAGCTGTGATGTGTAACCAGCCACACAGATGGTGTGTACAGAGGGGTGAACCTGTGTCCCCACAGAACTTTACGTACAAAGACAGGCAGCAGGCTGGCTCGGCCCAGGGACCACCATTTGCTGTTTCCTGTCTGTACAACTTTACTGATGAGGAATTCGAGGCCGGAAGGAGGAAGCGCCCTGTCCAAAGGCACCCCTGCAGGCTAGTAGAGAGTCTGCTTAGGATCTAGGGTGGCCCACCCACAGGGCTTTAGGACCAGCTTTTGCAGGCCGATAGAGCTGCAGCTGAGCAGGGTCGTAACTGCTCACGCCTCAGTTTGCTTATCTGTGAGATGAGGATCACACTGTCTAGTAGGGTCCACTCCTTCAGTTATTCAGCGAATGTGTTGACGTGGACAAGATACATGGCTTTCATTCATTCATCTGACTGCTCCTCCCAGACCAGGCCCTGGGCAGAGTGACGGCGAGGACATGGCCCTGGCCCCTCCACACACATCTTGTTCTGCAGTACCGTTTTCTTCAGGGGTGTCTGCAGCCATGGGCCCTGGAATTCGGGGTGCTGGTTACCAGTGTGATTCCTTGACCCACCCAGGACCCCTGAGTGCAGGGACTTGGGAATCTCTGTTTGGAATGTGGTCCAGATGACTAGATGTACATGTAAGGACGTGGAGCTTGAGGGTGGGGTGGTAAGGATGATATTCCATAACCAGTGGCCAGGTGCCGTGAGTCTGGCTCATGGCGACCCCATGTCTATCAGGGCAAGGCTGTGCTGTCTGGGATTTTCACCGACTGATTTTCTGGAAGTAGTTCACCAGAACTTTCTCCCGAGGCATCTTTGGGTGGATTCGAATCATCATTCTGTGAGTTAGCAACCAAGTGTCTGTTAGCCGTTGGTACCACCCAGGACTCCTTAAGTTAGATACCATGGGCCAGTGCCTAGCACAGTACTTGGTACATAATCAACCACTGCCATTGAGTGGATTCCGACCCATAGCGCCCCTAGAGGACAGAGTGGAACTGCCCCAGAGTGTCTCCAAGGCTGTCAGTCTTCACGGAAGCAAAGCCCAAACCACACCCACTGCCATGGAGTCCATTGCGAGTCACAGCGCCCCTAGAGGACAGAGTGGAACTGCACCACAGGGTCTCCGAGGCTGTCAGTCTCCACGAAAGCAGACTGCCTCATCTTTCTTCCTCAGAGTGGCTAGTGGGTTCTAACTGTGCACCTTTTTGCTTGGCAGCCAAATGCATTACAATTAGTGATGCTGTTTCTACAGCCAGTTCTGCCATGTGCTTGTCTTGAAAATGTGGACTTGTTCCAGTGTGACAATTTGAACAATGTCTGAATTTTGTGTTTGCTTATGCATGATTTTGCTGGTGATAAACATGAGATGAACACAAAAAATTGCACCCAAACAAACTCAGCCACTCAGTGTCAGATTACCCAATAAGCAGGGTAAGCACGGAGTCGCTTGTGCTTACTCAGTGACCGGTAGTGAACAATTTCACGGTTTTCCACCACATCAGAGATTCTTCACCTAGCTGTGGCTGGCATCTGTCTCTCTCCCAACCCCACAGCCCCTTCCTACAGAATCAAAGCCTCTTTTCACATGTACAATCCCTGCTAGGGACGGAGTGCTCAACAGACGAGGTAAACAGGGGCTTACTTGTGCTTACTCTTACTACATGATGTGGTGAAAAACACATGAAACTGTTCACTACAGATGAGTCACTAAGCACAAGTAAGTCCATGCTTACCTGTTTGTTGGGTAATTTGTTCCTGCAGCCATGAGGAGCCCCAGCCTCCCAACCCCACTTACATACCTCCAACCTCCACCAGCTGCCCTGGGGAGCATGTGTGAGCCACATCATCCACACCTAGTGACAGCTTCCCGTCGGATTCCAGACAAGCTCCTCCCACTGCACTGTCTCCCAGCCTCCAACCCCACCTATGTCCCCTTCCCCAAGCACACGTCTGGTCTTCCTCAAGGTCAAGGTTGTATTTACTGTAGTCTTTATACATTTCTTAGGCACTTGGCCTGTGTACAGAGGTGCTCCTATTTTCATTTGACTCTTGCCTCCTTTTTTAAATCCTCTGATGACTTCTTCCGGTGCTGTGGCCCCAACCCTGCTGTTCCATGAGCGCTGTGGTTTTTATCTCGTGCTCGGGTGCGGTGCAGTGACGGTAAGAAGGTTAGGTGTGACGTCACAGGAGAACTGTCCAGACCTACAGTCCTGGCCTGCTGAGCTCCAGGCCGGTATTTTCCCACTTGCGTTTGTGCTGTGTGCAGTAACACACAACCCCAAAGGGTGGAGACCAGTAGAGTTTATTTCTCCCTTGTACAAAGTCCGGGTCAGTTTGGCGACGCTCAGGGTGGCCACTCCATGCTGTGACTTGGGGATCCAGGGGGCTTTCACTGAAAAGTGCAGGGGATTACTGGAGGGCCCCAGGGTGTTTCCTAGACTCCATTCCCTCAGTTGGAAATCAGTCACGTGGTTCAGCCCTAGCTGCAAAGGGGGCTGGGAAATGCGTGTGTAGGAAGGGGAACAGGATTTGTTGACTGCAGGTGATATTTCAGGTGGGTTCACCAATTAGTAGGGTGCCCACCAGCTGACAGGAAGCAAGGGCCGCACCGGCTGGTCACTCACCCCTCGGTAGTGCACACCTTCACACGGGTTATGCACCACAGATTAGGAAGTAAGCACAGGAAAGCCCGTGCCTCCCTTGCTTACTGGGTCATCTGTCCCCATTCAGCTGCACCCCGTCTGATTCGTTCACCTTTTTAGCACTGGTCTAGGCTTTGGGACCACTGTAGAGAAGAGCAAAAACAACATGAAATGGAACTGGAAAAACAAAGTCTGCCTCTGTGGGGGTCACACTGCAGTGGGAGAAAGAGACGATAGAGAACAGGCCAACAATCTGTCAGCTGGAGACGGTGCTGTCGATGGAAGGGGCATATGGCTGCAATGGGCAACACCATACCTTTAGAGGATGGTTTGTCTGGAGGGCTTCTCTGAGGAGGTGACATCTGAGCAAAGGGGGGGCTTGGGTAAGAGAGTCCCAGCCAGGTGCAGAGTCCCTGGGAAGGAACACGCCTGGAATAGTGAGTGAAGAAGGGCAAGGCGGTGAGTGTGGCTGGGATGGTGGGAGTGTGGGGGGATGTGACAGGAGATGCCACAAGAGGGGTCAGGGGCCAGACTTCCGAGGGGCTTGTAGGCCATACCCAGGACTTCAGCTGAGTCCGCTGACAGTCACGCGATAGCTGGACTTGAGCTAGGGCATCCCACTCTACCTCCTGGCTCCACCGCTGACCCCTGGGCACCAACTCCTTTCACAGATGAGGAAGGTGGTACTCAGAGAGGCCCCTGGTGTTCACCATCTAGAATCATACAAACGTGGCCTGGGGGCTGGGATGCAGTGTTTTGGGAATGGAAGCATTTCCCTTTGCAGTAATTCCTAGTGAAGATGGAGGCTGTTGAGGGGGGCAGACCCTGGGAGCCCTGGGGATGGTGAGTTACCCCCTCCACCCCTTTTCTGCAGCTGGAAGTGCAGTGTCAAACACCGTGTTTGCAGACAGCCCCTCATGCCCCCAGTTAGAGGTCCTCGAAGGGGCTGCAGCAGGTGCAACGCCCCCTTGATGTTTTCTGCTCTGTGGGAAGGGGGGCAGGCAGGGCAGCAGCAAATAACTAAACTGGTGTCAGCATTTATTGCTCGTGAGGGCAGTAAAGGTGGCTTCCCATAAAGTCACAGGGCCTGTTTACAGTCCCCCATGATTAGTCTGGTAATCCAGCCCAGCACCTCTCTCCAAACATACGCGTTCAGCTGCGAACCTCAGCTTGAGAGGAACTGGCTGAGGGACTCATTGCCCCTCCCCGCTCAAAACGGGTGGAGAGAGTCTTGTTTGTTTGGGTTCATGCATTTTTTGGGTTCAGGGCAAATGGCTTTGGCCATTACCCAAAAGGTCAGAAGCTACAATCTTGGCATTTTGTGGCCAAAAGGCAGGCAATGGGCCCCACCACTGGGAACTGCCAGCGTTCCCACGGGGCGTAACACCATCTCACATTTTATCACCATTTATGACCTTCTCAAGATATGTTCACATTGAGCATGAGCTCGGCAGGTTCTCTGGAGGGCAGCTCAGCCACACGTTTGGAATCTAACAGTCACGTGCCTCTGGGTCTGGTGATCTGACACCTGGGGTCTAGCCTGCAGGTCAACCTGGACATATGCCCCAAAGGACACGAATGTGGAAATGCGTACATGTCGCTGGAAATACTCAAATGACAGTGGAATGAACATATCAGATGGAATTGAAGTACTGATGGGTCTGAAAGCAACGAAGATGCCCCCAGATGGTTAACGCTGACGCTGAAAGCTCTGAGATGCTCCCAGATGACTGGCAGTCAGCATCAGTCCACGTCAGCGATGCAGGACCCCAGCGGCCATCACGCCAATCCTGCCTCACACGCCCCCACAGGTGAGAGCAGAACCGCGCTCCGTGGGCTTCAAGGACTGACTCTTCAGGATTAGGTCTCCAGGCCTTTCTTCTGAGGCCCTGCTGGGTGGACTCGAGCCACCAGCTTCCAGGGAGCAGCTGAGCACCACCAGTCATCAGACACCCGAGGGATGCTCAAGACGCCAGGCTGGAAAGTAAGATGTGGAACTTATTAGGTGGATTTTGGGAAGAGCGTATGCGTGGGGTTATGCACACAAAGGTTCTGGATCGTGGCATTAGTAACTAGGAAACGCGTGCCTGATGACAAGGAAACTGAAGGTCTTCTACAAAAATAATATACGTGTATTACTTTTTAAATTAAATACGTAGCAAAACATGTATCCAGGGTCCTGGTGGCACAGTGGTTAAGCGCTCAGCTGCTAACCAGAAGATTGGCAGTTCAAACCCACTAACCGCTCTGCGGGAGAAAGATGAGGCAGTCTGCTTCTGTAAAGATCTTGGCAGCCATATGGGGCAGTTCTGGTCTGCCCTTATAGGGTTGCTATGAGCTGGAATCGACTCGATGGCAACTTTTTTCTTTTTCCCCCTAAACGCATTCAAATCCTGGGAAGGCAGCCCTTCAGTAGGAGAATACTGGGGTGAACCCAGAAGTGGTGAATCTGACCACAGCGCCCCATTCACTGGCTGCGTGACCTTGGGCAGGTGCTTATTTCTTGGTCTCAGTTTGCCCATCTGTAACATGTTGTGATGTCCTTGCCAGAGTGGGTGCGAGGCTTAGAGGAGACACTGTTTGTGATGCTGTCTGGTAAGACATGAGCCCCCATCCCTTATCTGGCAGTGCTGTTGTCATTTCACCCTTATAACTGATCAGTTTATTTTACCTTTTTTTAATTGTTGTGAGGAATATCCATGGACCTGGCCAACTTAAAGCGATTAAAAAAGGAGTTCATTGGAAGGATTTGGTGACTACACAGAGGAAATGCTAAAGGATTAGGACTTGGAAAAGACTGGAGCCAGTGTCGCTCTGTGACTTGAGAGCAAAGGGAGCAGGGGCCGCTGATGGAATGTATCAGCCGAAACCATTTCTCCCCTTCATTTACTCTGCTCAAGAGCCAAAGTCCCAGGGCAGAGAATCTGATTGGCCAAATCTGAGTCCTGTGCCCACCCCCTGGCTTATGGAGGGAGGGCCATATTGACTGACTGTAGGCTTTACCTAATGAGAAAGGAGATTCATTTCCTAAAGGGAAATAGAAGAATGGTAACCAAAAGAGGGAGAGGTGCATTCTAGGTGAGCAACCAGCCAAAATGAAACAAACAGTACAGTGGCTGTTCTTGTACGGTGTTGAATTAGATCATGGGAGGCTAACTGTTGAATCAAACAACCAACATTTCAGTACCTTAATAAGTAAAAGTCTGTGTCACTCACACTAGTCTCCCATGTTATGGCTTCTTGGTCCCGTGGCACTCGTGGGTCTCTGCTCCATGCAGCCACTCAGGGACTCACCGTCTTCCATGTGCACGTGCTTATCTTTCACTGGACCCTCTCAATCTGGCCTCAGATGATGGAAGCGTTGACAGAGGGTAAGCTTGGAAGCTTTCATGGGCGAGCGTCAGTCAGGTGGCCACACTGAACCACAGCTGGGAAACTGTTGTGTGTTCAGGAGGAAAAGGCAAAAGTCACATGACCACCTTGCCAACAACTGCCACCAGCATCACAATACAGAACAAGCAATGTATTGTCATTTTACTCAAGGCCTGTGATCCTCATGCTTGGCCCTCATGTCTCCTCTTTGGACCTTATTATCTTCATCTGTAGAATGAGAACGTTGGGGAAGATATAAGGTGTCCCAGATAACTTTCTTCAACAGAATCCCATTGCAGAACCCCATGTAAAAGTAAGACAACTGCAGAGCTGCTCTGGCTGATGTGAGGTGTGGGTGGGGGTCCCTGAGCTTGGTGCACTCACAGGCCCAGCAATAGATCTTCTTGGGTTAGGCAGATCCTGCATGCAGCTGTGGCTGGGCTGGAGGGACTTCCATCTTGGTATGACCCAGCCAATCTTTGGACTCTTGGGGACTTTCAAAACTTAGCTGTGTTTCCCATTTTGGAAAAATCTGAAGACACTCAAAACCATGGCCCTGGGACAGGCCTGTTTCCTGCTCAGAACCACCTGCTTGGCTTGCCAAAGCTTCCCATACCACAATTTATTTTTTCAGCACAGGGAAAGGGCAAGCACAATAAATCATGTGGTTGTGGCCTTCCCTGCAGCTTATCCACGAGAAGGGGTCCTGAGGCAGCCTTCAGCCCCCAAGTCATCATGGACAGAAGCAGTGAGCCCCTGTGGTGGAGGGAGGAGCTCTTTCCTGGGACTTCTCTACCTCTGGGGAGCGTAGAGGGCACATCTGCTCTGACCAAAACAGAAACAGTGAGGACGGAGTAGAGGTGTCGCACCACAGGGCGCGGGGGCTATTCCAGACCAGGCCACACGTTTGTTTACAATGATGATTTTGAAAGGGAATTTACTTAATTCTGGCTGCTTAGACATTAAAGTTTCAAAGCTCTAATGGACCCAAAATAAATATATACATATTTTCCACCAACTTAAAAAATCATCATCCTAAATCCGACACTACTTTAGTCTTGATTTTTGAACGTGTTTGTTGTTTCTTAGCGGGGAGTGGGCTGAAAGAACAGAGTGGGGAAGGGCACCACCCATTGGTTGGCCCCGGAGCCCTGGCCCTTCTGCTAAAGCTGAGATCAAAACCAAGTTTTGCTGCTTTTGAAATTGCTTGAGTTACCAACATTTTCTGGACACCTGCAAACCCCTCAGTGTTCTCTCCCGCTCAGCAGGAGCCCTGATGACACTGTGGATAGGCACTTGTCTGCTAACTGAAAGGTTGGTGGTTTGAACTCACTAGCTCCTTCCTCCTTGGGAGAAGGATGTGGCAGTCTGCTTCATAAAGATGGCGGCCTTGGACATCTCATGTGGCAGTTCTGCTGTGTCCTACCAGGTCACTAGGAGTTGGGATTGACTCCACGACAGTGGGTTTTAGAGACGGCCCCTTTGGGATTGCTGCCCTAACCAGTGGGTCAGGAACCTCCCAGATCCCAGTCTTCCTCAGTTTCCCTGGAAATGGGTGTCTGGATGAACAGCCTCTTGCCCCACCTGCGCTTGCTTATATTGAAGCCCAGTGAGACCGACATCACGTTGTGTCAACTGACCTAGCTTTAGGTCTTGAAACCAAAATCCCACTGCCATCTAGTCAGTTCTGACTCACAGTGACTCCCATTGGGTTTCCAAGGCTGTAAATCTTTCCAGAAGAAGGTTGCCTCATCTTTCTCCCATGGAGAAGCTGGTGGGTTTGAACTGCTGCCCCTCTGGTTAGCAGACACCCACTGGTTAGCCTTATCCATGACACCACCAGTGTTCCGTTTAGGTCTCAAGGGAAGGCCAAGATGCCATTGAAGCAAAGGATGAGGCTGGAGGGGCTCTCATGGCTAATGATGCCTCTGCAGGGTCTCAGAGCATCTCTCTGAGTCTCCTGGTTTGTAGACAGAGAAGCTCAGGTTCATGGAGCAGCTTCCACAGAGGTTCCAGGAGGAGGAAGCCAGAGCGCTCCAATGACAGGTTTAGAAGGGTTTGGGCTGGGAAGGAGGATGGACCCGAGTTTGAATCCCAGCTGTACCTCATTTTCTCTGGGAACTTGGACACAGAGAAAGTAGGGGCATTAGTGCCAGCAGTTACTCTCGTTAATTTATTCTGCTGCACACTGAAAGGCCACACGTTCGAATCCCCCCAGGGGTGCCTTGAAGAATGGCCTGAAAACCTCCTTCTGGAGACTAACCACTGGAAGTTGTGTGGGTCACCGTGAATCGAGCTGCACTTGGTGACAGCCTTATTACGCTGGGGCGCTTAGGTGGTGTAACACTGACAAGATGCTGAGTACCTGCAAGGTAGAGGCATGTGGTCAATGTTGGCATCTATTATCTAAGAGTCAAGGAGCCCGTGGCACAAGCTCAGCTGCTGAACAAAAGGTTGGCAGTTCAAACCCACCGAGCGGCTCCACAGGAGAAAGCCCTGGTGTCTGTCCCTGTGAAGGTGACAGCCTAGAAAAGTCTGTGGGGCAGTTCTCGGTCACGGGGGGTCAGGTCGGAGTTCACTCACCGGCACCTGACAGCCACATCCATGAATCAGACAGGAAGGTGATGGCCTTGAAGAGGAAGGTGCTCTGGAGTCTGCAGGGGAAGGGGACGGAGTAGGGGGCCTGGTGCTGTCTGAGCTGCTGAAGAGCTAGGGGGACAAGGGTGGGGAGCTGCCACTTGTACTGGAGTTTCCCACCGATGCTTGGAGACCTGGAATTTGCAGCAAATGCGGGAGGCCATGCCAGTGGTGCCAGGGTGACCCAGCGGGGCATCCGTCTGTGGCGGGAGCACCAGGCAGCTGCTGCAGAGCCTGTCTGCCAGTTCCGGGGCTGCCCTCGGGTGCCAGGGGAGCAGTCCTCAGCCTGTCCTCCACACCCCAGATCTCATGTGAGTGGTTTTCACTGCCGGAATGAATCTGGGTGGCAAGGGATTCTGGGAATTGTAGTTTGCAGCCTTCCAGCCCTGAAGCATGAGGGGTGGGCATTGAGTTGCCATCTTAGGGACCATTTATGGTATCGATTGATGAACTTAACAACTGGGCCTTTTGTTTTGGTGGTGGTTTGGCTGAAAGTTCACCTAGCACGTTAGTTTCCCATCCAGTGATTTATACACATTTTGTCCCATGACAGTGGTTGCAATCCCCCGCGTGTAACAGCCCTCGTCCCACTTCTCCCTGGGTCCCTGCTGCCGTCCATCCTTCTTTCCTGCCCCTTCCTGCCTCTGAGCTTCGTCTCGGGCCAGATGCTGCCCTTTGGTCTCGTGTGGCTGACGGCTCTGATAATCTCGTGGGTGGGGTGGTCCATCTGATAGTGCTGTCTGGTGTCTGGCTGCAAGGTGATCCCGAGGATGGGGTCTGTTCCAGGCCTGAAGGGAGGGTTTCTCAGGACCACAGTCCCAGGGTTCCATCACTGTCTATCACACCAGCGAGTCTTTTTTTTTCTTATGATTTTGAATGTCGTTCTCTATTTCCCCTCACCCCACCCCCCATTCTGTCCAGGATCTTCTGTGGTCCTGACCTGAGCAGCAGCCAGGCACCATCTCGCTCTTCTAGTCTCGGGGTCGGGGCGCCGGGGTTTGCGTGGTCCTCTCGTTCTTTGTCTCGGGGTCGGGGCGCCGGGGTTTGCGTGGTCCTCTCGTTCTTT
>NW_006921644.1:11055708-11069209 GCF_000298275.1 Orycteropus afer afer | reverse complement strand
TTCTTTGTCTTGGGGTCGGGGCGCCGGGGTTTGCGTGGTCCTCTAGTTCTTTGTCTCGGGGTCGGGGTGCCTGGGTTTGCGTGGTCCTTTCATTCTTTGGACTAGTTGTGTCCTTGCATCTTTGTGACCGTTGGCGTTTTAATAAGTCACATGACTACACAAACAGAACCAAGGTGGACGCACAGATGGCTGCACACATTTGTCTGCCTGAGATGTAAGCTGGAAAGGTCATTACAGTCAGAGAGGCTGGTCAGCTGGATTTGAGACCTAGGCCGCGTGTCTGAAAGGTGGTACCTGAAGCAGAAAACTGCGGTCCTCTGACTGACAGAAGGACCAGCCTGACTCCCTCTGCTCTGTGAAGGAAACCCCACCCCCATATAATGCGGACACTAGACTGTAGTCTGTGAAATGTGGGACAGCACGATGGCACTTGGGCTGTGACCCAGCTCTGTCTTCCCTGCACACTTCTGCCCTGTGGTTTGGCGTATTAAAATGAGGACAGTGCAGGGGGCGAGGAGCCCGGGTCTGGCCTTCTTGGGCACGTCGTCTTGGGAACAGGCCCCTGAGTCACAGTGACTTACCCAACCTGCAATTTAGGGCCAGAGTGGGGAGCTGCCTTGGGCCAGAGCCAGACCGTGAGGGTAGCCTTGGTTCAGTTAGGGTTATCATCCCCTCAAACGGGGAGAGAACACAGAGCTCTCAGACAAGGCGATGACCCAGCCCTCCCCCTGGGGCCCATGTCCACGGTCGGCAGACGGCTCCACTGGGCAAAGCCCTGCTGGCAGTGCATGGCCGCGTGGCTCGGCAGCGGGAGCTCAGGCCCTGGAACTCGGAGCCACAGAAAGCCTGGGAGGACGGAGGCACAGCCCCCGAACCCTGCGGTGCCCATGGGGGAGGCACAGTCCCAGAGCAGGGTCTGGCTGGGCCGACGGGAGGCTAATTTGCTGCTGGCAGTGGCGTCCCAGAGGGCCTTGGTCCCCGCGTGTGATCTCCGTGTTCCTGGAGTCTGTGGTGAGCAGGAAATTAGTGGCCGACATCGCCACTGTGACCCATGTCGCCAAAGGACTTGCTGTGCTCAGCAGTAGGCGTGGCTGGGCAGGGCTTCTGGAAGAATCCATCTGGCTCATTACTGGCTGGGCTGGGGGCGCTCCCAGGGGTCAGGCTGGGTTCATTGGCAGGTCTTGTGGGTTGGGGAAATGTCGCCGTTTTAGCTGCTTCGGCCCCAGAGAAGCAGCGGACTGCGTAAGAACGCTGCCAGGGACAGCGGCAATGGTGAAGACGCAAAGCCCAGCTAGGGAGGGGGGAGGCGCAGCTGAGAAAGTGGGCTGGAGGTCAGAGGCCAGCGTCCCACGTCCTCTGTGTGATGCTGACTTACAGGTAAGGGGACCGACTTACCTGAAGTGGCACGACAGCTGCGTGGTGCCAACGGTTACTACCGTGGTGGCTGACTGAAAGGCTGCAGGGTCACGTCCACCCAGAGGTGCCTGGGAAGAAAGGCCTGGTGACTACTTGAACCCAGAGAAATGTTCAAGTCACAGGTGCACCGTCACCTCAGCCCCAGGAATAAGACGGACCCTCTAAACCCGTTTTATGTGAGTGTAAATTCTGCTCTTGGTGAAATATGACACTGATGAACATGTTTTTCCCTGGTGCCTTCTCTCCCCAGGGTTGGTCATGGAGCCCCTAAATTTTCTGAACCGGGTGTTAGAGCTGTTGGTCTTTTTTGCGGTATCTCGAGCATGACACATCCCTAGCTTCACTGTGTAAGTTCTTAATCAATTGTGTGTCCTGTTTGGGGAAGCTGGCTGGTTATCTCTGAGGAAGGTGAGGCACGGTGCCTCAAGGAAGTCAACATAGGACCTTAAACATCACGAATCCAGTGTTGGTCTGAGACGGAAATTCACAACCCGAGCCTCAGTCTTCCTCACTGAGGAGTGGGTGTCGTGGGCACTGCTGACACTCTCCCTGGCATGGCTGGGGAGGCCTGGGTTCCTGAGTGTCCCCACCCGAGAAGCAGCATGGTGTTGTGTGGTGGTGAAGTTTGTGTGTCAACTCAGCTGGGCCTGGTTGAGTAGCTGGGCAGCTGGATATAGTATTCCCCATGATGAGACTGGTAATTAACTCCGTGGTGGAATCAATTGTGAGCAGTTGAGTAGCTGCCATTGGGTATGTGGTCCGCTTCCTGTATATAAGAAATAGCTTTGGAAACGGTCCCTAGCATATGGCACACTTGAACCCTGTACGTAGCTATGTCGTTGTTCAGCAGCCTGCTGTGCTCTGCCGAGCTTGGGACTTGAAATGGACTTGAATTAATGACCTGCCATGTGGTTTGGTAACATTGGGACTGTGCCTTTTTACTTGTCAACCTTGGTCTTGGCAGCCTCAGCAGCCAGCAGCTGTCTGAATGAAGAAAAGCCTCTTGCTCCAGTGGGTCGGAAACAGAAAGCAGAGCTGAAGCCCAAGGTTGAGGGGCTTTCACTCAGCCCTTAGAGCCTGGCACTTTGAACTCGGACTCCTGGCCTCCCAAACTGTAGGAGAATAGTAACTCCTGTCTGTTAAGGCCGTGGCACTGGTGCTGTTTCTGTTAGGGCTGAGCCAGGCGGCCAGGACAGCTTGGTTTGCAGTGTCTCTTTGTGGTGTGACCAAAGAGTTGGAGCTTCCAGTCCGCCTAGACGCGCCTTGGAAGAGAAGTTTGGAGCTTACTCCCAATGGCGGAGCCTCAGGTGACCTCACGGAGCACACCTCACAGAGCACATCTCAGAGTGTACCCCATGGAGCACCCCCACGGAGCGCACCTCCTGGGGCCTCAGATGACGTCACAGAGCACACCTCAAGGAGCACACCTCACTGACAGCTCTACCCTGACACAGGGCACCTTGAGTCGGAGGCAAGGCTACAGTTGTCTGAGAATTCGTGGTTGAGATCCACCTAGAGGTGCCTCAGAAGGAAGTCCTAGCAATCCACTCTTGACAGGGGCCAGCCTGGCAAACCCCACGCAGCAGCTGTGCTCTGCACACATGGGCTCATCGGAACCAACCTGACAGCAACTGACAGCAACGACTGCGAACCCAACCCAGCGTGCAGCGTTTGGGGTAAAGCCCCCAGTCATTCCAGGCCTGCAGCCAGTCAGCCATGCTTGGAGACCGATGTCCCACAAGCCCAGCCTGTCTCCTGAGGGAGAGCAGCCTTAGGCTCTGTGCAGTGGACCCTGGGCCCAAGGTGCCTGAATGGTGGCTCATGCAGACCCCAGCCAGGAAGGAGTCCTAGGAAGAGAAACCGAGGTAGGACCTGCGGCTGCTCCTGGCCTGCTTGCCTCGGAGAGCCGGCCCTGAGGCCTGAGGGACAGCTCAGCAGGGCTGGTGGCGGGCCTTCTCTCAGGGGGCTCCTGCCTTATGGTGTCTCTGTGGCTCACTTCACTGCCGGCTCCCTCCCGGGTGTGACCTAGGGAAGGAGAACAAACACCCCGTGGAGCCTGGAAGGCACTGTGTCCTCCCACAGCCCGCCAAGCTGGCCCCAGCTCCGTGAGAACCACTCTTACCCTGGAAGCCGCAGGGGACCGGGCAGCCGAGACGATTATGACCCACAGACAGCCTGGGCTCCCACCCAGAAAGGAGGCCTGCTCCTTTTGCCCTGGTCTTGGTCCCTCAGGGTTGTGCAGGGCCTTGAAGAAGTGCCTGTCCCTGTCTCTGCCCAGGGCTCCAGGTGGAAAGGTCAAAGGTCTCGTGTCCTCAGAGCCTTAGTTTCCCCTGTTAGGGAATGAGGCTGTGGGTGTGAGGCGGAGCCACGGTCCAGGGCCTCGTGGTGTTGGGAGGCCTGAGTTCCAGTTTGCCTGCAGAGTTTCCTTGAAGAGACGGAGTTGGAGGAGGGTAACTGACTGAATGTCAGCAGTTGCCTCACTGCTTGGGCTTGGTCTGATGGTGGCACCACGTCCCGTGCCATGGGCAGTGACCAGACTCCCCCTTCCTTCCTAGTGACGGGTCGCACCCCAAACCAGGAGGTTTTTATTTTAAGACCCGAGGGAGAGTGGTTTCCAGGGGCTTCCCTCTGCAGACAAGACTCTGAGTGGTAGAGATGGGGAGCACGCCCGACCACTAAACAGAAGGCTGCTGGTTCGAGTCCACACAGAGGAGACGGGGAAGGAAGGGCTGGGAGTCTGCCTCCCAGAGAAGAGCCACCGAGAACCCTGTGGGACAGAGTTCTACCTGGACACACAGGGGCGCCGTGAGCTGCAGGCAGCGCTCGGGCAGCTGGTCGTGGCCCCTCCACACAGCTAGCTGAAGCCTGCGGCGAAGAAGGGCTGGGGGCCCAAAGCCGTCCACGTCCAAGTGTCTGGAGCCTGTGAGTTACGGTCTCGCAGGGCAAGGGGCTTTGCAGGCGGAAGTGAATTGAGGATTTTGAAGTGGGAGGCAGATCACCTGGGGCCCGGTGGTAGCACAGTTGTCCTTACACAAGGGTGGCAGAGGGCAAGTGAGTGAGCACAGAAGGGAAGAAGGCCATGTGACCAGCCGAGCTTGGGGTGATGCCGCCACGAGCCGAGCAGTGGGCGCCGGAGGAGGCTCGGGGGTGGGGGTCGGGAGGGTCAGAGGTCTCGGGTCTCCTCAAGGAGCTCTGCCCGGTGTTTTATTGATGCTCTGTGCCTACATACAGTAGGTGCTCAGTTAAACTTCTCCCATGAGTCAGAAGCTTGGAAGGCCAGAAGTCCCAGGGCCAAGCATACAAACAGGTGTCCAGTCCTGCATGTAGGCTAAAAACAAGCCCCAATCCAAAAGGAATCCATTGCCAAAGTACAGGATCCAGGTGAGTGGGCTTGACTGTGAGGAAGATGGCGGCGGAAGGAGTAGCGTGACACCCACACGTTGTGGTGGGCTGGGATTGTGGGCAGTGCTTCCAGAAGTACCTAGACTGTCGGCCCAGATCCCTGCAGTAAACCAGTGCTGGGCTCAGTGGGGCAGCAAAAGTGCTACATCCCTGTGCCATCCTGGTGGTTTGTACCTGCAGCACAGGTGCCACGTTCAGGACTCTGAGAAGGTCTGCAGGAGACCCAGTGTTTCCCGCCTGCTGGTAGCAGCCCCGGAAGGATACCCTCTGGGGAGGTCTTGACATGAGGCTGAATCCATGGTTTGGAGCTAGGGTGTCCAGAATGGCAGCTAGAATTTGAACCTTTTGGAGGGCCAAAGGAGCTCTGGTAGCATAGTGCCTAAGGCACTTGACTGCTCACCAGAAGGCTGGCGGTTCAAACCCACCAGCCACTCCTCGGAAGGAAGGTTGGGCAATCCTACTTCCGTAGTGATACTGCCTCGGAAACCCAAGGAGGGGTCGCTATGAGCCAGGGCCGACTCGACGGCAAACAACAACAACAACAACAACAACTGTAGGGCCATGGGGTGGTGTCTGAGATGGTGGGGCCTGCAGGGTGCACTGTGAAGTGGGCCACATGGTGAGGGGTCTTGGGCACCCCGAGTGGTTCTCTGCCTCACCCAGCTCTTCACAGCCCCATGTGTTTCTGGTCACGCCTGGGAGCCACTGGCAGGATGAGTGAGTGCCCGGTGGGTGCCGGGAGGTGGGGCAGGCGAGGCCCGAAGGGTGGGGATATCTGCCGGCTGGGGTCCTCTGCCTGCCCAGTGGGGTTCCTGTAAACACCTCGGTCTGACCCTGTGTAACTCAGCGAATGCACACCCTGGAGCCCTGCCCTGGCGGCGGCAGTTCTGTGCTGGGCCTGGCGGGGCCTGCAACGCCCCTATTTTTGGAAGCAGTGGGGTCTGTGACTTCGCGGCCCTGTGAGGGGCACGTCAGAGCCTGCGTGATGGAGAGCTGGCCGCCCAGCTCAACCGGCCCAAGTAAACACTTCTCGGAAGATGATCACAGAGCGGCCGGCTGGCTGGACGCCCGGAGCCTCTCCCGGTGCAGATCACTCGCTCGGCGGGGAACCCGGGTCAGCGTGGCCGAGGGGCTGGTCCTGGACTGGCCAGGGTCCTCGCCCTGGTGGGACTGGTTTACTGTGTACCTTCAGATCCCCGAAGCATGTGCAAAGATTCTTTCTTGAGGTTTGACAATCCCCAACTTAATTTTTCCAGATAACCTGCTAATCCATGCTAGTTTCTTTCCTACTGCTGGCACCATTAATCAACTCAGACGTGGTTCACCTTTGAAAAACATTTGATTACAGGCATCTTCAAAAGTGCACGTTTGGACGAAGTCCGTGGACCCGCACCCACGCTACCAGCCACTGGCCTCGCCACTCTCGTTTCTTCCTCTGTGGCACCCCCCACGCTGCCCCCAAGTTTGGAGGATTCACTGGTGTATTTACCCAGTAATTCGTGTAGGGTCTGTTGTCGGGAACACACAGTGGAACGCACCCCAGTTGACAGTTCCTCCATGTGCTGCCTGCATTCTTCCACTGTGCAGTCTTTCCCACACCCCCCTTTCCGAGTGCTTCTCCCCTGTGACCATGAACTCGCCGCCCCTAACCTTCCCATCTCCCCTGTCCAGTTGCCACTGTGTGCGTTGTTACTGTTTTTCAACACTGTGTCTTGGGGAAAAGCGTGCAGGAAAAATTGGTTAATTGGTTTTCCATTCCACAACTCAGCCTCATCCTGTTTTGTGGCGGTCACTGGGTCCCGCACCGCGCTGGGGCATAACACTCCTTTTGGTCCCTGGATTATTTTGAAGCAAATCCCTGATCATCTGTAAATGTTCAGTGTGCAGCTCTAAAAGATAAAGATCTTTTTTAAAAAAAGCTTTTCTGTTGAAATAGTTGTAGATTCACATGCAATTGTAAGAAACCTACAGAGAGATCCCTGTAGACTTTCTAGTTAAACATACCATAATATTAGTGTCTCACCTAAAACATTTAACAGCTCCAGCGTCCTCTCATTCACAAGCCAAGCGATGCTGCACTTCTGCGAATGACTCATCCTTTTCTCTCCACAGTTGCTGCCCTCCGTCCGTTTTTAACAGAGAATCTGCTGGGCCTCCACTGTAGGGAGTCCCAGTGGCCCCCACTTACAGGACAAGACCGATGGTCCTCGGTCTTCCCTGTCCAGTGACCGGCTCCCCTCTCATTCCACACGTTCACTGGTAAAACACAGCCCCCGCCCGCAGACAGATGAGCCAAAGGGGAGGACGTCCCAGACCTCGTATGGAAGTGACCGCCACACGGCTTCAAGTCTGTTCCCCTCCCCTCGTGTGCTGTAGTTTTTAGTTTTTCTTTAGCACAAGCTTTAACATAACGTATACGTCACGTGCTAGCTTGAAAATGGTGGCAGACTTGCTGAATGTTTATCCTCCACAGACTCTCTGAGTGAGTCAGGGGTCTCAAGATGATTGGGGGAGTCCTAGCCAGGAGGTCCTTGGGCAGAATTCAGGGCTCGGTGACCCGGGCGGAGGCCATGGCAAGTCTACTGTCTGCAGCCTCTCGCGGAGTTCCAGTGTGCCCTCCCGTCGGAACGGGGACCACAGACCAGAACCTCAACAGAGTCTGTGACTTGGTGCCCAGGGACAGCGCGGATAGTGCTGGGGACAGCATCTAAGTGCAGCGCTGCTTGGAGCTGGGGTGGCCATTAAACGCTCTGTGAGATCCATGTTTATACAAAAACATGTCGGTGACGGTATCACAAGGCAAAATATTTTGGTAACCGGGCTTCAGGGCTGTTGTTTTCCTTGTAATCTGAGCGTTTCACCTTATGCATTTAAAACATTCTGAGAAGGGGCTCCTTGGTTTGTGATGCTTCCGAGGGGTCCCCAGTCCCTGAAAGTTTAAGGGTTTCGCGATTACAGAGAAATGTTATTTTTTTTCCCTAAGGCTTCCACGATGATTTTTTTCCCCTTTAAAATTCGCGGCCCCTTTATGGAGATCAGTCGCCTCCCGCTTCTCTCCTGTTCTCGTTTTCCAGGCCCAAACACACATGCGGCGCCAGGGCCCAGGGAGAGGGCGGCAGGGGGCAGCCACGTTGGGATGTGTGTTCCTAGCGAGCCGGGCAGGGCTGTTGTGCATGGCTCCGCGCCCTCGCCTGAGAGCAGAGAGCAGCTGGTGCTCACGGCGCTGGGCCTGGCCTCCAGGGCAGGCTCATTTCAGGAGAAAAGCCCTCTCAGGCCCAGAAACTGCCTTGTGGCCCTCTGCAGGCACTCGCTTTTGGAGAATGCAGACAGGGTGATGGGCATGGCCACCCACCCAGACTGGGGAAGGAAAGCCAAGCCACCCCCATTCCACAAGGGGACACCCTCACTTCTTGGCTACAGGGTGGGGTGATAGGAAGCCATGTGGGCAGTTCATGGGCAGCAGATGCTCGTGGGTGTGAAAGACCCAAGTTGGCGCTGTTGCATCGCCCCCCAATGCCAGGTGGACAGCCAGCAATTCTCATGTGAGGGGGGAGGACACACCACCCCATTTCATGCAGGATGATCAGGGGCTCAGAGAGGGACACGAGCTTGACCAAGGTCATGTGTGCTTGGGAGGCCGGGCCTCTGGCACCGTCTCCAAGCCCATGGCTTTTGCTGTTGCTGTTAGAGTGAAATGAAGTGATGTGGCCGGCTCACCACGCCCAGGGAGCTGGTCCAGGAGGTTGCTGAAAGATGACAAAGTGTCCTCCAGAAGAGGAAGGACATGGGCTCTTTGGGCAGGGACCAGACACATCGTGTCACCGAAGGATGCCCATGTCCTGGTTTCCCAGTGCCAGGGGCCGTGTGAGACGCTTGCGGCTGTCTTCTCGTTCCGTTCCCAGAGTCACCCTGAGACAGGCAGCGTAGTGTGTTGGGTGCCCGCTGCCTGGATCCAGTCCTAGCCTCGCCCTTAGGAGCTGTGGAACCTGCGCAGTACCTTAACTCCTCTGTACCTCAGTTTCCTCATCCATAAAATGGGATACTAATGGTCTTCACCCCACAGAGGTATTGCAAGAGTCATGAGTTATTAAAAGTCACTGAGTGTGTGAGTGTCCTATTGCTACTATAACAAACTGCCACAAGCTCAGTGTTGTTGTTGCTGTTGGGCCAGCTCTGACTCACAGTGCCCGTGTTCAACAAACCAAACGCTGCCGGTCCTATGCCAGCCTCACTTGCCACGCTTGAGCTCAGCGTTGCAGTCAGTGTGTCAGTCCGTCTCATGGAGGGCCTTCCTGGTGGTCACTGACCCTCTCTCTGCTTCACTCGGCATGATGTCCTTCTCCAGGGATTGATCTCTCCTGATAACATGTCCAAAGTACCCGAGATGAACCCTCACCATCCTCGCCTCCAGGGAGCATTATGGCTACCCTTCTTCCAGGACAGACTTGTTCGTCCTTCTGGCAGTCCATGTGTTTGCGGTATTCTCTGCCACCAACACAACTCAAAGGCACCAGCTCCTCTTCAGTCTTCCTTATTCACTGTCCAGCTCACACGTGCATATGAGGCGACTGAAGATACCATGGCTTGGGTCAGGTATTCCTTAGTCTTCAAAGTGACATCTTTGCTCCCTAATACTTTGAAGAGGTCTTTTGCAGCAAATTTGCCCAGTGCCATATGTCATTTGACTTCTGGACTGCTGCTTCCATGGGCATTAATTATGGTTACAATTAAAATGAAATCCTTGACAACTTCAATCTTTTCTCCAGTTAACGAGTTGTTGCTTATTGGTCCAGTTTTGAGGACCAATAAGCTTAGTCAGCCACAAGCTTATTGACTTGAGACAACCCAGATGTGTTATCTTATAGTGCTGGATGTCAGTCAGCATGGGTCCCCCGGGGCTGAACTCGGGGTGTCAGCAGGATGTGTTCATTCCTGGAGGCTGCTGTCTTCTCCAGTGTCCAGAAGTTGCCCACATTCCATGGCTCGTTGCCCCTTCCTCAGTCTTCCACTGTGGTCACATTTCCTTCTCTGGCCTCCTCTCCTGCCTCCATCTTCTGTGTTAAGGAGCCCTTGTGATTGCCCTGGACCCAGCCCCTGGACAGTCTGGGCTCCTCTCTCTAGTTCAGGACCAGCTGACTAGCAGCCTTCATTCTCCCTTGAAACATAGCCCATTCCCAGCTCCTAGTGGACCCACCAGCCACTCCTCGGAAGGAAGGTTGGGCAGTCTACTTCCATAGTGATACTGCCTCGGCAACCCAAGGAGGGGTCGCTATGAGTTGGGCCGGACTCGATGGCACATAACAACAACAGTGGTTAGAATGTGGACATCTCTGGGGTCCATCATCCCGCCGGCTGCTGAGTGAGCACTACGTGCAACAGCTGCGATGCGTCAGATGTCTCCTGCTTTCCTGGTGACCACTGGGGGTTCCCTGTGGACCCTGAGAGCCAGGATCACCCACTCATTTCCCAAACACTGAGCTTTAGGCACTGTACTGGGCCTGGGGAGGCAGTGGTGTTCTCTGCTCCCAAGGAGCTTACAGCTGGTGGGGGGTGGATACCAAAAGAACGAGTGAGCACGACCCTCGGTCGTGATGAGCATGGGTTCCAAGCCAGATGCCCACGGAGGGGCAGCGAGGGGCCGGGAAGTCTTCTTAGTGGGTGCCATTGGAGTCGTCCCCTGAAGGCTGACAAGGCTTCAGGCATGAAGGAGAGGAAGATGAGTATGAAGGGCCAAAGCTCTTTTTAGACAAATGGCTTGGTAGGAGAGGCCAGCGGTGTCACTGAGGTTGATGGTACCCAGTGAGTGCAGAAACTCATGGTGTCACTCACCATGGACCTACTCCCATACCAGACCAAACCAAATCCTTAGTAATGTTGATTATCCATTTTAACATAGAACAGTAATGGGATAAATGTAGTTGTCAATTGCTTCAATGTCCTATTTCTTAGATCACATGAACACTAACAGCAAAATTGTTTTACACACTCTTTCTACACTGAATAGCGACATTTTTAGTAACTGAGCGGGACCTTTGATTTTTCTCCTGCTCCTTCATTCTCAAAAAAAGTTACCAGTATAGGTTCACAAATGCCACTGACCACGGTATTGTCACTAAAACACTGGGAAATGTGACAGAATCTCTGACCGCAAATCACTGGCAGCCATGAAACAACAGTGCGTGCTCGTAGTGGTGCTTGTAGCATGCGTGGACAGAACCACGCGGCTCGAAGCCTCACTGTCAATTGGGCAATGGTGACAGCCCCGGCCTGACACAGCCTGAAGGAGCACCTGGAAGCTGGGCTTATGAAACACGTGGTGGTCGTTGTAACTAACGACAGGGACGTTTTCATAAAAAAAATAAATAAATTTCTGCTCAAACACTGAACAAAACCTGTACAGAGAGTCATTCTGGTGTCACTCCCCTCTGACAGTGTCACCTGGTGAGGTCCACACCTGCAAAACCCGAGTGATGCTAGTGGAAGAGGTCTGTGCAGCGCAGTGAATGAGGGGCACCCGCTAGCACTGTCGGTTCCCACACATTCGCATCACCCTTTACAGAAACTCAGTTCCCCTTCAGCAGTCACCCCGCTGCCCTTGCCCGTCCCTGGTAACCTCACATACACTCTTATCTGCGTGCTTTTGCTGGATGCATCATATAAGTGGGATCTACTGAAAAACCAAAAACTACTGCCATTGAGTCGATTCCGACTCACAGTGACCCTCACTGGGTTTCCGAGGTGGTAAATGTTTACAGAAGTAAATCGCCCCATCTTCTTTCCATGACCTTGTTTGGAAAAACGGTTCTAGTAGATGTTGTTTAATCAAGGATTCCTGGTGAAGTCATCCTGGTTCAGGGTGGGCCCTAGATCCAATGACAAGTGTCCTTGATGGAAGAGGAGAGAGAGAAGATAGGCAGAGATGGGAGTGACGCAGCCACAAGCCAAGGGACACCTGGAGCAACCAGGAGCTGGAGGACAGGAAGGACCCTCCTGGGGCCGCAGAGGGGGCACACCTGGCCGCCACACTTCTCCCCTTTTTGTGATTGTGACTTGAGTGAAAGTTCACAGAGCAAACTGCCTTTCCTTTCGCCAGCTCAGACGCACTTTGTTTCCTGACCTCCACTGCAGCCCTCCATCGTAACAGCGTCCTCCTCCCTGTGCGCAGCGGTGCCCTTGTCCTTCTTCGCTGCCCCTTCCTGCCTTCTGAGCCTTCCAGGTGGGGGCTCGTCTTCCTGCACCGTAGCAGACAACTGCTGTTGGGATCCACAGGGCTCTCAAGGCTGATTTTCACAAGCTGACCACCGGGCCTCTCTTCCCAGTCTGTCTGAGTCTGCAAGCTCTGCTGAAACCCGGACCCCACGGGCGACCCTGCTGGGATCTGAAGTCCTGGTGGCATAGCTTCCAGCACATAGCACCCCCCGGACTCCCACAGTGACAACAGGAGTGCCTGTATCTGTGTGCCATCACTGTGATTGTTCTGACCTCTGATGCTCAGTGGCTTGTAATGAGAACATGAGAGCAATAAACGGCAGTAGGGGGAGTATTTGCCACTTGGCTTGCTTGGGCTTCTGAAACAGCTCTGGTGGTGCAGTGGGCAAAGCATTCTGCTGTCTGCTTACCATCAAGACTGACAGCCTTGGAGACCCCATGGGCAGTTCCACTCTGTCCTCTAGGGGCGCGGTGGGTCAGAATGGACTCCACGGCAGTGGGTGTGGTTTGGGCTTTGCTTCTGTGAAGACTGACAGCCTTGGAGATCCTGTGGGCAGTTCCACTCTGTCCTCTAGGGGTGCTGTGGGTCCAATGGACTCCGACAGTGTGTTTAGGTTTTTGGTTGTGCATCCTGGCTGGGCCAGTGAGGTCCCTCAGCTGGGTTCTGAGGTTGTTTTTCCCGGGAGGGGGCGGGGCTTCGTCTGTCTCCTGCCCCCCTCGGAGCCCCGCAGGCAGAGCCAGTGTGAGTGAAGGTCGCTAATGGTGTGGCCTGCCCCCGCCTGAGGAATGTTTTCTTTCCATCTCTTTGTCAGAGACAAGTCCTTGCCAACCCGGGAGCTGGGGGGTGCGGCCGGAACAATGGAACGCCTTGTGCTCGCCCCCCACTGGCGGCCGCCCCGCAGGGTTCACCCCGCTGTAACCCTCCAGGCATGTGGGAAGGCCGCCCAGGGAGGGGGCGCCCACCTCCTATGCTTAGAATTGGAAACAGATTCCTGCCAGGCCACGGGCGACTGGGGTGGGGGGGCTCACCATCCTTTGGGCGTGTCGGAGGGGCTGCTTGGACCAGGAGGGTTCCCTGCTGAGGCCGGTGGGCAGGCCCGACTTCCCAACGGGGTGCAGGCTGGGCCTGTCTGTGGGGAGGATGCTGGCCACGGAAGGGGGAATGCGCTCAGGAGTGCAGGCCGAGCTCGCGCGAAGGACAGCTGGTCCAGGCGTCTGCAGAGGGGAGGTGAGAAGAGTGGGACAGCTGGGCCGCAGTGCGCATGCGCCGTCTGGGCACTGAGTCTGCGTTGGGGGCGGGGCTTAGAAAGCAGCTGCCCCAGGACTTCCTGACCACATGGAGTCCAAGGCGGGGCAGGTGGTCAGTGTGCTTGGCTGCTAACCCCAAGGCTAGAGGTTTGAGTCCCCCCAGAGATGCCTCGGAAGGAAGACCTGGCAAATCCACCTTTGAAAACTCAGCCATTGGAAGCCCTAC
>NW_006921644.1:11052742-11055608 GCF_000298275.1 Orycteropus afer afer | reverse complement strand
CTCAGTCAGGCCTTTGGGCTGTTTTTTTCTTTTAAAGGGATTGCCCATGTGACCCCCCACGTGCTAAACGGACAGATCCCCAGCACCAGCCCCTCCTCCCACCTGGGCCTCTGTGTGATGCTAACGCCCAGTTGGTTTGAGTGGGAAGGTGGGCTTTTCTTCCACAGCTTGGTCATTTTAATGATTTCAGCCCACTTCTGTTAGTTTACCCGCTGCTCCCCGCTTCTTCCCGCCGCCTCCGAGCTCTGTGTGGGCACTGGTTCTGGGTTGGAGTCTGCACTTTGCCATGCCCTACCAGTGGGCCCTGTGTGCCTCAGTTTCCCCACCTGCAAAGCAAGGACACTCAGCCACTTAGCTCCCAGGGTGCTGAGTGACTTGGTGACGTGTGTGGGGCCCTCCATGGGCACACCTGGCACTGCTCTTGTGTTTGGCTTGGCCTTTGGTGTTTGCTGGGCTCAGGAGCACCTGGCTCCATTTTATACAGAGACGAGAGCTCTGGGTGGAGAAGGCCCGGGAAGCAGGAGGCAGGGTGGCTGCTCAGCTTTCTGAAGCCGTTGGGATGGCTGACTTGCTGGGAGGGGAAGAGAGAACTTCTGAGTTTGAACCTGCAGTCCTATGGGTGCACTAAAGGGCCACTCTTGCTGCCTGTAGGAAGTCGGTCACCTTGTTAGTAATTACTGACATCTAATAATAAAGCCAAGACACCCCTGGGGGTGTACGGGGCTCCAGGCAGATGTTTCTAGAGGGACCCCAAATCAGAGTGTCAGCACCAAACACACTGTGCTGGTCATTGGCTCCAGGCTGGGCCACTTGCCCCCGGCGACCCCATCGTGTCAGTCCTCAGGACATTTACTTGACCCTCCATGTCAGCTCAAGGGACTGAGACATGAGGACCAAGGGTCACCGGGCTCCCTTCCTGGGTGAGGTGGCCCCCTTAGGTGGTCCCAGCCACTGAAGGGGGGCTTAGACTATTTCGAGGAAGATACTACAAAGCATGGACCCCTTGAAGTGGGGCCCAGGCCAGGGGCCCTGCTTGCCTGGCAAGAAGTGTGTCCCAAGGATGAAAACGTCCATAATTAAAAACCATGGTCATTATGATTAGAACTCTGATGGTCATGACATGAACTCAGCCTGTCTTTGCGATTGGTCACTGTATTAGTGGGATTAGCTTCAGGGATGCTGATCTCTCTCGTGCGGGATGGAAGCCCCAGGTGGCCGTCCCGGGCTGGAGGGGCAGTTATGCTCCACGCAGTCTTCAGGAATCAAGGCTCCTTCCAGCTCACCACTCTGCCGTCCTGAGGACTAGCCCCTGTGGCCCAAGGTGGCAGCCATTACCTCCTCTCCCAGGAGAAAGAGGGGCAAAGGCATGTGTCTTCTATTCACTTTCCTTTGGCTAGAAGTTAGGCTCCGTGTGGCCTTCCCTCGCAGCCGGGGAGCCAGGAAGCATGTGCCTGTGTATTGTGGGCAGCCATGCGTTCGCTTGGAAGTTTGTTGGGAATTTTGTGTGGAAGAAGAAAAGGAGCTTGGGGATTCAGCCAGTTGTCTGCGGAGCTCCTCGGTGCTTCCTGAGCAGGAAGGAACCCGTAGGCCTGGCAGCAGTCGTGTGGGAGTGTGGCCGGAGGGGGCGCTCTCCTTGTCCCTGTGTTTGTTAGATCACGGGGCAGCAGGAGGCTGGTTCTCTCCTGTCCAGGCTGCAGAAATCCCACTCAAACGATTCCCTTCTACTGGCCTGGTCAGGGCAAGTGTCAGACAAGCTGCTCGGTCAGTAGAGGTGGGAGAGTCCCATTTCAGCAAGGGAAGGACACCGAGGAGAGGGCCTTCCCCGTTCAGTGTAGGCTTTCTGCGGCTGGAGGGCCGGTGAGCGGGAGGTGGGCTGGAGTGGCGTTCCAGAACCTTCCAGAGCTGGAGCACAGCTGGGAAGAGCTTGGGCTGTACACTGTAGGCGGTGAAGAATGACTCAAGATCCCACCAGAGGTAGGGGAGAGGCAGGATCCAACTCAGGCTTCTGGAAGACAATTCAGGAGGCAGATTGCAAGAAGGCAGGGCCGGTGCGGGAGATTCGTCCCCTTGTCCGAGCCACAGCCTTTCCGGTCGCCTCCCGTGCGTGCGAGAGCTGGACAGTGAGAGAGGAAGATGGCAGAAGTGATGCGTTCAGTCATGGTGCTGGTGAAGCTCATGGACTGTCCCCAGGACTCCTGGAAAGCAAACCCATCTGTCCTGGAGGAAGTGTAGCCAGAATGCTCTTTAAAAGTGGGGATGCAGAGGTTTTGTCCTGCTGACTTTGGACATGTCATCACTAGAAAAGGACGTGACGGTGGCAGAGTGGCAGGTCAGCATGAATGAGAGACACCCTCCGTGAGACGGATGGACACGAAGGTGGCAACAGTGAACTTGGACGTGCCATCGCTTGTGGAGATAGCATAGGGCTGTTCCTAATGTTGTCCTTACGGTCACCGTGAGTTGGAGCCAACTCCACGGCAGCTGATTGAGACATGCCTCTTTAAGGTCCCCAACGGCTGTCAGGATTTTGAGTCAGAAGACTTAGGTTTGAGTGATTTTGGCTCCAGGGAACTGTAAGCTGGAGGACCCCATGGGCCACAGTGACCTTCTGTCTGCGAGGCCTCACACAAACCTCCAGGCTATTGGGACACCACAAGACACTCCCAGCCTCAGAGCACTTTACAAACTGTAAAGCGTTAAACAAATAACCAGAGACAAAGATGTTCTGGGATCCCTGCCGGAAGAGCACACAGGCAGAACATCCCTCTGTAACTTGCTCTGCCCGAGTACCATAGTTACAGCTCTACCCCGGTACCATAATTACAGCTCTACCTGAGTACTGAAGTTACAGCTCTACCCGAGTACC
>NW_006921644.1:10998650-11052412 GCF_000298275.1 Orycteropus afer afer | reverse complement strand
CCCGAGTACCGTAGTTACAGCTCTACCCCGGTACCATAATTACAGCTCTACCCGAGTACCGTAGTTACAGCTCTACCCCAGTACCATAATTACAGCTCTACCTGAGTACTGAAGTTACAGCTCTACCCGAGTACCGTAATTACAGCTCTACCTGAGTACCGAAGTTACAGCTCTACCCGAGTACCATAATTACAGCTCTACCCGAGTACCGTAGTTACAGCTCTACCCCGGTACCATAATTACAGCTCTACTCTGGTACCGTAGTTACAGCTCTACCCCGGTACCATAATTACAGCTCTACCCTGGTACCGTCGTTGCAGCTCTTCCCCAGTACCGTAATTGCAATGGTTTCTAGGCTTGCTGAGCCCCTGGTCTTAGCGTGGGCCTTTTCTCACAGCCTTTCTCCCGTCTTCCTCCCAGGCTCTCCCTCTCAGGCATTTTTGATTCCCTCTCTCGGAAAGGAGCACATGGAAAGGACAGGAGCTGAGGAAGGCAGCTGTTGGGTGAGAGGTGAGGATGGGAGGACTGGGGCTCCTCAGCCTTGAGGCTCGGCCGACTCAGCTCGTCTCCTGTGGCCTCTGTCAGCCACTGCCCTCCTGGAGGGCGGTGAGTCAGGCCCGAAGCCCCTCTGGTGCCCTCTGCCTTGCAGTCAGTTGGATTCAAGCAGACACTGTTGGTTCAGCACTCACTGGACGGGGTTGAGTAGCTGGTACCAGGAGCTACCGAGTGGACTCTGACTCACGGAGATCCCGTGGGGGTAGTGGAACTGTGCTCAGTAGGGTTTGGATCTTCAGTGGCTGACTTTACAGAACTAGACAGCCAGGTACCCCTGGGTGGACCAGAGCCTCTGACCTGTCAGTCAGCAGCTGAGCGCGTTAACCGTTTGCACCCCTGGGGCTCCCAAATTCAGACCCTCCTGAAACCCAGCATTTGACTAATTTGGAAATAGGATTTTTGCACCTGTAATTAGTGAGGTTAAGATGAGGTCACACTGGAGCAACATGGCCCTAAACCTAGTAACTGGTGTCCTTATGAGAGAAGACGCAGATACCGAGGAGACAGCCATGTGAAGACAGGCAGAGATGAGAGATGTGGCCACAAGCCCGAGCATGCGTGGGGCAGCCAGGAGCCGGCAGAGCCAAAGAAGGCTCCTCCCCTGGAGCCTCTGGGGGGTGCGTGGCCCTGCCAACACCTTGCTCTCAGACCCGGCCTGGAGAACGATGAGAGAGTACACTGCCATTGTTTTGAGCCATCCAGTTTGAGGTACTTTGTGATGGCAGCCACAGGCACTCATATACATGAGTAATGGATGTAGGATCCTTTTCCTGAGAGTTTAGCCAGAACAAATTACAGAATCAGAAGGGTTCAGCGTTGTCTAGGGTCTTGGGACTTGTTGCCAGTTGGTGTTCTATTCCCGTCAGTAGTGCAGGTGACTGCCCCTTTGACCACAGCTTCACCAGCACGGAGGGTTATGTTTTTTACCTGTTTTACCAGGTGCATCCTTGGGAGGCCCACTTGCTTGCCAGGTGTTCATTCTCTGAGATGGAGCCAGGAGTGACAAGGTCTGGGCCCCCTCAGGTGGCTGACATCAGGGGTGATGGCTGAAGCAGGCCTTGCAGCCAGGCAGAGGGGCTCACAAGAAGGAAAGTGGCCACACGGGGACTCAGGACCCGTCATGGGGACTCAGGACCCGTCATGCTCTGCTAGCTGGAGTAGAAAGTGGTGCAAGCTAGGTGCTGGTAATAGCTGCTCTTCTAATCCAAACCCATACCACACCCACCGCTATGGACAGTGCGCCTTAGGAGACAGAGTGGAAATGCTCCGTAGTGGTTCCAAGGCTGCCGGTGTTTACTGAAGCTGACTGCCTCATCTCTCTTCCTCTGAGCAGCTGGTGTGTTTGAACTGCCGACCTTTTGGTTAGCAGCCAGTGCTTTCACCATAGCGTGACCAGAGCTCCTTCTTCTAGTACAGGTGCTGACTACCTGCCTGTGTTCAGGGTGACCTTTACGCTCGGTGGGCTAGCTCTGTGGATATTAGCCTTCAGTGAAAAGCTGAAAATAATACAGAACCACTTCACAGCAACTCACATTTCCCCAGAACAGCAGGCAGACAACGTGAAGTGCATCCCACCACTGAGATGGCAGGGTGGCCGGGGGCCTAGAGCAGGAACAGAGCCTTCTGCCATGAATTAGCTGCCCTGGAAGGGTCCCCATGGTCCAGTGACAGTGCCGCCCAAGGATGGAGGGGTCAGAGTGTCATCGGTGAAGCCCTGTCCTGCGAGGCTGTGAGGAAAAAGGAGAGAGAGGAAAAGCAGAGAGGGGGCTTAATGGTGTCCACGGGTAGCTGCATCAGGAGACCCTGAGGGGCTTCATTGGTAGAATAAGGAAATAAGGGCCCGTCCTCCAACTCCCAGACCTTTGTAGGTGGCTGCAGGCATTACACATGCCTTGGCAGAGGCCTTTGGTGCTGTGGACATGGGTGAAACATGCTTCCTGCCACGGGGCTGGCTCAGCCTGAGCTGGGGGCCTTTGGAGGCCCGAGAGGCCCAGTGGTCTCCATGCACTCATGAGTGCCAGCAAAGGGCTGGGCGCCCCTGTTTAAAATGCTTGCGCAGTAACCGGACCCCTCGCAGGCTGGGCCTCTGCAGCCTGGGGAGCCCAGGAGGCAGACAGCCCAAATGCTAACGAGCATGGACAGGAGCCAGTGGCGTGCTGGTGGCTGCACCCCCTCCCAGGCTGGGGTCCATGGGCAGCTAGTCCAGGGGTCCCACCAGGCCCTTGTGCCCCCCCCGCCAAGCCCACCTTTGGAGAGGACAGAGGACCTCCTGCCTAGTGGGTGAGAAGCAAGCGCGCCCCAATTCCTCCACCTCAGTAGACTTCCGCGGCCTTCTGAATAAACACAGCGGTGTGTAAGACTCTGTGGGAGAGGTGTGGGCTGGAGCAAGGGACGCTTCCAGGCCTCATTCCCAGCAGACCCAAGACCTGCCCACACCTAGAACAAGCTAAAGCCACACTTCACCGTGTCTCAGTGGTGCCATTTCCAGATCCTTCCACGGGTCTCGTGATGGGAGGCAGCCCTGTGGCCGACCTTGACCGTGGAGCGGCGCTGGGGGGGTGGACAGGTCCCCTCCTGGAACACCAGTTTTCCCGGAAAAAGTGAAGCCCCGGGCGCACAGAGGAAATTCCAGGGCGCACCGGCTGACAGACGCGTCTTGGAAGGCTGCTGGTTACTTTGGCACTTACCCAGCACTTTCTTGCTCTCCACTCTGTGCTGTTCACCACCCCCACTGCCTTCTTCCAAAGAAAAAGAGCTCCTTGCCAGAGAGCAGACTGCAGGCACCACCGAGGCCAGTGGCCAGACCCCCCTTAGTAGGAAAAATCGGTAAACTCAAAGTGGTGTAAAGTCGCCACGGTATTTGCAGACTTCGTTGGCTTCCTGGTTAAATGTACACAGTTCCCTGCACCGAGGGCCGTGGGCAGCACCTTGTTGAAGCCGCCGTCTTGTGATCCTTCTGACACTTACCACCCAGCCGGCCACCATCTGTCACTAGGGCGGTTTGTATGTTGCTGTAAGGCTGGAGGCTCTGACACGGTACCCCAAACGTTAGCAGGGCCACCCATGGGGACAGGTTTCAGTGGAGTTTCCAGACAGACTAGGAGGAAAGGTCTGCCAATCTGCCTCTGGAAATAAGCCACGGAGAGCCCTCTGGATCAGGCAGAGGGTCGTCTGAGTTAGTGCTGCAGGATGAGAGCCCCCAGGCTGGAAGGCTCTCAGAATGTACAGCGGCCACGACACTGGACTCGAACACGCTGAGGACAGTGGAGTGGTTAATGTTTCCCCTGCATATTGGAGGGAACTGAGGCTCACAGAGGCCTGCTGCCTCATCCCAAGCCCCAGGGTGAGGAGTGGGCTCGGGGTCGGGGCTGAGGGTGCTGGAGAGCTCAGTCCTTCCCCTCTGCAGGCACACGGGCAGCGGTGCAGGAGTAAAATGGTGAAAGCGCGCAGGGTTTTGTGCCCTGCGAGTGATCTGGGCCTCCTGGCCTTCCTCCTCAGCAGGGAGGGCTGGCTCGGTCCGTTCCTGTTGAGTCCTGGACCTTCCCGCCGTTCCTGCCTCACTGAGCCTGGCTGTGTGCTGGCAGCCAAGGGGGCGCTGACAGCTGCCTGCAACGTTCCAGGGAAACGCGGGATCTCTCTTGGCCACTTGGGAAAAAGACCTGTATATCCAGTGAGAAATACCTCTAATCTGGGGTTTAATGTGGAGTGGATGTTGACTGGTGTTTGGAAACACTACTGGTGCCGAGGCCGGGAGTGTGGCCCGCTAGGCCTCCTGAGCCCACAGTACCCCGACCCCGAGGACGGCAGAAGCTGGGCAGCTTCACCACAGGTGCAGGGCGCAGGGTGTTGGCCCCGGGACGTGGGGATGACGGGATAATCCAGAGGACTCAGCACAGCCTCACGGCATGCTGGTGGCCTCATGGCTTTGTAATTGGTAGTGTCAAGTCATTTCTGACTTGTAACAACCCCACGTGACACAGAACTTCCCCATAGGCTTTTCTGGGCTGTAGTCTAAACAGAGAAGAGATTGAAGGATTTCATTTTACTTGGATTCAAAATCAGCACCCATGGAAGGAGCCATCAAGAAATCAGATGATGTATTAACCAGGCAAATCTGCTGCAAAAGACTCTTTAAAGTATTAAAGAGCAAAGATGTCACTTTGAGGAGTAAGGTGCACCTGACTGAAACCGTTCCTTCCATGGTATTTTCAGTTGCTTCATATGCTGTGAGAGCTGGACAATGAGTAAGAAAGACCGCAGAAGAATTGATGCATTTGAATTGTCTTGTTGGGAAAGAATACCGAATGTAACATGGGCTGCCAGAAGAAAGAGCAAATCTGTCTTGGAGGAAGTGTGGTGGAATGTCATTAAGAGCAAGGATGGTGAGACTTGGCCATGGGCTTTGGTCATGTCGTCAGGAGGGCCCAGATTCACTGGGTGGGTTCAAACTGCTGAACTTCTGGTCAGCAGCCGAGCCCTTAAGCACTGCTTTCATTGCTTTTAATTGTCCAAAACTGGCATCTAAGGCGTGGTCACTGTTTCCCCCAGGTCTACCATTCCTTCTCTGAGACCCTGGGGCAGAACTTGCTAGGCTCTGGAACACTGACTCTGAGCACAGGTTGTGGGGCACTTACCTACGGACCCTGGGCAGAACTGGCACTGAAGTTCACTGTGGTCTTGTCACAAACCACAGGCACCGGCCACCACTTGTCCTGCCACGCTTCAGGCAGCTGCTGACTGTGTGTGCTGCCAACTCAGGAAGGAACTGTTGGGATGTTGGAGTTGTGGTAAGGGATTGGGCCCCAGGTGACACTCAGCCTATCTGGAAAGTAGAGATGAAAACAGTACTCATCTTTGTGTCAGATCCTTGTGAGAGGAATGTGTTTATCACTTAGAGCAGAGCTCAGCATAGACTGAGTAGAGCCAGAGTGCTTGATAATGCCTGTCATCTTCGTTATCATCACCATCACCGTCATCATGCCTGTTAACCATCACCATCATCATCACCACCATCACCACCACCATCACCATCCTTGTCATCACCATCACCACCACCACCATCGTCACCACCATCACCATCATCATATCATCACCATCATCGTCATCACCACCATCATCATCATCACCAACACCGTTCCCACCACCACCATCACCACTGTAATCACCATCACCAACACCATTCCCACCACTGTCATTACCACCACCATCATCACCATCACCAATACCGTTCCCACCACCATCATCCCTGTTATCATATCACCACTGTCATCACCACCACCATCATCACCATCACCACCACCATTCCCACCACCACTGTCATCACTGTTATCACATCACCACTGTCATCATCACCACCGTCATCACCATCACCAACACCGTTCCCACCACCATCACCACTGTCATCACCACCGTCATCACCATCACTAATGCTGTTCCCACCACCATCATCACTGTCATCACCACTGTCATCACCACTGTCATCATCACCATCACCAACACTGTTCCCACCACCACCGTCATCACTGTTGTCACCACTGTCATCATCACCACCGTCATCACCACCACCAACACCATTCCCACCACCACCATCACCACTGTCATCACCACCGTCATCACCATCACTAACGCTGTTCCCACCACCATCATCATCACTGTCATCACCACTGTCATCATCACCATCACCAACACCGTTCCCACCACCACCGTCACCACTGTCGTCACCACTGTCCTCGTTGTCCTCGTCGTTAGTACCAGTTCTGATGCTGTGCCTCCCTGCCACCACTTCCTGGCACTCACTCAGTACGGGGAGTGGCCCCTCACATACCCCTCATCATCTGCCGACTCAAGCCCGTAGGCTCACACGGTGCATAAGTCTGAGGGTGTGTGAGCGTGTGTGCATGAGGGCGCGTGTGCACGAACATGAGTGTGTATGTATATAGCGTGTATGGTGTGTATGTGAGTGCATGTGTGATGGAGAGAGAGATGAGAGAATGTGTCTTGTGGTTGTTCCTTGCCCATCCCACTGAGGGATTGGGTCTGGGTGAGGGGAGTGGGTAGGGAAGTGTATGAAGCTGCTGTTCTGTCAATTGGGCTTGGTTATCTCAGGCTTTTAAAATATTCAGCTGTTAACCAAAAGGTTGGAGGTTTGAGTCCCCCAAGGCACCTCGGAGGAAATGCCTGGCGATCTATTTCAGAAGAGCCAGCTGTTAAACACCCCGAGCTGCACCGTGCTCTGACTCACACGGGGTCACCTTGAGTCGGATTCAACCTGACAGTGGCAGCAGGTCGGTTGTTTACCTCAGGCTCGCAGGGTGGCCATGTCTCTCTGAGTGGAGTGGGATTGTAATGTACACAAAGACACATTTCTTCTCACAGCACAGCCCATAGTCCCACCAGTCACCTGTTGTGGTGTTCATGCAGAGGAAGCCATTCCGCTCCAGTGCTGCAGGGACAGCGATTCATCTGGTCTTCTTGGGAGCATCTCAGCACCTCTCCTCAGGCTTGATTTAACTGGCTTCAAGGGTGGTTTGGACTTGGGTTTCTGCTTTGCATGTGGGGTGGCCAGTATCATTTCTCGTGCTAAATAAAACCTCACCGTGGTGTCCCATTGACTCTTCCCGACAACTCTGTGAGGTGGGTACAAATGACTTTCATGTCTGTTTTACTGAAGAGGGGGTCAGTGGGGCCAGGTGAGTTGCCTGAGGTTGCACAATAAGTGAGTGGCCCCTGTGATCAGACCCAGTTCTGCTGATTCTGGGGGCTTGCTTATAACCCCGTGTGCTCTAATTACCGATTTCTTTGTAACACGCCACCCAAACTCAGGGACTCACAACAAAAATCATATGTGCTCACCAGTCTGCAGCATGGGCAGGATTCAGTGGGGACAGCTCATCTCTGCCTCACGTGGTGCCTGCTGGGGAGGCTTGAAGGTTGGGGGTGACTCGACAGCCATGGTCTGAAATCATCTGAGGCCTCACTTGCTCACATGCCTGGGGGTTGATGCTACTGCCAGCTAGGACCTCCCCTTGAGCTGTTACCCAGATCCTCTACAGGTGGGCTTCTATGCGGCTGTGTAGGCCTCCTCGCAGCGTGGAGGTGTCCGTGCGGCCGCGTGGGCCTCCTCGCAGCGTGGAGGTGTCCGTGTGGCCGCGTGGGCCTCCTCGCAGCGTGGAGGTGTCCGTGCGGCCGCGTGGGCCTCCTCGCAGCGTGGAGGCAAAGCGTGCACAGAATCATTTCCACCATACTATATTGGTCAAGGCAGTCATAAAATTCCACCCGGACTCAAAAGGAGGAGACAGAGACCTCGGCACTTGATGGTAGAATCATTGACATCACATCATAAGAAGAGCATGTGGGGTGGGGTATGTTGTGGCAGCCGTCTTTGGAAAGTACAGCCTGCCACAGAACATGATGCTGCTGCCTCAGAAGGCCCTGGCTTCTCTGGGACATGTTCAGGTCCACCACCATCTCGCTGAGTGAGCCTTCTGCTGGGGCCCAAACCCTGCACGCTGTCTGGGAGCTTCTGCGGCGTCTTGGTCTCAGGAACCCTTAAGGGTATGGGGTGGTAAATTGCCTCTAAAAAAGACTAAAATTTATGAACATCTTGGGATGTCTGTTTAAATGTCCGTTCTTCAAAAGTAGCTCCAGGAAGAGCCACACCTCTTTGGGGAGGAAACATTTTCTGGGCATAGTTTTTGGGACTGTTTTTAGGGCAGAGCTACATGTTACTTTCATCACAAATGCGTAGAGTTGCTGACAATGCAATGGTGCGGTCACAAGATCTGGGTCTAAAGGCCTCCAAGCAGCGTGCGAGTGTCCCCCGTCAGGAGGGCTAGGGAGCAGCGTGCGAGTGTCCCCCGTCAGGAGGGCTAGGGAGCAGTGTGCGAGTGTCCCCCGTCAGGAGGGTTAGGGAGCAGCGTGCAAGTGTCTCAGGAGGGTTAGGGAGCAGCATGCTAGTGTCCCCCGTCAGGAGGGCTAGGGAGCAGTGTGTGAGTATCTCACGTCAGGAGGGCTAGGGAGCAGCGTGCGAGTACCTCCCGTCAGGAAGGCTAAGGAAGCAAAGGAAAACCCTTCACACAGCTCCTGGGTTTTGCCGCGGCTCAGGCAAACGGACTCTGCAGGTGAGTGTTCTGAAGTGCCGTTGGCATCTGGGTCTGGAGGGGAGCATGGAGACCAGGCCACGCTGCACGTCTTGAACTGGGCTGAGGTAACCCCCAGGGTGTGCAGGGGGAGCCACGGCATTTGTAAACACGTTGAGCTTTGATGCCAGGTAATCCAGAACATTTTTATATTCAAACAAACAAGGATGTATCTTGGAGTAGAATGTAAAGTTTCTCTGCGTTTTTAGGATAATGCAGAAGACTTCACAGGAATTCCTTGCTGGCAGCGTCCTGGCCTCAGCTCTGGTGCCAGTCCCTCCCTCACTCCTGCTTCCAGGCCTGGCCTGCTCTCTGTGCCCTGGGAGGGCTCGGTGGAAGAGCATGGGCAGCAGTGTGCAAGCTGGCAGCTCCCAGGGCTAGTCTGGTTAGCTCTGCCAAAGCCGTCACCAAGGCTTCTCCACAAAGGCCAGTGAGCTAGATGGGTGCTTCCCCTGTCTCCCCTGCAGCTCCAGGTAGCACGTGACCCCATGCAGGCCAGTGAGCCGGAGACAGCCACAGGGGCTTCCAGGAAGGACCTTCCATTTTGGTGAAGGAGAGCGAGTCAGGGGAGGAGACCGTTTGCTGTCCTGGCCCTCCCCCACTTCCTGACTCTGATTGTGGTGGAGGAGGCTGGCATTGCAGCAGCCACCTTAGGTGCATGCGGTAATAACTGGAGGAGAGAAGTTGAACGTGGTCGAGAAGGATGGAAGAGCTGGGTCAGAATGACAGGGCTGCTTAGCTCGGGCTTCT
Source organism: Orycteropus afer afer (assembly GCF_000298275.1). NCBI lineage: Eukaryota > Metazoa > Chordata > Mammalia > Tubulidentata > Orycteropodidae > Orycteropus > Orycteropus afer. The sequence goes on along the minus strand of NW_006921644.1, from coordinate 11,042,969 downwards.
TGTCACACGCTGTAACCGGATGCTTCTGTTATCTGTTGTTGTTAGGTGCCATCGAGTTAGCTCTAACTCACGGTGACCCACGTACAGCAGAACGAAACGCCGCCTGGTCCTGCCCCAGCCTCAGGATACTTGCTGTACCTGAGCCCATCGTTGTAGCCCCTGGGTCAGTCCATCTTCTATCATTAAAAAAAACAAAAACCCACTGCCATCAAGTCGATTGCGACTCATGGCGCCCCCCGTTGGGTTTCCAAGACAGTGAGTCTTTATGGAAATAGATTGCCCAGTCTTGCTTCTGTGCAGTAGTAGCTGGTGGGTTTGAATCACTAACCTTCTGATTAGCAGTCAGTGCCTTAGGCACTGCGCCACCAGAGCTCCTTTAAACCATCCTCGTTGGGCATTTTGTTCCTTTGCCCCATGATCGTAGAGACAACTCACACAGCAACCAAAATCCATCATGTGAACCACTGTTGCTACCAAGCCAGAGGGTGACGGTCCCACCTTGCCAGACGTTTTCCTCCATCTGCCTTGAATTGTCACTGCAGCTCCAGCCCCTTGAGAGTCCTAACTCTGCGAGGCAGGTGTGCTCCGACCCCTACTTTACAGAGGAGCACATGTGGCTCAGAGAGGCTGAGAAATGTGTCTAAGGCTTCACAGCTGGTGCTGCTGAGCTGGCAGGGGCTGAAGCCGGAACCTGAACCCTTAACAGTGGCCCTCTCAGCACCTCCTCCACCTCAGACTTGTGCGTGTGTTTTGTCTTAATGACACTGCCACGTACTCCCAATACAGGACCTTTCCAAGTAGTTCCAGTAAGGAGGGACCCTCGTGTGCCTTTTCTCATGTGACAGGTCTGCTATCCCCTCCCAGGCTAGCTGCCTACTGTTTATTTGGGGTTGCATCAAAGATGTCAGCTGTTTTAAGTTTTCTTTGCTGCAGGTAGACAGTTTTGATCTGAAAATAACACACGAAAGGCATGAGAAGGGGAAATGTGTCCTGTGTTTATAGTCTTTCTCTTGTACCAATAAACAAAGGCATCAAGAATTTCACAGCAAAAGCACAGTGACTGATCTCCAACCATAAATCTTTGGAAAAAGCTGAGCCGAACAGGGACTGTTCTCTCTGTCTCCGAGGAGGAGACTGAAGCACAGAGAGGGTCAGTCCAGCTTCAGGGTCACCTGTGTAGAAAGGGACCAAGGTGGGACCCGTGCCACTGTCTCCCCTTGGCAGTCCCCACCTTCTTCACCCTGGGTGCTGACATATGTGGGCCCTCCCATGGTTTCCTGACCCTCCAGCTTCTGCTTGGGTTTGGCCAGTGGGAGGCGTGGCCTTGGAGTGGGATGGGAGAGGTCGGGGCACTTACCAGGTGGCCATCCCCATGTGTCCCTGGGTCCCTGGGGTCTGGCACCTGCTCCCATCCCTTTGCCCTGCCGGACACTGCCACCTGGCCATGGTGCCCTGCCACCACTACCTGGGGCTTCTTTGTGATCCCGTCAGCTTCCTTAAATTCCGCCTACCTCTCTGTCAGCCCCTTTGTTAAGCTTTCCTCAGATTGTCTACTTGTAACATACCGTCTGCTTCTTGCCAGGGCCCTGGTGGCCACGGCGCCTGACCCAGCAGCCTCTAGAGTTCATATTTACTAAAAAGATGAAAAGAAAGGATGAGGGACGACAGAAGTGCTAGGCGGCACCCGAGGCTGAGCCCCTTGAATGACGACATCACAAGTCTAAGGTGGCTAAGACACATAAGTTGTCTCCGTGCTGGTGAAAGGCAGGGGTGGCTGTGTCTGTCTGGATGGACACCAAGCATTGAATATTGTTCTGTGTTTCTTTCAAAGAGCTTGGATTGCGTTTTAATTAATCTGCTTTGAAATCCACATACTTGGCTTTTCTGCAGCCAGACTTCAACTCGCCAGTGTGTCGGGGTGCAAGGTGATGCTCTACTGAATCAGGGTGGCCGTGAGGAGAGAGGTGGGCAGTTCCATATAGTTGCTCGATGCTCTCCTCCTGCACCAGGCTTTAGGGCTTTGCCCACAAGAGGCATCTTCCAGACTGGTGGCCAGTAGACCCAGTGGGGACTTGCCCTGTGTGGTTGAGTGTCAGTCTACAAGCGATGTGCTAGTTGCAGACACACTCACTCATGCTGGATGTGGGTAGACTGGAGAGAAACCAGGTCAGACCTGGGTTCGGTTCCCGGCTCTGCCTGCCATTCCCTGGCTGGGTGACCTAGAGTACGTCTGTTCTTTAGCTTCTCCAGGCCTCAGTTTCCTCCTGTGTCAGCCAGAAGGTGAATTTGAGGTTATGTGAATTATATCTTAATGAAAAAAGGGATAGAAGACTTGAACCCGTCACCACAGAGGGTGCCGGACAGCAAACGAAGCACATGGGATTAGGCACAACATCACTCATCCTTGGGGCAATGCCAGTGAAGCCATGATGGAACACGACCAGGCAGTAGTCCCCCCTTATCCATGGGGAGACTTCCAGGCCCCCCTGTGGAAGCCTGGAACCGTGCGTAGTACTGAGCCCTGTGCGGGCACACCTCGTCGGGGTTCCAGCAGAGACAGTCTGGAGCCCTGTGCGGGTACACCTGGTCAGGGTTCCTACACGCATCCTGGGGACACATTCAGAACAGACGGAAAGTGACCCCATACACAGTCTCATCTCCACGTGACAGGAGGAGGTAACCTAAGGAAGGGCACGAAGGTGTCCCTGGCCTGTGCACCTGGCTCTGGCCCTGTCCTGCCCCAGGAGAGCGTGGGTGTCTCCAGCTGGCCACGGAGTAGAAGGTGGGAGCAGACGGCCCTGCTGGGCTGCCTCCATGGCCGTGGGGTGACACTGTGTACGAGCACCTGGCCACTGAAGATGGACTAAGCGGGAGTCAAGGTCTAGGCCATGCAGGAGAGGGTACATGGGTGCAGATGGAAATGGGAGCCCAGGCCAGTTTTTCAGAGGGAGCTGGCCGGGCGGTGGACGTTCGGTGCGTGACTCTGTGGTCAGGATCAGCCGCAGGAATCTCACACAAGTGGGTCAGGGGGCTGCCTGTGAAGCTCCCGGGGGAGCGATAACCCCCCATTTCTCATGTGCACCCTTCTGCACGTTTCAACGCAAGTGGTAACAGCCCGCGGCTTCTCCTGGGCGTGCTCAGCACGGATGGACGGATGAACGGGGAGGTGGTGCGGCAGTGCCCTGGTCAGCTGAGTTCTGAATCCGCTCTGTTTACTCAACTCCTACCTCGCGACCTTTGTCACGATGTGACTGCTGGTGTGGCAGCTTTCGGCACCAGGCTTTCTTTTCCCTTTAAAAGGAATTTAAATCACACTTGTTACATAAGACCTAGGTGTGTGCTAAGGAGAAAGCAGACATTTTTAACTCAAAGCACAATACCTGCAGAGCAAGTGTGTCGATAGGTTTTGCTTGAAGGTGATTAAGCCCCTGCGTGTGGTTGTGTCTTTTAGATTTTGTTGGGAGCCCTTGCGTGGTCTGTGAGTGCTAGAAATTTGTGTGTTGGTTATGGGGATCAAATGCCAGTTTACAGTCTTCAACAATGACAGAGTTCAGACTTGTCTTGGTGCCTTTGTGAGGCTGACTTAGTCTTGACTTAGCGCTGAGGAGCGCCATCCCTGATTCTGGCGTCTGTAGTGGCATGCTGGCTCACTTGCAGGTTAGAGGTTCTGTGCAGGTGGCCTGAGTCCTCAGTGGACCCGGGACTTGTCTGCTCTCGTTTCCCTTGTCTGCAAGCAGAGGGGGGGGCGGGGCGAGCCTGCCCCAGACTGGGGAGAGGGTGCAAATTCTGGTTCCACCGCTTATGAACTCTGTGCCTTGGTTTTCTCATCTGTAAAATGGTAACAACTTAAGTGCCTCACAAGAAGCTCTGGTGGTGCTGTGGTTCAGTGCTCAACTGCTAACCCCAAGGTTGGTGTTTCCAATCCACCCAGCCACTCTTCAGCAGAAAAGACGTGGTCGGTTCCCATTGAAGACCCTGCTGGCAAGTGGGGTCCAACTCATCGTCACCCGCGTACAGCAGAGTGAAGCACTGCCTAGTCCGGCGCCAGCCTCGCGGTCGTTGTTACGTTGGAGCCCACTGTTGTAGCCACTGTGTCCATCCATGTCATTGAGGGTCTTCCTCTTTTTGCTGACCCTCTGCTTCAGCAAACATGATGTGCTTGTCCAGGGACTGCTCCCGCCTCATAACGTTTCCGGTTCGTCTTAGGTCTTTCATATTCATTGTCCAGCTTTTGCATGCATGCGAGACAGTCGAAAACACCATGGCTTGGGTTAGACACACATTAATCCTCAAAGTGACATCTTTTTATTCTTTTATTTACACTTTAAAGGTCTTTTACAGCAGATTTTCCCAGTGCAATATATTGTTTGATTTCTTGATTGCTGCTTCCATAGGCATTGATTGTGGATCCAAGTAAAATAAAATCCTTGACAACTTCTCCATTTATCATGATGTTGCTTATTGGTCCATAGGATTTTTGTTTTCGTTATGGTGTAATCCATACTGAAAGCTGTGGTCTTTGATCATCAGTAAGTGCTTCAAGTCATCTTCACTTTGAACAAGCAAAGTTGTGTCATCTGCATATCGCAGGTTATTAATGATTCTTCCTCCAATCCTGATGCCATGTTCTTCATACAGTCCACCTTCTCGGATTATTTGCTCAGCATACAGCCTGAATAAATATGGTGAAAGGATACAACCCTGATGCACTCCTTTCGATTTTAAACCATGTAGTATCCGCTTGTTCTGTTCGAATGACAGCATCCTGGTCTCTGTACAGGTTCCTCATGAGCACAATTAAGTGTTCTGGAATTTCCATTCTTCTCAGTGTTATCCATGATTTGTTATGATTCACACAGTCTAGTGCCTTTGCATAGTTAATAAAACACAGGTAAACATCTTTCTGATAGTCTTAGCTTTCAGCCAAGATCCATGTCACAGCAACAGTGATGCCCCTCATTTCATACCTTCTTTGAATCCGGTTTTAATTTCTGGCCATTCCCTGTCCATATGCTGCTATGACTGTTTTTGGATTGCAGACCCAAAAACAAAACCAAACTCACTGCCATCGAGTTGGATCTGACTCACAGCGACCCCTCCTTGGGTTTCCGAGGCGGTATCACTACGGAGGTAGATTGCCCAACCTTCCTTTCGAGGAGTGGCTGGTGGGTTTGAACCACCAGCCTTCTGGTTAGTAGTCATATGCGTCAGCAGAGCTCCCATTTTGGGATTATCTTCAGAAATTGTACTTGCATGTGATATTAATGGTATTGTTCAATACTCTCTGCTTTCTGTAGGACCACATTTCATTGGAATGAGCACAATTATGGATCTCTTCCAGCTGGTTGGCCAGATAGCTGTGTATCCAATTTCTTGCACGGATGAGTGAGCATCCATTTCTTACAGCGTTGCATCCATTTGTTGACACATCCATCAGTTCCTGGAACCTTGTCTTTCTGCCACTGCCTTCAGTGCAGCTTGGACTTCTTCCATCAATGGCATTGGTTCTTGATCATATGCTACCTCCTGAAATGGTTGAATGTCAACCAATTCTTTTTGGTACAGTGACTCTGTATGTTCCTTCCATCTTCTTTTGATGCTTACTACATCATTCAATATTTTGCCCATAGAATCCTTTAATATTGTAACTTGAGGCTAGAAGGTTTCCTTCAGTTTTTTCAGCTTGAGAAATGCCAAGTGTGTTCTTCCCTTTTGTTTTTCTAGCTCCAGGTCTTTGTACATTTCATTAAAATACTTCATTTTGTCTTCTTGAGCCACCCTTTGGAATCTCTGTTCAGTTCTTTTACTTCATCATTTCTTCCATTCACTTCAGCTACTCTCTGTTCAAAAGCAAGTTTCAGAGAGTCTTCCGACATCTGTGTTGGTCTTTTCTTCCTTTCCTGTCTTTGTAATAACCTTTTGCTTCCTTCATGTATGGTGTCCTTGATGTCATCCCACAGCTCGTCTGGTCTCTGGTCGTTAGTGTTCAGTGCACCCAATTTCTGAGATGGACTCTAGTTTCCACAAGATTGTGCTATGGCTCTCGTGGACTTTAGTCTTCCTCAGCATCACCTTAAACTTGCACACGAGCAGTTGATGGTCTGTTCTGCATTAGGCCCCTGACCTTGTTCTGACGCATGATACCGAGCTTCCCCATCATGTGTCTCCACAGCTCGAGGGGGTTGGTCTGACTCCTGTGTTTTCTATCTGTCACAGTCCATGTGCTCAGCCACCATTTATGTTGTTGGAAAAAAGTATTTGCAGTGAATAAACCATTGATCTTGTGGGATTGTGACATGCTCTGTCCAGTGTCGTTTCCGTCATTACGGCCGTGTTTTTCAGATGTCTGTCCTTGTTTCCTACTTGTGCATTCCAATCACTGGTAATTATCAATGCATCTTGACTGCATGCTTAATCAATTTCTGACTGCTGAATTTGGTAAAAATCTTCACTTTCTTTGTCTTTGGCATTACATTACTGGTGTATAAGTTTGAATAGTGGTTGTATTAACTGGTCTTCTTTGTAGGCATATGGGTATTATCCTGACACTGACAGCATTGTACTTCAGGATCGATTTTGAAATGTTCTTCATGATGATGAATGTGATGACATTCCTCTTTGGGTTGTCCTTGTGAGCATAGTAGACCCTAGGATTGTCTTATACAGAATGACAGCACTAGTCTGTTTCAGCTCACTCATGCCTAGGATACCAATCTGCATGCATTCCGTTTCATTTTTGATGACTTCCAGTTTTCCTAGATTCATACTTGTACGTTCCATGTTCCGATCATTAATGGATGTCTGCAGCTGTTTCTTCTCATTCGGAGTTGTGCCCCAACAGCAAATGAAGGTCCATCCACGTTGTTGAGGCTGACTGTACCGCGAGGAGGCAGCTCTTCCCCAGCCGTGTGTTGCATGTCTTCCGCCCTGAGGGACTCACCTTCAGGCACTAGGCCAGACCTGTGCACTGCTGTCTGTAAAGTTCTCACTGGCCAGTTTTCTCAGAAGAATATTGCCAGGTCCCTCCTCCCAGTCTGTCTTCGTCTGGCAGCTCCACTGAAACCTGTCCACCGTGGGTGACCCTGCTGGCATCTGAAACACTGTATGCAGGCCACCACAGTCGCACCACAACAGACACACGGACAGATGAGTGTGGGCCATAAGGATTACAGCCAGAAGGCCCTAGGGGCAGTCCTGCTCGGTCACACAGGGCTGCCTGGGTCACACAGGGCTGCCTGGAGTCGGAGTCGGCTCAGTGGCATCCCACAACAGCAGCAACAAAACCCAAGAGATTTTTGAAAGCATTGGGGAGTTAATATGCATACTGGCGTGCCCAGCACAATGTAAATGCTTTGTGAGAGTTGTTGCTGTCCGGAGCTGTCGAGGCAGTTCTGACTCAGTGACCCTGAGGGCAGAGGGCAACCGGCCGCGGCCCAGTCGTCCTGCGCTTGTCTGAGCTCATGGTTGCAGCCACTGTGTCAGTCCACCTTGTTGGGGTCTTCAAAGACGGGCTGATGTCTTGGAGTCATGGTGAGGGGAGGGCCATTGAGTCCTTCGTGGATGGCAGAAGAACACACCCCTCTGTCTTGGAGGAAGTGCAGCCAGAGTGCTTGTTAGAAGCATGGATAGTGGAATTTCCTTCCACGACCTTTGGACTTGTGATCTGGAGGCTCCAGTCCCTGCAGAAGGGCCTCGTGCTCCGGTTGTTCCTGAGTGGAGAAGCCTGGCTTCAGGAAGGTGGTCCCCCTCAACCCCACACCTCATCCCACAGAGCTGAAGAAGCAAGTGTCCCAACGCCTCTGGCCTCAGTTTTCTTGTCTGGGTCATGGAATGGCTAGGTTAGATGAACTCTAAGGTTCTCTTTTGTTCTCTGACACTTTGGTGGTGCACCCTGGCGGCGGCTGGTGGTCCACATATGACCCCCATGGGCTTTGTTAGGTCAGGAGGGTGTCTCTGAAAAAGAAAATTAGCTGCTGCCTGAAACCCAGTCAGTAGCACTGCAGAAGAAAGGCCTGGTGCCTGCTTCCATAATGATGACCACCAAGAACACCTATGAGGGCAGAACGACCCTGCAGCCTGGGGTCCCCGTGTGTGGGCGTCGAATCTTCAACAACGGTTTGTTTTGCTTTGAATACACAAGTTCCTCTGAATCCCGTGCACACAGCCCACAGTCGGGTCGTGTGCCTCGGCAGCCGTTGCACAGGGCCCTGCAGGAGGATGAGTGGCTCCTTGCCCATCAGCAGAGCTTTTGAAGCCACGGCACTCCTGCCCAGAGACCCTCGCTCTGACCCAGGCGCCTTGATCCTTGGGTGCCAGCTGGCGCTTGTGAGTGCTGGCTGCTTCTCGCAGTCAGGCCTTCCCTAAGCCCACTGACCCCCCGCCCCCGGCTGCCTCGTTGCTATTTCTTGGGCAGAGCCAACAGCCCCTGAGAGACATCTGTTTCGTTTCCAAGGAGGTCCTGGTGAAAGGCAGCAGGGCCGGCGGCAGCCTGCAACCTTAGACCCCAGGCAGCCCCAGAGCAAAATAAAACCCAGGCCTGGGCCTTGAATTGAAACCCGAAGACAACATCCTCTGCAGTGAACCCCTCACACAATGGCCCTTTCTGCTCCGAGGCTGGTGAGGACTGGCTGCCAGGTGGGTGGGTGGGCGGGTGTTGGTGCTCAGGACACTCAGTCTTAGGAGATGGGCTGCTAGGACTGGCTGCTTTTTTCGGAGGTGCTGTGGAGAGAGGCCAGCTTGTCTGTGGGACAGACTGGGAGGCTGGAGCGCGCGTTGAGTTTCTTTGCCAAGCCGCTGCAACAGTTTGGGCTCCGGACTACCAGTTTGTCCACAAGCTGTTGGGTGACGTTGGTCACGTTCCCCACACTGGGTGGGCACTCCTGACATTGCAGTTCTGGTGGTTCTCTTTCCATTCATCTAGTTTCCCTGCCCCTCACCTTCTCTGTCTTGGAGTTCTTGTTGACAGTTAGGTCTCATAGCGGTAGTTTTGTTAAAGGATCAAGGTTCTTGTGGGTGGCGGTCTTTATTTTGGTATTTAGCTAATCTGATTACCAGACTCACTGCCGTCGCGTCAACTCCAACTTACAGCAACCCCTCCTTGGGTTTCCAAGGCTGTATCTCTACAGAAGTAGATTGCCCAACCTTCCTTCCAAGGAGTGTCTGGTGGGTTTGAACTGCCAGCCTTCTGGTTAGCAGTCAGATGCCTTAGGCACTATGCCACCAGAGCTCCTGGTATTTACCTCCTATCTGTTTCTTACCTACAAGGTGACCTCAGGGCTTGGTTTCAGTTCTCAGGGCAGTCGTCTCCCAGTCTCAACCAGACCAGTCTGTCTCTTTTAAAGGATTTGAGGTTCGGGCCCACCCGTTTCTCCCATCGATCAGGACACCTGTGTGGTGTTGTTTAGTTTCTTGACTGAGTTGCCATGGAAATGGGCAGAGAGGTAAGAGGCAACCTGGGCCTCCCAGGAGCAGCCTGGCCCCTTGCTCTGTGTCCCTGGTCAAGCCACCTGCCCACTCTGGGCCTCTGTAAGCTAACAGGCCAGAGAAGGCTGATGGCTTCTTGGGCTGTGTCCTGTGAGCACAAGGGGTGTGCTCTGTGTGGCCCAGAGTCTGTGTATACTGAGCCGTCTTGGAGCCCACGATGCATGAATCTGGCTTCCTTGGGGTGGCTGTAAGCCGCAGTCTGACGCCAGGGGCCCGTAGCTCTGGGGGAGACACTGTTGTACATGTCACGCATCTCAGTGTGAAACAGACTGGCGGCTGGGACAGGGCCCCGCACGGAGCCCAGTCGGAGCTGCTGTTTCCAGTTAGGTTTTACCTGGGATGTGAGAGGAGAGAATGTTGCTGATCAAGGGTGGGACCACAGAAGGCTGGCAGCACTTGCCAGGGCAGAACCCAGCATGGCAGAATCCAGGTTGCCATGTCACGTGTGGGTCTGCTGTCTGGAGAAGTCCCAGGCACTGGGCCTTTGCTGCCCTGCAGGTGGGCGGTATCTTGTTCCTCGTCTTCATGCCTTCTAACAGTGCTGTGTCACCTGCCACTGCAGTCTGCTGATGCAGGGAGACTCCGGGAGGGGCAGCTGGCAACAGAGGCAGCCCTGGCCTAGTTCCCAGCGAGGACCTGCCTTGAGACGAGGAGCTGGCCAAGACACAACTCCTGGCATGTGCTTCTCCAGACAGCAGACCCACACGCGACATGGCCACTTGGAGAAAGCCCTGGCCATGCTGGCTTCTGCCCTGGCATGTGCTGCCAGCCTTCTGTGGCCCCACCCTTTATCAGCAACATTCTCTCCTCTCACATCCCAGGTAAAACCTAACTGGATACACAAAGGATGCGATGGGGAGGCAGCCGCCACGGAAAACCGGTGTCTCCTCCGAAGGACCAGCAGAAACACCACGTGTTTCCTTGGTGGGTGCGGTGGTGTGGATCCACCTCAACGACCCTGTAGAACAGAGGACAACCACCCCAGGGTTTCCTAGGCCATGATCTTTAGGGGAGCAGACAGTCAGGTCTTTTATTCCATGGAGCCACTGGTGGGTTTGAACCACTGACCTTGTCTTTGGTTAATGCTCTAGTGCTTCATCGTTTACCCCGTCCAAGGACTCCTATATTCCTGTTGTTTGCAGGAGAAAGTGACAGAGGCCTGGTTTTGGTCAAGGGCAGGCAGATCAGGCTCCTGGGCCACACCAGCCTCCTGAGGGGCCCTTGGGCCTTTGGGACGAGGCTGCCAGGGTTTGCATCCCACTGCATCAGCTTGTTAGCTCTGTGGCCTTGGGCAGGCCATGTCCCCTCCAGGCCTCAGTGGCATCATTGATCAAATGGCAGCGCCAGCATCTACTGGCCAGGTCGCTGGAGACTTGGGTGGGTCACAGAGCAAAGCTCTTGGAACGGCGCCCACAGAGACTGAAGGCACTGTGGGCAAAGCGCGCTGCTCCTGCAGAAACCCAGAGGCGTCTCCTCAGACCCGCCCCCCCCCCCAGGCCTCGTCCTTCCTGGGTGGGTGGGGGGCTTCTAGTTCTCACGGATTCTGAGGTGGATAGAAGGGCCCTGTCAGAGCAGTCCTCCAGAGGATTATTTCAAGCCCTTCAAGCCCTCTGTGGGACGAGGTGTGGGTGAAGCAACAAACACATACTAGCCTCATTAGGGAAACGCTGAACCCCGGGCCCCATCTCAGCTACCGGAATCTCCACACAGCTGGGAAGGGACTGTGGCAACAGCCAGTCCAAGGGGCAGTGTATGTCTTTGGCTTAGACACGGCAGACCTGGGGTGATTCAGAGGGGTAGGACCATCGAGGACTGACGACATCTCAGACAGTCCAGTGTGTTGGGACAGCCGTGTGTAAATTAGGCGTGTCGTGCGTGATGCCCCAAGTTCATGAGAAAGACATCTGGCAATGTTTTAGAAATTGAACACACACATAAGACTCGACCCTGCAGTCCAACTTGTAGGATCTGTCTTATGCAAACCAAAGCACCAGGTGTCAGAACACGCGGACACATGTTGTTACAGCGCATTGTCGGTAGACTCACGGCAACACCAGCATGACAGAGCACACGTGGCCCAGTTCTTCACCATCTCCGTGAGCTCTGACGTGTCTGAGCCCAGGACTGAGGCCAACGTGTCATCCTTCCCGTGGAGGGTCTCCTGTCATCACTGACCCTCGGCCGGTGTTGAGGCCATTGCGTCCATCTGCCCCGTGGCAAGTGTCCCCCATCGTCACTGACCCTCCACCAAACACGATATCCTTTTCTAGGGATTGGTCTTTCTCACGGACATGTCCCAAGTGACCAAGACAAAGTTTCTCCACACTCCCTTTGAGGGAACAGTCTGGTTTGATGTAGGGAAACAGTCCGACGGGTTGTGATCCAAACAAAGTAGGTATTGAACAGTATGCTGCTGTCAACACGACTGTTCACATGGTGGGTGTTGGCATGGCACTCTTGTGATTACGTGAGTAAAAGGGCAGATTGCTGAAATCAGCTAAATGACCCTGCCTCCCGCTGGGTCACTGCAGTACAGAGCGAGCTGGGGAGGGAGTCATGGCAAACCCTGGACCCGCCTGCCTCGTGCTGCTGGGGCTGGAGGTGGAGGGAGAACACGCGCACACGGGAATGCTGGGACTGAAGGAGGCGTAAAGAAGTACTTGTTCCTGCGAGAAGAAAAGAGCAACAGCCTAAACTGTTAGGTGGCAATGTGGTTTGAGTGCTGATCACAGTAGTTGATAACCAGGAGGGACAGAGAGGCTTTGTTGGCCAAGAAGAAAACACAGTTCTGCAGTTTCCTGGCCTCTTGAATTTGATAGTGAACTAGCTTCCAGGGCCGCAGAGGCCAAATCCCACTGAGTGGGTGGCTTTAAGGGGCAGGTCTTCCTTTCTCACCGTTCTGCAGGGTCTGTGTCTAGGTCCAGTGTGTCGGCAGGCCGCCGTGCGTTCCCTGCCAGCTCTAGCAGCACAGCCTGCCTGTCTCTTCCGGCTCCTGGTGGCCCCGGCGCTCCTGGCTTGTGGCTGCATCTGCACGTGGCTGTCTATACCATGTCCCTTCTCTTTTGTAGGAAGTCACTCCCATTGGGCTAGAATCCACCCTACTCCACTGCAGCCTCGTGCTGACTGATAGTCTTCAAAGACCCCATCTCCAAACAGGGCCCAGTCACAGGTATGGGGTGAGGCCTTGAGTCTGCCTTTCTAGGGGACATGGTTCCCCCACAACCAACTAGGGATGCCGTGTTGGTATTCTCAGCCCATTCACAGCCTCCAAGAATCAGAACATGTTACCTGGTCCCTCCTTTGACAACCCCAGCAAAAAGCTGGCCAGTAGGCCTGCCTGACCATTGGAAAGGCCACCTCCAAGCTGAACCAACGGCCGTGATGTTTTCTGTTTCACCCCAGTGCAATTTTGGATTTGAAACCGTTCAGCTCTCACCGTCTCTCTGGGCCTTGGGTTTCCGCCTGTAGTTTCCTCCCTTTCAAGGCGGTTTCATTGCTGTTTGTTTTTGTCCCTTGTTTGCGGTTCTTGTGCTGTTTTTGGTTCTGTGGCTTTCCCTGGGACACGGACCTGGGATGGGGACACAGAGACCTGGTGAGAGCGAGGCCCATCCTCCGCACTGCTGGTTTCCATCATCAGAACCAGAGGAGCTTAAAACAAAGTAGAACCACGTGGATCCCAGGGCCCCACCACCGTCCACACAGATCCTGGAGGCCCCCCACCATCCACGTGGATCCCGGGGGCCCCCCACCGTCCACACGGATCCCGGGGCACCCCACCATCCATGCACATCCGCGGTCCCCCCTACCTGGGGTAACAACCAGTTGCCTCCAAGTGACCTGGCCCTGTGTCGCAAGAAAGCTGTGCCTGCAGGGTTTTCAGGGCTGGTTTTTGGATGCAATCACCAGGCCTTCCTTCTTAGGGGCCTGTGGGTGGACTCAGACCTCCGAGCTTTGGCCGGTGGGGGTGTGTTCACAGTTTGCAGCCCCGGGGACTCTGGCATCCGGGCCAGGGGCTTGCATTTAGGTGACTTTGCTTCCTTGCTAACTCACGGGCAGCTTGGCTGTTCTCAGGTGGCCATGAGTCGACTCTGACTCAGTTGACCCTACACAGCAGGGGCGAACACCATGACTTTTGGGAAGCAGGTTGTCAAGCTGGGTTCCAGGGTGCCCATGGGTGTATTTGAACGTCTGACTTTTCAGCTAATAGTCGAGCACCCCCCAGGCACCTTGTGCCCAAGCCTATGAACGCTGGTAGTCCTGGGGTGGTGTGAACAGTTAATGTTCAGCACCTGACAGAAAGGCTGCAGGTTCGAGTCCACACAGGCACGTGAAAGAAAGGCCTAGGATTCTGATTCCAAAAATGAGGCACTGGGGCACAGCTCCACCCCGGCATGCGGGGTGCCAGGAGTTGGAGTCAACTGGTGTCAGCTCGTGGTTCCATTAACTGCATCACTGTTTATATTTGCAAAAAGAGAAAAGGCATGAGGGACAGCACTAACTTCCAGAGGGGGCACCAGGTCCTGGCCATGACGGGCAGTCCAGCAGGTGGCCAACCTGAAGGCCTGGCGATTTCCCAGAAGGCCTTGTGAGGCTCCAGGTGCAAACCTTGAACCCCGTTCTTAGAGGAACAGTGAGGAAGGGGGGCAGAGTTGGGGTCTCTCCTGAAAAGCTGGGATATGGCCTCCAGCATGAATCAGAGTTCTGGAACTTTCCATGCACACGACTGTGCAGCTTCAGTAGTTCAAAGGGGTACAGAAAATGAATGCCTTCAGGACAAAGAGATGCTAGTCTTCCTCTTTGTTACCCCATTGTCTTTTTCAAATTTCCTTTATTATCCAAGTGCTAAAACATCAAACGGTATGAATTTTAAAAGAGCACTCCATGGTCTTATCCTCTGAACTGTGGACGTCTGGGTGGATTTCTTCCCCATGAGTGTCTAAGCAGTGGGCCGTTTTACAAAACATCAAACACATTGTACACACCATACATTTTTAATAAACCTTTTTCCTTTGATTGTGCATCCTGTTCCCTGAGTGAAGGCTGGACTCCACTGCTGGACCCAACAGGCAGGGCATTTTCACGTGCAAGGGTCGTGTTTGCTGTGCTGTGTAAGGGATTTTGCAGTCAGGCCACCACTCATGACTTTCAGGTTGCCACCCCGCCACGCCCCTCCTTCCTTCTGTTATGAATAGTGATGGCATGGTCCTATTGTGTGGACAAACTTCCTTTCATATTTGTTGATATCATTAATATTTGTACATATCCTTTATTTTATGTATGTGAGTGATGTTACTAGATGGTCAGTAGAATTTCTACACAAAAGAAGAATCACTAAGACAAAATGTGTATATTTTTGTAAACATGTGAGTTGCATTCCAGAGCTTGTGATCGTAAGGAAGTCGGAGCTGGTGCTCAGCAGGCCCAAGGGACTTGCCCAAAAGGGAGTGGAGGGGTGTAGAAGCTGCAGCCGGGAGGTTCTGCCCAAACACGGAGTGGGCTCTGCTACTGTCACCGTTGGAGCAGGTTCTGCCCACGGCCAGGCAGGGGCGGTAGGTTGAGACGATGCCTGGGCCTGCGCCACCGTCGCGGTCGCTGGAGCGTTGGAGCTGTTCTCGGGTCCTCCTGGAGGGTTCTCTTTTTTCACTGGACCTCTACCAGCCATGATGGCCTTTTCCAGGGACATGTCTTTCCTGATGATGCCTCCAGGGTAAGCGCAATGTCCCGTCGATTGCACTGGAAAGTTGGCCGTATGAAAGGGGTAAGTTGTCGTGTGCTGCGTTGACTCTGACTTCAAGACCCAGTATGACAGAATGGAGCTGCCCCATAGGGTTTCCTAGGAGTTTCATAGGAGTGGATCACTGCTAGGTCTTTTCTCGAGGACCTGCTGGTGGGTTTGAACAGCCAACCCTTCATTTAGCAGGCGAGTGCTTAACCAGTGTGCCACCAGGGCTCCTTGAAGGGCTTGTGAGATACCTTAAGAAGCTGGCGCCATTCTCTGAATCTGTGTGTCGCTGGGAACTGCAGCCTGGTTCCCCCAAGAGGAAATGAGCCCCCGGGCGTACTGCAGGCTGGGCCTACTTTCCCACGGACGTGTCCTCTGATCCTGGTGATTCCCCTTGGTGGCCCTTCTGCTTCCTGTTTCCCAAAGCAGCTTTGGTGAAGGAGCACACAGAGGGCAACCTGCTTCCTTCAGCTCTTCGGTTTCCACCGCCAGCCTCAGCGAGAGGCAGCCCCGAGGCACCTGCATTTACAGGAGGCAGTTGCTGCACGGCAGGGGGCTGCGTAAACTCAGGGGCTTGGTTGTCGGGGTTCAGGCTCCAAGGCGGCCACTAGCTGGCTGTGCAGCTCTTGACAGGTCACTTTGTCCCTTTGCCTCTGGTGACTCAGCCTTTGATCCGTGAAATGGGCTGCAGCTAGCTCCTGCCCAGTGGGCTGCATTGGGACCACGTGTGATGTGGATGGGTCAGGCACCTGCACTGGCCTGCCAGAAGTGCCAAGCAAACTTTGGGTCTGGATTCTGCTTGCTCATCTCTGCTGAAGATTATTCCTCAGTGCCGACCACCTACGAAGCGCCGGGAAACCCTGTCTGCCTCAGTCTGCGACGTTCCTATGAGGAAGGATTGAAACGGGAGGAACCGGATGTGCCTGGCTTTCACCATGCCCAGCCCAGCTTGGCACATGCCTCTCGCAGGTGTCAAGGGCCTGTTGGGATAGAATCCTGCTTCCTTTTTCCTTTTTTTTAAAAATTGTGATTTGGGTGAAAGTTTCAGAGCAAACTGGTTTTCCGCTCAACAGTTGACACACGTTCTGTTTTGCGACAGTGACCGCAGTCCCCACCATGCGGCAGCCCTCTTCCCACTCCCTCCCTGGGTGTGATGTCTCCATGCCTCCTCTCCTGTCCCTTCCTGCCCTCTGAGCCTTCTCCCTGGGTGAATGCTGCCCTTTGATTTCGTGTGGTTGGTGGTTGTAAGGGATGCATTCCACCCCTTTTGAGTGTGCATGCTGGCAGTGCCTGGGTGAGGAAATGGTTACGTGCTTGAGCACCGGCTGAAAGGGTGGGAGTCCATATCCACCCAGAGGCATCTCAGGACACCCTGGCCATCTGCTTCTGGAAGGCCTGGAAAGCCCTCTGGGGTCTCCGTGAGGTGGGATCGACTCCCTGGCAAATAACAGTAACAAAGAAACAAAAACACAAAAACACTGCCGTCGAGTCAGACCCGACTCATAGCGACCCTCCTTGAGTTTCCGAGGTGGTATCTCTACAGAAGTAGACCGTGCAGTCTTCCTTCCAAGGAGTGGCTGGTGGATTTGAATCGCCATCCTTCTGGTTAGCAGTCGGGTGCCTTAGGCACCAGGGGCCTGTCATAAGCGGACAGGGGGAGGGTCGAGCTCGGTGAGGAATTCTCGCTTCCATCCAGGAGACCCGGATTCAATTCCCAGCTGATGTACTCATGTGCCGCTACCACCCATCTGTTGGGGGGCTTGTGTGTTGCTATGATGCTCAACAGGCTTCCGTGGGGTTTCTAGACTGAGAGGCACTGGGGAGGCCTGCTGATCTGCTCCCAAATCGGCCCGAGGTCTGAGCCACAGCCAACAAGGGGCGGTGCGGGGCCAGGCAGCGTCTGTCCCACGGAGCCTGGGCGCCCAGGAGTCGTGCTCAGCTCCGTGGCAGCCAGTAACAAGCATGAGCTACACAGCCCGGTGAAGTAGGTGTGATTTTAACGTCGAGGGGACTGAGGCTTGACTTGGAGGCTCCGACAGCTGGGATGTTGGCTCCTAGCCAACGCTGGCGTTCCACAGCCCAGGCGCGCGTCCCCTCTAGCCCCTCCCGTGTTGGGCTCTGTGGGAGCTGTGCGGACACGTCCCTTCGGCGGGGACGTGCCAGACGCTGGCTGCTCACCGTGTCTCATTGAGAGGACGGTGACGTGCAGGGACCCTCTGCAGGAGTCTCATCTCAGCAAGCTGAGCATCAGGGAAGCCCGAAGCAGCTCACCCTTCGGCCACCCCCAGCAGTCGGGATGGTCAGCCGTGGCCAGACCATCACCACCTGGTGACGCAACCTCAGCTGGGGGAGGCAGACAGCGGCCACTCAGACACACCGCAGGGGGCCACCGTGTTGTGACAGTGTGACGGTGTGGGCACAGGCAACACCCTCCCTGCAGAGCATGGGTAGGGCAGTCAAGGCCACAGAGGTTGGCCCCACCCTGAAAACTCAGAGGCTGTGGCCCCGGCTCAGCAAATGCTGTTCCTTGCCCCATCTCTCACTTTCTCCTCTGTGTCTCTCCGTCTCTGTCTCTTGTCTTCTCTCCTGCCCTCTCCCTCTCTCTCTGCCTTCTCTCTCCTGCCCCCTGCATCTCTCCAACTCAGGACAGGGCCCATCTTTCTGCAGGGGCTGGTGGGGAGATCCCCACGGCAGGAGGCTCCTGGGCCCAGGGCATCAGGGAGTTGGCACCTGGGGCCTGCTGTGAGGGCTCAGCTCTTCTCCCTGGCCTTGGGGCAGGGGAAGGAGCCTGCCCACTTCCCGGCTGACAGGCTTACCTTGGACATGAGTTGGATTTAATCAGCTGTGACGGGCAAGCAGGATCCCAGGTTATTGAAAGTGATAATGCCCCTGCACTCAGCACAACGGGCCTTCAGCGTGAAGAACGAAGACGAATTAGGACACTGCGTAAAGGGCACGCTCTTGCCCGGCCGCAGGGGCGTCCAGCACCTCCACCCTGGCTGCACTCGGGCAGGGGGACGTCGTCCAAGGCAGCCTCTGTGGGCTGGATGGTTCAGTCCTTTCCCAGGGAATACGAATGGGCAGAGAAAACACCTCCCACCACAACAGCCCGATGGCTGTTGTTTAAATTAATTGATTTTTAAAACCATTTTGGCTACAGAAAAGCCAACTCCTTGCTCTCCCTGGCTTCCCCGGCTTCACATCACGGCTGATGAGCCGGCTCTGCCGCGCAGTTCCCATCAGGGTTCCCTCTGTCATCCAGTCCCGTGCGTCTGACCAGTGTGACTGTCAGATGTCCACCAGCACAAAATCATGTGGCAAAAAAAAAAAAAAACTACCCCAAAGTCCCCAAGCAAGGGCATTCTAAAGCCACCCAGACACAATCTGCCTGTACCCGTGCCCAGAGCTGCCCGCATCAAGTAGGAGTTGGACCCCAGGTGGAAATGCAGGCAGGTGGCTTGGTGTGTGTCCCCGGCCCACCACTGGCCAGCATGGGTGTGCGAGCTCTGCTCAAGGCAGCAGAGTCCGGCTTGGACAGTGGATGTATTGTGGCATTCACACGTGAGTGTGTGTGGACATACATGTGTGTATATCTGTTGTTGTTGTTATGTGCCTTCGAGTCGGACCTGACTCATAGCGACCCCTCCTTGGGTTTCCGAGGCAGTATCACTACAGAAGTAGATTGCCCAACCTTCCTTCTGAGGAGTGACTGCTGGGTTTGAACCGCCAGCCTTCTGGTTAGCAGTCAAGTGCCTTAGGCACTATGCCACCAGAGCTCCTGTGTATACCTGTAGTCGTTGAAAATGCGTGCAGCAAACACCTGCAGCAAGTCCACTACTTGTACGCGTACAGTTTGGTGACACTGATGCCGTTCTTTGAGGTGAGCCGCCATCCTCACCCCTGCACACACATGATTGAAACGGCAAACGCAGGGAGCCTGCAGGGCCCGGCCTGCCACGTCGGGGTGGGATGGTCATTTCCTGCACTCATTTGAGGGCTGGAAGGTGGCTGTAGTGTCTGGATGTGGGGCTTGGTGGGTCCAGCTCCCGGAGCATTGCTGGTGGCCGCTGCACGTCCCACGGGACCTGCCTGGAAGTTGTTGCACCCACTGGGGAACCAGATGGAATGGTCCCTGTCCTGATCCTCCACAAACTCTCAAGGCCAGAGCTGGGGCTGAGACGTGTCCTCCTGCCTGGCTCTGTGTCACTGTGCGGCGGCCTGTGCCTCTGGAAGCAGAGAAGGTAACTTGCTCTCTTGGTTTCTGTGGACTCAAGCAGCAAAGTGAGCGGGTGGCCCGGCCAAGCCCCAGACAAAGTGTGTCTTCAGGGCCTGGTGAGGTGGCCACCGGCTCCCCAGGATGCAGGGCGGGCCTCTGCAGACGAGCCAGGCTTGCACGGAGCCTCTGTCCCCAAACAGGCTCCTTGAGCCGCAGCTCCAAAGTCCAGCGTCCCCAGAGGTGATTGAGTATAAAGAGACCCTGTGCTGACTGGCGGCTGGTTTCTTTGCTGTCGTTTGTCACCTCTCTCTGTCGGTGAGGAGGGGCACGGGAGAGTGTTGGAGGCCGACTCTGTCTCTCCTACCCAGGACACTCGGGCATGATTCACTCAAAACTCCTCTCTCCTCCAGCCCCACCTCTGCCGTTGCTCCTCCCGTGTCCCCTGCTTTGGAGCTCACAGAGATGAAAAACCATGGAATTTTGATCCATTCCTAAGAGCCGAACGACAGCTGCTTGTTGTGTCCCTGTGCTGCACTGTCGCTGGGGTCTCAGCCTGGCAGCGAAGTCCCACACTGGGATGGTTGGGTCTTTCTGGGAACCCGTGGTCGCCAGTACTGTTCTAAATACGTTGTTGTTGTTGTTAGGTGCTGGTTATTATGAATTAATTACATTAATCTGGGCTAACGCCTGAAGTCTTCTTTCAAACGCGAGTTAAGCTTAACCAGTCGAGTGTCCATGAGAGTGCTGTGTTCTTTGAGGGTCTGTGTGTGGGCAAAATCGACCGAAAGACAGGAAGCTCGGGGGCCGAGAGCTGATGTCACTGGGCGAGGGTGGGAATGGCCGCGCTGCTCGGAGAATGGAATCCGTGTCCCCGAGCGGTGTGTGGAAAATCACCGAGCTGGCGTATGTTCTGCTGTGTACACGCACACACACACACACACACACAAATGCCCCTCCGTGTAGATTCCCCAATGGGCATTACCCTGCCTGCTCCCCTTTCATCTTACCAAGTTCATAAAACCTCATTTGGAGAACGGTCTGCAGACATTCAGTCCATCACATGGCTCCTGAAGGCTAGGGGTCTCAGGTACCCACTGGGGAAGTTCTCCACGTCTCGCACCGGTCAGCCACACGGGCTGCACTGTGTATATTTTGTGTGTCGGTTCCCTTCCCCACCGGCTCAGCTGTCACTTCTCAGGATTTATGCGTGGCCACAGCTCCACGGTCACCTCCTCTTGGCGGCGGGACCCTCTGCCCTCACCCGCTCTTCACACGCACTGTGGTCCACGCTGTAGGATAGGTTTTCTGTAATAACTCAGAGCGGGCTGTGGCGCGTGAGCGTTGTCGAACATTCCAGCGCAGGGCTGGGGACCGCCTTCATTGCCATAAAGAAGGGAGGTCTGGGAGCGTGTGGGGGGAGATCTGTAGGACTCGCTCAGCAACAGCAGGAGTCTGGTATTTAAAACAGCAGAGCTGAGAACACCCCGCATCTCTCGTGCGTGGTCTCTAAATGCCCGTTATACCTATGTTTATGCCACCCCTGGTTTATCTCTGTGGAACGTGTCTTTACAGGCATTACAGTGAAAGAGAAAAGTAGCTGCGCCTGCTTCCTGGGCTCAGGAACTGGGACCTGCCTCTTTGTAGAACATTCTTCTTCTCAGGCTCTCTTGGCCTCCAAGCGGCTCCCCGCTAGTTCTGGGCTTGGGGCCGTGTCTGCCCCGGCATGGCTGGAAATTAGAATCTGAGAACCAAGAGCCGAAAGCTGTGAGCCAAGACTCCACTCGGTGCCGGGAACAGTGGGGTGGTCACTGGGTTGTTGGTTGGTCACCAGGCCAGAGGCCTCTGGACTGTCCACATGGCAGCCTGGCCTTGCCAGCACTGGTAACCACTGGCTCGGTTCCCTGTCTCCGGCTCAAGCCCCCAGAAATGCCCGGCCTTTAAGTCACTAAGAGACCACTCTGCAGGGCCACGTGCTGCGTGGATTGCCCTCTCCGCTTCCTTCCAGCCTCCCGCCTCGAGCAGGAGAGAGGCCGAGCGTCCATCCAGGAGGGAGAACTGGACACGCTGCCGCCTGGCATGGGGTCATCGTGCGACCCACCTGGCCCAGGTACCAGGGAGAGACTGTCAAACACGAGCTGGAGCCTGATGGCTCTTGAGGCCCTGACCCCAGCTGTGGGGGTGGGTCGTGGGGACAGATCTTCTCCCCTGACTCCTCACATGTTGGGGGCCAGAGGGGTCTGGGAGGTCTGAGGTCAGGAGGCTGGGTGGCATCTGTTGCTTGGCAAGTCTCCACCTGGGTGATGTGGCCAGCACCCCCCACCCCCACCCAGGGACAGGCACCCAGCCGCCACGCCTTCCTCCTGCTTGGAAGGTACATCTGGATCATGTGTACCCAGCAGTGATCTCCCGGGGTCCATAGGCCCCGGGATTTGCGCCCCCGCTCGGCAGGCTGCCAGCGGGCTGGTTGGCTTTGCACATCTTCCCGGGTTCCAGCTGGGCCACGGGCCTTGTGTTGGGGCATAAAATCTGCCCGCTGGAGGCCGTATGAGCCCTTGTGGCCTGGGGTGAGCAGGCCCCTTGGGTACCACGAAACGCCCAACGTGGGCCCTCTAGGGGCTCTCGAGGGGCCTGGAGTGGGACCCTGTCCCCAGGCCCCCACTCGCCCTTGTTTGGCGTGCTCACTGTGGCGTGCTCGCTGTGGGCTGGTAGTCTCTGGAAACCCCCTGCTCAGGTGCTCTGTGGTCTGCCCTCCCTGCTCGACACCCGTTTACCTGTCAGGTGCAGAATCGCAGCATCCGGCTGCTCGCCAGTAGAGGGGATGTGAGCCCCGAGCGAGGAGGTTCCTGGGACGTTTTCTCCCATCGTGGGCTTATTACTTTCTTAAAGTTCCCCTCGCTCACAAGTCCCTTCCAGGCCGCCCTACCCCAGCACGTGGCTGCAGCTTGGCTCCCCTCGCTCACAGGTAGTGGGGCTCAAAGGTGCATCCATGCCCAGGTCACCTGTTTATTTAAACCCACCCACGTCCTCGGAAGGAAGACGGGGCAATCTACTTCTGTAGTGATACTGCCTCAGACCCCAAGGAGGGGTCGCTATGAGTCGGGTCTAACTTGACAGCACGTAACAACAACAACAACATGTCAGTCCCTGCGAAGTGGCACGGAATGGAGAAAAAATGCCATTCTTGGCTGGCAGTTGATCAGAGAGGCCTTCTTTCTGAAGGAAAATGTTATACGAGGAGCCCCATGTGCCTCTGAGTTTCAGTGTTTAGTTGATTTGCAGAAAACCATGTTTTCTTCTCTTTTGATCCCAGGGAGAAAATATACTCCCCCCACCACCGACCCAGCAGGCATCTCGAGGCCGCATTTGTCTGCAGACAGACCTGCGAGCGGGCAGATACTGCTGCAGGCTGGTGTCTTCCTTGCCCTGGATTCCGGGTGGGGAGTCTTGGAAACGCACTGCAGAGGCCGGAGTCGTGCGGGAACTCTAAGTGAAGTCACTGTGGCCCTGGGAGCCAACGTCAGGAGCTTACGCTCACAAACACGCGCGCCTGCACGGACACACCACTGCACACTCACTCCAGGGATCTCCTCGGCCCCTGGCGGCCATGCATGTAGGCTTCCCCTGCCGCCCCCCGCTGGACGCAACGCAAATGAAAAGTGCTTAAAACGGTTAACATTTCCTGTCATTGCAGGCATCCTCTGGGGTGGGGGATGCTGGCCTCCCAAGCGGATTTCCACTGGAAAACGCAGTTCAGACCCGTGGCAGGAAGTCGGCCGCTGCAGACCCATGTTTCGGGGTTTGCTGTAAGCCCATGTCCACAGCAGTGACTGAACCAACGAGATAATCCTTCACACCATGTGGACAGGAGGGGAAATGCTGCCAGTGGGAATGCAGGTCAATTCGGGCCCAGCCAGGGCACCGGCAAGATGTACAGATGGCCGCTTTGGCCTGCTGGCGCTTCCACAGTGGAAAAACCCCAAATCTGATCTTTTAATTTGTCGTGCTTCCTCCATCGCTTGTTTAGTTAGTGATCTTGCCAACTTCCTGGACGTTCACTGAGTTCTGCACCAAAGAGTTGCATTTCTGTTGGAAGCAGGACTGGGGGACAGGCAGACAGACAGAGGTCGGGCTGGCCGGCCCCGGGAAATGGTGAGTACAGGACGGCCTCTCTCCAGCTCCCTGCGGCCTGCCCCTCCCGCCTCCCGGTCGGCCTTCACGGCTAGCTGCCCGGCGCTCATGGGCTCTCCAGGGCCCGCTGCGCCCTACGCCACTTGCAGGGGCAGCGCCTCTCCGATTCCTGCATAAACACCGGTGGGGAGTGGGAAGAGGGCGCTTTCCAGCCCCCCCCACCCCCGGAACGTCAGTGTTCATTTTAAGGCTTCGAACGTTGGGGAAAGTAAACAGAAGCTGGCTGGTTTATTTCAGGGGCTCATGGGGAGTCCCTACAGAATTTACTTAATAAAACGAATTTAAAAATTTTCATTTTCTCATTTCATTCCAGCAGAAAATGAATTTGCTGTTATAATATCCAGATCTCTCAAGTTCTATTTTGTGAGAAATTAAGTTACTAAATGTAAATAATTCAGGGCACACACACACACACACACACGTGACTGGTGACTGTAATATGATATTAGACTCCTAAGGACACTTAAAAAAATTCCGTTTTTATGGTATGCAATAATGAAACTTAAGATTGAGTGGAAAGTGTTTCTGTTTTCAAATGGGTGGTTATAAGACTTGGTATGTAGAATTGTAATTTTCATTTGTTACATGAGTTAATGCTTTCTAAAAATCTTGGGGGCATCTTGTCAACCATTGGGAGGATGTCTGCTCTAGGCTGCAGTCACCTTTCTTCCTCGTCTTCCCAGCAGTTTTTGCATGACACGTTTACCTGCCTTTAGTCGTGGAGAGAAAGCAGTGAGCTCCCACCTTCCAGGCAAATCCACGGGTCTCTTAGGAGTGGGGAGATGGGGCAGGCGAGAAGGTTGGTTGCTCAGGAAACCCAGACACCTACATCAGCAGTTGGGAAATCAGAATGACATTATATTTATAAGGAAAATTGCAGAAACGTCAAAAATGGAAGGTGTTTTGCTAAAGTGCCTGAAAAAAAAGAATCTAGAATAATATTTGGGTCAGCCCAGTATTGTGCTCAGAAAACCTAGTCGCTAGGGCCCAGGAGGAACGGAGGCGCTGCCCAGGAGTGCGGGGGTGTGGGGTGTGCTGGTGAGCACGCAGCCCCCTACATCCCCGGGAAGTGTGGGGAGCAAGGGTGAGAGTCAGCGGAGAGAGGCCCTCTGCCCCAGAAACGCTAACGAAAATAAGTGCTTAGAAAGTAGGTCGGCCATTTTTCTGACTTCTTCACTTCCTCTGTTTGGTGGGGGTTGGGTCGGAGGGGCTCAGGCAACAGGCCACAGATTGCTCCTGACCAGAGAGGAAGACAGAGGCTGCCCTGTGCAGTAGGGTGTGTTGGTTCGTGTCCCTGCCTCAGACAGGGCTGTCTAGTCTGCGACACGTTTTTAGCTGCAGCAGAAACCATGCCCTCTCTGCAGACCGTTCTCTTCTTGTCCATTAGATGGCAATGTTACTTCTAAAGGGACTCTCGGCTGGGGGAGGGGAGAGAGACCGGTTTAGCCCAAAACCATCCCGGGTCCCCCTTACCTCTTCAGAGTGGCCCGGATGGGTCCCCAGTCCCAGAAAGAAAGACTTTCGAGGCCTGGCTGCAAAGGTCCCTGGCTCTCCACGAGAACTTCATGTTTCCAGACACAGAGTCTGTGAGTGGGATGGTAACGGCCCACGGCCTGCTGTCCCCTGAAGTGGCCTGAGATGGCTCCCAGCCAGGTGTCACAGAAACAGTTCCTGGGAACCTTCCAGACAAACATGGAAGGACGCTGAGTGGCTCCTTCGGGGCTCTGTCAGTTGCATGGCGATGTTTCAGTTTCCTGAAGTAACAAAGACTGCATTCTACACTGTGGCACGGCATTAGGAATATAAAGTGGCCGTGTGACAGCGGCCCTGAGCCTGACGACGTGGCGGTCGTCCCACCTCCTCAGGAGAGTGTTTGCATCTGAAAGTCATCGGCTGGGCTCTGTATTCTCTCCACCGCACCTGCTTGGCGGGCATCCACGGCTTGTGGAGTTTTGTCCCCCAGTCTCTCATGAACAGTCTGCCCACTTGGGGAAGGTCCCTGCTCTGATATGAGCGCAGACAAACCTCTGTAAGCCCCCTGCCCTTGTTCGACAGAATCCAAAAAGAGCCGCCTCTTGAGCACACTTCAAATTGATGCTGCAACGCTTTCACCGTCCCGGTGTTCACATTCTTCATGGGACAACACGACTCTGTAACTTGTCTTTCAGACTGATTTGCCACACTGCTTTTTCTTTTTTTAATTTAAAGAAGCATGTGCACTCTCACTTCTATTTTAAGGGCATTTGGATCCAACAACGGCAACACGACAATAACAACAGGAAGGAGTGTGACAACAGAGCTGAAGACCTAGGGCTTCTCCTGCGAACTGAATTCCTCTTTATTCTTGGGGAGAAAGAAAGGTGGGAGTTGTGTTGCACTCGGACTGCAACTGGGAAACAGCATCTAAAGACCCAGAAATGTGTAAATGCAGCGTCGTCGGATGGCCTCATCGAGCCTGGGAGTAATTAATCACATATCGTGCTCGACAGATTCAGTTGAACGACATGCTGACTTTATACCTGTATGTGTTTACAGGTTGCGCAAGTCACCCGCTATTTGTAACTCAAAGCTACGTGTTAATACGATGATTGAACAAGAAAACAGCTGTTTCAATAGATGGTGCTCTGCTTCCAAGAGCTTGCCCTTTGGGGAGCAAGTCCTTTACGTTCTGAGTGGCAGTTACCCCCGGACAAATGGCTACAGTGAAAACAAACCTTCCTAAGATGGAGTTCTCATTTTCTCAGCCAGATATGTTCCATAAAAAATAAACAGTGTTTCTCGAATTACATTTGTATCAAAACGAACCTCTGTGAAATGATACGGGAAAAATACGGACTTCACAGTCCCCAGGTACTTCGTTCAGAGTCTGCTGTGCGATACATAGAAACTGGAGAAAATAAAATGAGTAGCTGTGGCGAGAGCCCCATTCAGCCCCGTGCGGGCGCACGGGGGTGATGGACTTAGAATTAATGTAGAAATTGTGTGTCACTTGGCACCCGGCTTCGGGGATAATTTAATTACAGCCCTTATTACTGTTGACTGTGTTTCTCCCCAGCCGGCATTCCTTCGGCCTTGTTTATTTCCAGAAATCACACTGGTGACAGCTCTCACAGGCCACGCAGTCAGGTTCTCATTTAGCGGAAACGATTTCAGGTTTCAGCAACCGGGAAGGGAAAGGCACTCCTTGTCTTCCTGGGATGGATAAGCTGGGTCGGGGCGAGATGTTTTAAGAAATAAATTCAAGCTGCTTGTCGGGCTGATTATAAAGGAAAATATTTTTGTGTTTCAATTTGCCCACCAGGCTGGTAGGGCCTCGGCGGACACTCCACGTGCTGCGTCTCCCGGGAGGTTTGTCTTGCTCTCTGTGGAAGGGTAGGTGGTGGCTGGGCCGGCTTCATGCATGGGCTCTGCAGGCCGGCTGGGGGGTCCGCGTGCCCACAGGCTGATCCATTTATACACCTACCCGGCTTGGGGTGATGGCGTGCGACTTCAGACTCAGTCCTAGGTTTTTGAACTTTTCCTTTTTTGTTTTCTGAGAAAGTCACGTTTGATCTGTGGAAATGAAGGTGGGAGGCCCACTCCCCTCCAACAGCTGAATGCAATCAGAGAGCTTGTTTTGTGTTTTGCTTTGGTGAAAAGGGGTCAGAAAAGAGAGGAACACGTCAAACGGGTCATGAGACACATGTAGCATCTTCAGCTCTGACTGGGGTACCTCGGTGGAGGAGCCGGGCCTCCTGGATGCATTGTAGGTTTGCCCTCCCCCTGGGGAGTGCTCCTAGAGGGGCAGGAGCCGGGCTTGTGTTTGAGGGTCAGTGAATGCTAAGCTGCTGTGGGGAGAAAGCAAGCCTGTGGTGCTGTGTGCAAACAAGCCCCAGGAGGCCCAGTCCCTGCCTGTCTCTCTGGGAAGGCCTGTGTGCTGTCCCCCGAGCCAGCAGCAAGGAGACACGAGCATTTGTGATGACGTCCCAGCAGCCTCCAGTCCCCGCTGAGAATGAGAGGAGGGCCAATGGAGCCGCACGAAGGCCCCAAACGTTCCAGTGGACACCCCCCACTCCTCAGAGGATTCTGGGGACCCAGGTCCCCAGGCTTGTGCAGCATGTCCGTCACAACTGAGCAGGGTTTCTCAGGACCCGTGCAGTCCTGCGCCCTGGCTGCGCAGATGCAGATACCAGACCCAGCAAGGACAAGGCCTCGAACCACCGCCACTGAGTGACAGTGCCTCCCCTAACTGTCCCATTAAAGAAATAAGTAAGTAAACTAACCCAGTGCCCTCCGATCCCACTCCGACTGACGGCGACTGCGTGAGGGGCGTGTGCACCACAGGGCCTCAGGGGCTGGTTGTTCAGTTGTAGGTGACCAGGCCTTTTGTCCAAGGCACCTCTGGGCCTCGCCTCCCAGCCTGTGGTCAGCGGCCAAGGGTGGTCGCTGTGGGCACCCCCTGGGACGCCAGCTGTCCCCCAGGCCCCACTTTTCCTTGGCACCCTGATCTGGGATTCCCGGTCGTTTAGCAGACTCCTTGCTTTCCAGCTGCCCTGCTGAGCGTCTCTCTCCACTGGGGTGTAACTGTCTCAGTTGTTTGTGGAGGGACCCATAACTCCCACTTAGAAAGCCGTCTGGCACACACCGACCTTTGGCCATGTCCCCGGAGCTGTGTGGCACCGTTGGGTGGAGCCCCTGCAGCAGCCTGTGAGGTGGGGATGTCGACAGCCCGTTTCACAGTTGAGGAAACTGAGGCCTGCAAGTTGACGTAACCCTCCAGGTTGAGACGCTAGTGTGGAGGGCTGGAGGGAACCGGGATTTGCAACCAGAAGGTTGATTGCAGAGCGTACCTTCTTAGCCTCGGCCCCATGGGCTTTCCTGTTTGTTGACTGAACACGTGACCAGAGGGGTTGGACAGGCAGCCAGTGGAGTGCCTGGAGCTGGGGACGTCACGTGCAGGTGGACTTCAATTCCGGTGGCCCTGCCTGCCTCTCATTTATTGGGTAACTTTGGGTGACTTCCTCACTTTTCCACAGCCTCTGTTTCCTCTCTCCTTCTCAGGGTTGTGGGAATTGGAGTCTGAAGGGCAGCTCATGGTCCCTGGGCCAAGCTCTGTAAGGATTGCACGATGGTGCCCAAGGACCCATCATCAGGTCAGTGACGGCCCAGAAATCAGTGTGGGAGAGGCTGCCTGGCACCCAACCTCTGCCACCAAGCAGCTGGGCGGTACGTTTCCCAAACTTTCTGGGCCTTGGTCTTCTCTTTTGTGAAGGAGGGCTCTATTCAGTTCCTACCTGAAAAGCTATATGAGGGAAGCAGAGGCGGGGGTAAGGTCAACATGGAGGAAGGGCCAGCCTGCCCCGGGAAGGTGTTTTCCATGTCTTTGAGGCTCTTGCCTGTGAGGGCCCCACCATGCCGGGTGTGGGCAAGGCCAGCAGCATCGGTTTCAGCTGGGTGCTTGCTGGAAGTGCAGAGTCCCATGCCCACCCGGCCCCACGAGCCAGAGGCGTATTTTAGTAAGACCCTCAGTGGCCCAGATGCTTGTGGCTTTTTAAGTAGTCCTGACTCATTTACGTGGGAGACAGGGTCCACCTGCATCTCCCGGATACAGAGCCACGTGTCTCCTGAGCGCGTGGTCACAGGGCCGCCTGCGTCTCCCGGGCGTGCGGGCACAGGGCCCCTGTGTTTTCCCTCGTGGCCTTGGCTGTGAATCTGCCCTCACCTGACGGGCCTCTGCCGTTCCAGCGCCTGCCAGGCGACCTGGCCCCCAGCTCTAGAGACAGCCTTCAAGGGCTGCAGCCTCGTGGGGGCTCGTCCCTGATGTCCGCTGCTGGGCTGCTCATCTGCATGACCCAGGGGGCCAAGCCCATGATTAAACACCCTGCAGGTAGGGCCTGGGCGCCAGCACTGTGGGTGTGGCTTCTGGCTCTCCACAGCTCGTGCTGTGGCCCTGGACAATGTCCCTTAGTGCTCCAGGAACCTGGCACAGAGTGAAGGTGAGATGGCTGCACTGGGACGCTCAGATGTGACCATTTCTGTGGGGAGTCACGGTCCTCCGGCCCCTCCACGCCACCTTGTCCCAGGTGGGAAAGCTCCTGCCTCTGCCCCAGGGCCACTCCCAGCCCACCTCACTGCAGTAGATGGAAGGCACAGATGCCCCTGGCCGTGGGACCTTATAGCCCCTCCATCACGAGCCCTCAAGTGTGAGGTGTGACCCGGGTGCTCCGGCTGGTGGATATGAGCAGATGGGATGGGAGCGCAGGTGGAGAAGACCCTCACCCGTCTCCCCTGCTGCCCCTGTCTCTGCCATCGGTATCAGAGGTGCCACTGGCCTGATGGCCGAGAGAGGCAGGGCAGCCAAGTGGAGTCACCCAGACGTCCCCATGGAACTCATCTTGGACTGGCCACACCTGTGAGTGGGGTCAGCAGAGGCACCGGGCTGACCCTGCAGGTGTGCGGCAGTGTGGCTCTGAGGCCGTGTGGTTTTGTCACACAGCGTTAGCGTGGTACCAGCTGACTGCTATGTCGTCTGCAGGGCGATGACCACGCCTCTTAGGGTTGCTCCCGAGGTGGGGAGGACAGTTACGAACAACGGTTGTGGAGCCGTGCAGAGCCAAGTGCAGGCCCTTCTTCCTGGGTGTCCTGGGACGGTCATTATAAAGTGGGGTGATGACAGGACCCAGCTCGTGGGCAGATGTGGGGGTCGGGCTGGCGCCTGTGATGGGCCTGGGGGGCTGCTGTGGTTTGCTGCTGTCACGCTGGCCCAGCTCACGGCCAGCAGGGCCTGCTCCACCTTCCGCCTCAGTGGCAGCTTTCAGTCCAGTTGGACAGTGCTCTGTCCTGACCCGTAGGGCTGTCGCTGGGTGCTTTTCGGAACAGATCGCCTTTCTTCCGAGTCTGTCCAGTCTGGAAGCCCTGCTGAAGCCACATGCGAGCCACCAGGTGTGACACGGACTGACGGGGGCTGGCGCACTGTCAGCACTTAATGTATCCTTGTTAGGAGCAGCCGTGATGACAAGGTCGTGTGTCGTTAATATGACGAGGGAGTCCGCGCCTTCCTTACCCCGCTCCCTGATACCCAGCGTGACATCCAACTGTTCCCGTGCCTGCTGCCCCTTGAACACGCCACACTGTGGGCCTCAGGGCCCTCACACGGCCCCTCCTTCCCCGGCACCACTTCCCTCTCTTCCAAACAGTGAGTTTCCTCCTTCCTCTGAGACACGGACCACGAGTTGCGAACAAGTGAGTCCTCTGAGTGTCGACTGCCCTCACCCTGTGGGCTGTTTCATCCAAGAGAGCTGTACATTTCATGCTCTGTCACCTCAGGGTGGCCTCTGTGCCTGGGAGTGTGAGGCTAACTGGTATCATCTGGGCCACGTGACACAACTGCATTGGGAAGCCCCCACAGCCGTTCATCTGTTGAGCTGGGGGTCACTGGCTTCCCAGCCAGCATTTGTTGAGTGCCTGCTGAGCGCTGGCCCTCAGCCGGCCCTGCACTGACAAGGCCCCTGTGTGTGGCTCCCATGGCCCATGGGGGAGGATAGAGAGGTCCTGGGCCACCACGTGAGTCCTGCGTGAGGAGCAAAGTGGGGACAGTGGGCATGTGGAGGAGGGGTCCCACGGAAGGCCCAGGTAGATGTGGCCTGTGAACTGAGCCTGTGGAGGCAGGAGGTGTGGGGCAGGGACATACCAGGCACCGGGACGGGAAGTACAGAGGCTGGGGAGTGGAGTATGAGGTCAGGAAGGGGTCTGCGGGGCAGCTGTGGCCAGACAGCTTGGCCGAGGTAGGTTGTGGTGGTCAGGGCAAGGGCACGTCCAGTTATCCCCATTGTACAGATGCCGGAGTGTGAGTGACAGTGGGGGACAGATGAGCCGTCCCCGTGCAGGGCCCCGCTGAGGGGGTCCTTCCCGTGTGTCAGTTACCATGCGGCAAGGCACTCTGCGTCCTGAGAGCAGTAATGCTCACCGGGGGGAGCCTGGAAGGCCAGCTTCCTGTGATGGTCATTGTCCGCGGAGAGCAACCTGCCCTTCAGTGCCCAGAGGAGAAAGGAGAGCTGTCATCGATGGTACCCCTGTCGATCATTCCAGATCAGAGATGGGGAGGCAGAGCCTGAGACCCAGGTAGAAACAGGATGGAGTTGGCGGTTTCCATGGTGATTGCTTGCACTCAGCCTCTCCCTAGTTCACTCCTCCAAAGATGGGGCGGTGGGGCGGGCGTTCTTGGTTAGTGGGATGAAGAGGGAATCCCAGGAACTGGTTCGGCTGCAGTCGCCAGCAGAGAGGTGGTTGGCCCCAGAGGCCAGAGGGGACCCGGGGCAGCACCTCTGCTCCCTGTGGCCCAGAGATGAAGCCAGCCCTGTTGTCTTTATGGCCCCTTCCCGGGAGGAGGCTAAAGAGAGAACAGCACTGTGTAGGGGTACGGCTGGTCTCCTGGTCCCAGAAGGACACCTCCTCCCTGCGCACACCTCCACCTCCACAGCTAGAACCGTGTCCTGCCTCTGTCTGCAAGGGAGGCTGAGGAGCGCAATCTTTTCAGTGGGGTTAATTGCCAAGCCAAATAAAAGCAACGTGCAAGCGAGGAGGAACCGGGTGGGAGACGATGCCGTACTGGCGGCCAGCAGAGGGCCAGCACTGAGCGCACGTCTGGGGCTGGCTCCGGGCATCCCGTGGCGGCAGGGACATGTTTGGGCAAAGACCCTTCTGACAGGATGCCCATCTCCTAAGCTTCTGTATTTTCACTTGCTGCCTCGTCAAAAATAAAACAAATGAGCGTGTTTTCAACTTGGAGAAATAAGGGATAAGGGGTTTTGGTCAAGATTTCTGGGAAAGAGGTGGTTTCGTTTGGGACCATGGCTTTGCACAGGGGATC
Source organism: Orycteropus afer afer (assembly GCF_000298275.1). NCBI lineage: Eukaryota > Metazoa > Chordata > Mammalia > Tubulidentata > Orycteropodidae > Orycteropus > Orycteropus afer. The sequence goes on along the minus strand of NW_006921644.1, from coordinate 11,010,512 downwards.
ACTGAGGCTTGGGAAGTTTGGGGGGTTGGCCTGCCACCGCTGTAGCCACACCATGCCCGCCATCATGGGTGGGGTTGCTAGAGGTGGGACAGGAGAAGCCCCTCTCCCTGGGGTGGGGCAGACCGGGCCATGCAGGCGGGTGGGGAAGGCCCCTGGGATTCCCTCGACACCTCATGGAGGGACGCTGCCCTTTGGGACACATCCTGTTTTCCCTCGAACCGCCCCTGCTCCTGCCTCACACCCCTCGGGGTCCCAGTTGTAGCTGTAAGTTGCGGTGGATTGCGGCCCCTGGCAGCCCTGTGTGTGCAGAGCTGGCCTGCCCCACGGGGTGTCAAGGCTGTGGCTTTCAGAAGCAGGCGGCCAGACCCGTCTTCCAGGGTGCCTCTGGGTAGCTTTGAACCTGGAGGTTGCCCGCTTCACCGTTTGTGTGACAAGGGTCCAGAAAGGACGTGGGGTTTCTGCAGCTCTGTCCTCTGGAGCCAGCACCCTCAGCTAAGAGGAAGGTTTGTGTCCTAGCACGTGGGGGACCAGAAGGCTCCGTGCAGGCCGAGGGGCCTGTGGCTTGTGGGTGCTGACACCCTCTCTGCATGTCGCGGGCTTGTGGGTGACACACTGAGCTGCCTAGTTCTCGAGTCTGCGGGAGTGGGCCGTGCAAGGCACCTCGAGGGCGAGGGATATGGCCCACAGAAAGAGCACTGGCATTATCATGTCATCACCATAGCAACTAACACCCAGGTCCAGGCCGTCCGTACCTCGGGGAGGCATCTCCAGGGCAGTGGGAAGACCAGACCCTTGCGGGTGCCCTGTGTCACGTCTCTGAGCCTCAGGCTGGTTGTCTGTAAAGTGGGACTATTCCCCCGTCCTCCCTCAGGACTGTTGATGGACGTTGGTGGTGGTGGTGCTGTCGTCGAGTCGGCTCCAACTCCTACAGACTCCAGGAAACGGAAGGACACGCTGCGTGGGCCTGCGCCTCCTCACGTTGGGCCGAGCTCGGGTGGTAGGATAAGAGCTGCCATGGTTTATTGCATTATACGCTGTGCATACCTGCTCGCTCGTCAGCCTGCACCCTGAGGGGCCGAGTCCCCCAGGGCCGCTCCAGCCCCAGCTGAGCCCTCGGGGGCCCTGGGCACCTGGCCCAGCACAGAGCCGGCCAGGAGGGTGTGGTCGTCCATCAGTGTCCACAGCCGTCTGGGCCCCCGCTGACTCGTCCAGCCATGAGTCTCTCGGACACCTGTCTTCACGGTGGTGAAAGGGGACATGCTTAGATGTGGCCTTGCCCTCGCACGATCGTGCTCTGGAGAAAGACTGTCAGCAGCAAGCTCACATCGGCAAGACGTCCACCCCAAACCAGTGCCGTGGAGTCGATTCCGACCCACAGCGCCCCTAGAGGGCAGAGTGGAACTGCCCACAGGTCTCCAAGGCTGTCAGTCCTCAGGGAACCAAAGCCCAAACCACACCCACTGCCGTGGAGTCTATTCCGACCCACAGCGCCCCTAGAGGACAGAGTGGAACTGCCCCACAGGGTCTCCCAGGCTGTCAGTCTTCACAGAAGCAGCTGCCTCATCTTTCTCCCCAAAAGCTGCTGGTGGGTTTTTACTGTCCACCTTTTGGTTAGCAGCCAAGTGCCTTAACCAGTGTGCCACCAGGGCTCCCACAGTGAGAGACAGTAGGTACAGAAACAGCAGAAGTACAGGGCATCTGATCCTGGCCACCCTTTGGATTGGAGGACAGTTGTACAGCAACCATCTCATGCAGTGGGTGTTTCAGGCGCATCTGTCACTCCGGTGCCTGGTGTACCGCGCTGTGTGGGCAACACCCGAGCGTGGTAACCCCCCACTGCCTGCAGTCAGCATCCTCCATCCTAGCTCCCTTGGAGGACCCTGTGACCACCTCGCTGCTACTCCTCTGCTCGTCTTAGAGGGTTGAAGGGCATCAGGATGGGAAGGCTGCATAGGCATTGCCAGGCGTTTGATGTCTCCACACTGTCTTCTGTCGGCGAGGCCCTAGGGCCACCCCACAGTCACCCACAGACCTTGGAGGACTGCAGTAGGCATTCACTCCCAGTTAGTGCTGTCACTGTTGTTCCTGCAGAAAAGGACTTACGTATGAAACCTGCTCAGCTGACACAGTGGGGACAAGGAGTGTGCGTGGCTCCAAGTGCCAAACAGCCCAAATCAAAGTGGCTTCGACGGGCTGACGGCTGTCACCAGGCAGTGGTTCCTGGTCTCAGTCTCGAAGGTCTGCCGAGTCCTGCTTGGCATCCCAGCCACACGCCAGCCTCCACCAGCAGACGGCGGTGGCTGTGCGTGAGGCACGCAGCTGGGACTCGAACCCAGGTCTCCCCCATGGGCGGCGAGGATCCTACCACCAAGCCAGCAGTTCAGGTCTCCCGTCAGCATGACGTCCCTCTTCATACACACTCCTAGCTAATCCTGGAAGGATGTTTCTAGCTCCACCCCACTTTGCAGGTGGGGAAGCAGGTACAGAAAGACGAGGTCACCATGAGGGGTGGTTGAATAAGTGACAAGATCCAGGGGGTATGGACCTCACACCGTGGCCGTGCACCCTGCTGGCCCACCTCCGAGGGCTCCTGGCCCAAAGTGGGTGAAGGGTGAGGGACCGGCCCCCTGCCAGCGTCCGTGTTTTTCTCGACTTTCTCACGTCCCCTGAGCTGGCAGGCGGCCCTTCTGTTCCCCCGAGGGCCCGGGGTGGTGAGAACCTGAGGATTCTCTCTTATCTCGGCCGAGCAGAACTCGTCCTGGCCAGTGTCCCCGAGCTTTCCAGGGCCATGATGAGCTGGCAGATTCTAGCAGCGATTGCTCATTGAGCTCTGGCCGCTGGCAGGGGTGTGTGTTTTGTTTCCCAGGCCCCTTGCACCACAGCCAGCTGCCGCTATCCGGCTCCCTGTGTCCCTGGCCTTTGCAGCCAGCAGCGCCCCTCACAGCACCGGGCTCCCCTCTGGAGGCCGGTCCCGGCAGAGGGCGAGGGTGAATTCCGGCTGCTTCCGTCCATTCTTGTGCAGGGCAGGGGGCGGGGCGGGCTTCCAGCAGGGAGTGCAGGTCAGGTGGCCCTCAAGGTGCTATGCGGGCCAGGGGCTCAGAGCCCAGGCTCGACCTGGGCTGGTCCCCAGGCCCACCCCACCCTGTGCACACCACCTCTGGCAAGATGCACTGGTGAACGCCGAGGAAGCAAAAGAGGCCGCTGGCCTGATTCTGTGGCTGGGCAGGAGGGCCTCCAGGGGCCGGCTTGTGCTTACAAACCCAGATTCCCAGTTCTCTGGCTTTGGAGAGGAATGGCGTTCTGTGCGTGGTGTGACCTGGGCATGGATGAGCGTGAAAAATGACACCGAGTGAAACAGGCCAGACCCAAAGGGCACGTACATGCAGTGGCCCGGACAGGCAGGCGTGTGCCGCTACTGGCTGCTGCGGAGTTGGATGCAACTCAGGGTGATAGGGTTCTCAAGGCTGGGCCCTTCCAGAAGTGGCTTGCCAGGCCATTTTTCCACAGCACCTTGGAGTAGGTTCGAACCTCCAACCTGGCATTCAGTAGTTGAGGGCTTCACTTCTTGTGCCCTACCACGAACAAAACAAAACAAAACAAACTCACTGCCATCAAGTCAATTCCGACTCATAGCGACCCCCTTTTGGTTTCTGAGGCAGTAAATCTTTACAGAAGTAGATTGCCCAACCTTCCTTCTGAGGAGTGACTGGTGGGTTTGAACCACCAACCTTCTGGTTAGCAGTCAAATGTCTTAGGCACTGTGCCACCAGAGCTCCTTTTGTGCCCTCCAGGGACTCCACTGATTTATATCAGACTCCAGGGGATTCTTCTGATTTGGCAGATTTGGGAAAATAATGGCCTGGTGGTTTCCTGGCTGGCTCTGGACTTAGACCAAGTTCACTTTCAGGGCTGCCCGTCCTGGACACCTTGCCCGTTGTCCCTGGGAACCTCTCTCTCCTTCTCTGCTGACTTGGGGTGGTGTCCCTTCTGAGGCAGTTGTTGGGAGACACTGTGAGGTGCTCTGCAGTGAGCCATGCGTGCTGCAGGTGTCCAGGGTTAACGCTCGTTGTCCGTAATGAGAATGACATAAACCTCCTGGTGACGTTTCTGGTCATTGTAACACCTGGAAGACACCCCTGCACTAACAGGACTGGAGTGAAAGCGGAGACCTGCACAGTCACCTCCCCCTGGGACGTTCTGAACGCTGACAGTAATACAAAGGACTGTATTTCTTTGGTGCCCCCTGGGGTCCAGGAACCCAAATTGTGAAACCCCAAGTCATCCTGGGATTGTAACATCTGGACCTGAGAGCTGAGGACTCAGGGGCACAGAGGCGGATGCCTGCTCCGTGCCGAGTGCACCCTAAGCCTGCCGTGTCCCCAGGTTCCTAGTGTGTGAAATGGGGGGCGCCACACTGCTGCGCTTCCCAGGTGCCTCACGTGTGGGAAGCTGGGCGGCCGGGAGGGAAGATGTGAAGCACAGATGGGTTCAGAGTGGGGTGAGGAATGCCGACTGCACCGTGGGCCGCCAGAAGGCGGGCCCGCCAGCCTCTGGGGAAATCAAACCTGAGTGCTCCTCAGAAGCGGGGTGACAGGCGTCAGCTCGCCTGTTCTGGGCACATCCTCAGGGGACCCGTCGCTGGAGAAGGACATCGTGGCTGGAAAAGCAGAGGGTCAGCGGAAACGGGGGGGTCCCTGCATGAGAGGAACCAACACAGTGAGCACAAGAGTGGCCTCAGACGCGCCAGCAGCCACGAGGGTGGCGCAGGGTGGGCGGCGCTCCGTTACCTTGAACGCAGACTTGCCGACGGGCTGGCAGCAAACCCCTCGGCCGTGTCGGGAGGCCTCCTCCAGACGCTGCCATCCCCCTTCTAAGGTAGGGGTGCCCCTCGCTCGGGCGAGGACTCCCGGTGACGGGTGGGAGGGCTGGGGCTGGACGCGGGCCTGTCTTCTGCTGATGTCCACCACCATTCAAGTGGCTGAGAGACAGGCTTCCAGAGCCAGCCCAGCGGGCCCCACTAGCAGCATCTGTGGCAGAGTCGGCGGGCACCGGGCAGAGCGGGCTCCACTCATCAGGCTAGCCTGGTGTCTCCTCTGCTCTCTGCTCTGGACAGCTGCAGGAAGGGGCCCCTCATGTGGGAAAGGAGGTCACAGGACAGACGGGGTGGGGTCCCTCAGCGCTGTGGGGCCTTGTCTTTCATGGACACTCTGCTTACTCTCAGGGATTCCCCAGTCTCTCATCGCAGGCGCCCCGCTGGCCACGGAGCAGGAAGTTCAGGCTCAGAGCTGGTTTCATGTTTATTGCCTTGTGTTTTCTGGAAGCAGCATCAACAAAACGTAGGCTACAGTGGCCCGACCTAAAGGCCTCACACCACCTTGCTGGTGGAGCCTTTCTTTTCTGGGAGAGGAAAGCACATATGAGCACACACATGCACAACACGCATGCTCACCGCACACACATACATATGTGCAGAATGCACACACATGGCAGAGAAGCACACACATAGGTGTACAGCCACATAACATGCATATGCACGTAACATGTACACACATGCATACACATGCACACACCCTCACTTACACACATACACACATGCACACAGATGGGCACATGCACATGGGTGCACATACACTCCCAGACATTTGTTCTCACGCATGCACAAACAGGCACACAGATATGAACATGGACACACAAACACACAAGCACACGTGTACATTCAGTGAGTATACTCACATGTTCATTTGTGTGAACTCATGTAACTATGCGTGCACACACTTGTATCCCCCACGGCCATCACACACACTCACACAGAAGGGGAATGACTTTGGAACTGGAAAACGGAATCTGTTCAGCCCCCACCCCTCCACCCCCAGGCTCCTCCGTCCCTTGTGCTGGGGCCAGGGGAGCTGACAGGAATGAGAGAGTCTTTCCCTACGTGGAGTCCACTCCCACGCGGTGTGGTTTTGGTCATGTGGCTGGGCATCTCTGACCCTCAGTGTCCTCACCTGTAAAGTGGGCACAGTGAGACTCCACGCTCCACAGGGCTGTTGCCCAGGTGAGAGGGACTGGCAAGTGGAAGGGTGCCGAAAGGGGTTTTGGTCACTTGCAGCTTTGAGCAGCAGGGTGGTGGCACTTGGGAGTGCCCCCTGGTGGTGCTGACGGAAGTGGCCACGTGAGAGACAGACGTGCTGTGGGTGGGCCGCCCCTGGTCCCCTCGGAGAACTGAGGTGGGGCCGAGACTGGTTTGCCAGCACTCCCGAAACACCCCAGACCTGCTCCTGAGCCCTCTGACCCCTGGGCAGGCTGGGAGGCTGTGCTCTGGGGCCTTGTTTGTGGCAGGACACATACCATTTGTCAGTGGTGTGGGGTGACTTGCTGGGCACCCCTGGAAGTGAGGGCGGAGTTCAAGGCTGGGCGGGCCCTGTGCTCATTATCAGATCTCACTGTGGGCTCGAGTTTCACACGTCAGGGAGGTGCAGGTGGGGGACAGTCTGCAAAGGTCATGCCCCAGAGCTCATTAAACCAGTGGTGTGAAAGGGAGGGCCATCTGGAGGCCATTTGACAACTTAAGTGGTAATTATGCCATTTGGCAGGGAATTAGTGAGGGCTGTGGCCTGAATTGTGGTGGGCCCCTTGTTTTTGGAGGGGCGGCTGGGGGTGGCCCTGGTCTTCACCCCATCCACGCCTGTGGGCTCGTCTCTGTGGGTGCAAGGGTGGTTGCAAAGTCGTCGGTGACAGTGGCCCTCTGCCCCTGCCTGTGACACCAGGACACCTGCCTTCCCAGCAGCCCTGGTCTGGCAGGGCTGGGGTGGGGCAGCGCCCAGCTCCGTCCCCCCCCCCACAATGTGGAAGTGTTTTAGCAGGTTTGCAGCGGGAGGGGGCAGAGATGTGAACCTTTAAATTACAGCCATTCCGGGGCTGGGGAAAGTAAACAAACAGCTCCAGCTGCCCGGCCAGCAGGCAAGCAGCTATCTCTCCTGATTCCCAGCAGGTCATTAAGTGGGAAATTGGGGCCTCAGTCCCTGAGATGATAAAGGTGTGGGGGCAGTCAATCCCCCGGCTGGGAGAGGCCTTCACATTAACCCTTGTGCGCATCATCATCGAGGGGGGCGGCCACTGCTGGGCAGTGCTGTGGAGGAGCCCTGCTTGGGAGCCCTCACTTTGCAGTTGTCCAAACTCCCTCCCTCCCTCCCTCCCTCCCTAACCAGCCAACTAGCCAATGAACTGACAGTGGTCTGCCTCTGCACCTCGCTTGGGACCAGATGCAGGGAGGGCCCGAGCCTCAGCCACCGTCCTGGAGGCCTTGTTGTTGTCGTCAGGCGCTGGAGTTGTCTCCAATTCACAACGACCGTGCACAACAGTGAAACACCGCCCACTCCTGCGCCAGCTGCCAGTCCTCGCTGTACCTGAGCCCATCGTTGTAGCCACTGTGTCAGTCCATCTCGTTGAGGGCCTTCCCCTTTTCTCTGTCCCTCCACTTTACCAAGCATGACATTCTTCTCCAGGGAATGGTCCCTTCTGACAACATGAAGTAAAAAAGTAAGTGAGACAAAGTCTGGCCATTCTTGCTTCCAAGGAACATGCCGGCTGCACTTCCTCCAGCACAGATTTGTTAGTTCTTTTAGCCATGGGACTGTCAGCCCTGTAGAGCCTAAGAAAATGATTCCGTCCAGATAATGTCCTACAGCCCTTCCACCTTCTCGGATGGGAAATGGAGTGTTAACGAGATGTTTCTAGAACCCTGAAGTGGAGCTAGGACCAGGCACATTGCTGCATTGGCCGCTCTCCTCCTGGCGTGAGCATGTGTACGTCCTGATGAGGACTGGCCTTTGGCGGCGTCCACACGTCCGTGCTGGCTCTGCGAGGTGTGCTCATGCAAGGCTCCTCATAGACCCACACAGTAGCACCCCCAGTTCACGGTCACGGACACTGAGCCCCGGAAAGGCTGAGCAAGTGGCCTGGGGTCCTGAAGCTGCGATGGCTGCAGAGAGCCTGCCTCCGAGACCCAGATTCACAGACTGGCCCCACACTCGGGCTGCTCTCAAACCAGGGGGCCCATCTGATAGCGCCAGTCGTGGCCGACTCTCATCAGAGTGGCACGTGGACAGTAGCACCACTGGGACACCTCGCTCGGGGCTGGGGGAGACCGATGTGGTTCCGCACACTGCATGGTATGAGGAAGGGCATGGCTCTTGGATGAGCCCCTGAATCCAGTCCAAGGACTGGTCCCAGGTCACAAACACCACACCGGGACATGGCTGACCTCCTGCTTCTGGAGCCAATCAGGGAGGCCTGCTTGCTGCGGTGCTGGCACTGGGGGGCAGTGACGTCACGGGCGCTGTTGGGCCGGTGGTGGTCAGCAGAGTCACTCAGCCTCCTCGGCCTTCCCCACCCTGCAGAGGGTTAGGCCTCCCACCTGTGGCTCTGCGGGAACCCCCGGGGCTAACCACACCCACCCCACACCCAGGTGTGGCCTGTCACCCTGTACCCTCTGCCGCTAGAGGTCTCGGCCACATCTTGCCATTCGGTGCCACCGGTGCTTCCAGGTTACGTCTCATTCTGGCAATAGAGGGATGAAAAATGGCTGTTTCACTGTGCTCTTCCCTGAGGTTCATGACAGATTGAAGGCCTGTGGCTGTCAGTGTCCTGGCTGAATCCTGCTCCTGTGACCCCGAGGCAGAGGAGGCAGATGGACAGGCTACAGACGTCCCCATGACCCATGGACCTCGCCCTGCAGTCCTGCCAGCAGTGACCCATGGGAATGTTGTGGTTGGGCAGCCCCCGCCCCAGGCAGCCTGCATCCCCGAGAGGGAGATAAACCACTCGCCTGCTCAGTGCATTGCTAACCCCTGTCGTGTGTTGTCAAAGGTTTCATTTTACTCAGAGCCTCAATCAATGCCCATGGAAGCATCAGCCAAGAAATCCAATGATGTATTTATTCCATTGGGTAAATTTGCTGCAAAGACCTCTTCAAAGTGTTAAAGAGCAGAGACGTCACTCAGGTGCGCCTGACCTAAGCCTGGTATTTTCATTCACCTCCTATGCGTGTGAGAGCTGGACGGTGAATACGGGAGACTGAAGAAGAGTTGAAGCCTTTGAGTTGTGGTGCTGGTGAAGAATACTGAGAGTCCCACGGACTGCGAGAAGGAGGAACAAATCTGTCCTGGAGGAAGTGTAGCCGCAATGCTCCTTGGAAGCAAGAGTGACCAGACTTCATCACACCTACTTTGGTCATGTTGTCAGAAGGGACCATTCCCTGGAGAAGGATGTCATGGTTGGTAAGGTGAAGGGTCAGTGAAGAAGGGGAAGGCCCTCAGTGAGATGGATTGACACGGTGGCTGTGACCATGGGCTCAGGTACAGCAAAGATTGTGAGACTGGCGTGGGACTGGGCAGCGTTTCCTTCTGTTATGTGTAGGGTCACTGGGAGTTGGAGCCAACAACAACAGCAGTGGCATACGCTCACAGGCCTGCCTGTCTGATTTCAGATTGTCCTCATAACTCTTCTGGGTCCATGAAATCCATGGGTTGCCATCACTGGACTGGCTCCAGAAAAGCAAGACAGTTCATAAGAATGACCAGACCTCTTGGTCTCAGAACAGCTTGTGATTCAATAGAGTAAAATCCATTGATAAAATGGCTTGCTCTTTTTTTTTTTTTTTTTTCTAATTGTGATTTGGGTGAAAATTTACAGAGCAAATTCACTTTCCATACAGCAGTTCACATACGCTTTGTCTCATGACATTGACCACAGTTCACCACAATGCAACAGCTCCCCTCCCACTTCCTCCTGATAGTTACCTCTTCCCTGTGTCCATCCCTCCTCCATGCACTCCTGCCCCCTGAGCTGTCTCTTTGTGCATAAGCAGCCCTTCTTTCTCCCATGATTGTTCTCTCCAAGGAGTGTATCTACCTCGGGTAAATGTTCAACTCATATGCCTGTCTTGTTTGGTTGGAAGCCACAGGCATGGGTTCAAGTCCAGACCTGATGGGCAGGCTAGGGTCTCAGTGGTTCCACCAGGCTCTGTTGGACCATTTTTTTCTCCAAATGGTTTTGAGTTTTGTTCCACATTGTTCTCCCTCTCTATCCAGGATCTCCTACATAGATCCCCTTCCAAGTGGTTGACAGTTGTAGCCGTGCACCATCTAGCTCTTCTGGTCTCATAGTTGTATAGGCTGCAGATCGGATGGTGTACCAGTTGCTAGGACTAATTGTTTCCATGAATTTTTGGTTTTTTCATTCTTCTTTGCTCTGACGAGGAGAGACCCATTGTTGCACCTAGATAGCAGTGTGCAAGCTTTTAAGATCCCAGTCGCTACTTGAAAACGGCTTGCTCTTAAAGGAGCCCTGGTGGCACAGTGCCTAAGGCACTTGACTGCTAAGCAGAAGGTTGGCGGTTCAAACCCACCAGCCACTCAGAATGAAGACTGGGCAATCTACTTCTGTAAAGATTTACCACCTCGGAAACCCAAAGGGGGCTGCTGTGAGTCGGAATCGACTGGATGGCAGTGAGTTTTGAGTTTTCTCCTCCTTTTCGGTTGTTCTGCTCTAGGTTAAACCAAGTGTCCCCGTCCTTGGAGGGTGTACCCATTGCTGTTGCATTGACACCAACTGATGGTAGCCCTGCGTGTGTCACGGTAGAACGGCAGTCCCTGGGATTCCCAGTGGCCGTGACCTACACACGCCTGCCAGGCTTTCCTTCCACAACTCTGATGGGGGGAGTGTGAACTGCTAGCTTTGGTTAGTAGCCACGTTAAAACCACTTTGGCCGTGGAGGGAACTTTTGGGGTTGGGGGTAGCTTAGAATGGGCCACCCGAGGTCTGGCTTCAAATTCCTCCTCCGCTGGCTGTTGGCAGGCCGTCCACCTCCCCGTCCTTGCCTCCTTCACCTGTGTGCTGGATAATCATAACTGCAGTGGTGAGGGTGGGGTGCAGGAGGGTGTCCAAGTCACTAGCATCTGCTACCGTCATTTCTGCTTACTGAGGCGGCGTGCGCCTCCCCGAGGACAGAACCAAGCGGCATAGCATGCCGATTCCACGCCCAGACGCGCTCCTGTTTTCCTCCCATCTGCGTGTGCCTCTAATCAGAACGCTCTTGGCACAGATTCCAGTGTCCTTTGTCCTCCTTTAACGTTCTTAGTGCACAGATCACTGAGAACAGCTGCGGCTGTGTCTCTGACCACCCTCCTTCACGGCCACCCTGTGAAGAGGCTCCACAGTGAGGAAGGGACTGCCTTCCCATTGCACAGGTGAAGGTGCTGTCCCTCACAGTGAGGAGGGGACTGCCTTCCCATTGCACAGGTGAAGGTGCTGTCCGTCAGAGAGGGTAGGTGGCTTGCTCAGGCTCACACAGCCAGGAGGTGTTTGGTTTGAGACTTGAGCTCAGAACTAACTACAGACCGCAGATGTAAACATTAGGTATAAAATACCAGGCATTTCAGCGTGAGGACGTCGCTAAAGGCTAATGCATGGTGTCTTTTTTAACCCCTGCTGTGCCGGGACATCCGTTTCATTTTCATGGATCCAATTCTCATCCATTGTTCTAGCCAAATGGAGGTGGTGGAGTGGTTAAGGCATTTGGCTGCTAACCAGAAGGTCATCAGTTCAAACCTACCAACCACTCTGCAGAAGACAAATGAGGCAGAAGACAAATGAGGCAGTTGGCTTCCATGAAGATTGACAGCCTTGGAGACCCTGTGGGCAGTTCCACTCTGTCCTCTAGGGGCGCTGTGGGTCAGAATGGACTCTACGGCAGTGGGTGTGGTTGGGGCTTTGCTTCTGTGAAGAGTGACAGCCTTGGAGACCCTGTGGGCAGTTCCACTCTGTCCTCTAGGGGCGCTGTGGGTCAGAATGGACTCCACG
>NW_006921644.1:10963005-10998550 GCF_000298275.1 Orycteropus afer afer | reverse complement strand
TGTGAAGAGTGACAGCCTTGGAGACCCTGTGGGCAGTTCCACTCTGTCCTCTAGGGGCGCTGTGGGTCAGAATGGACTCCACGGCAGTGGGTGTGGTTTGTATTGGAAGCTGTGAAGTCCTTTGAAACCCAGCTTTTTCTCCCCCTTGGAACAAATGGTGCCACTTTGTTTGATTGTGTGGACATGGGGTGTCTAATCATCTCAAGAGCTGGCTGCAGAACTCTCTTGAGGATGTTCTTGTGCCCACTGGCAGGCTGGGCCACAGGTGTCTAAAAACTGACCCTTGATGTGTCTCCTTGCATCCCTGACTGTTCTTCAAAATGTGTCCTACAGAGGTTGTACAAGAGAAATCAAAATAACACCTGGGGGACCTTGGGAGCTCTGGTGGCATAGTGCCTAAGGAATCTGACTGCTAACCAGAAGGCTAGTGGTTCAAGCCCACCAGCCACACTCCTCAGAAGGAAGGTTGGGCAGTGTACTTCCATAGTGATGCCACCTCAGAAACCCAAGGGGAGGGGTCGCTATGAGTCGGATTTGACTTGACGACAGTGTTTGGCTTTGGTTTTTTGGAGGGAACTTGAAAACATCAAGTGTTGCTGGGAGGTGATACTTGCCACAGTGGCCTGGCTTCCCTTGCTGCAGGACTCTCAGACTTTTCGAAGTGCTGCTGTGAGCTGTGAATCTCTGAGGTCTCAGGGCAGAGACTGGCAAGCTTTTCCTATAAAGGACCAGATAGGAAAACTTTTATGCTTTGTTGGCCGTGGTCTCTGTTGCATCTACTTATCTCTGTTGTTGTAGCACGAAAGCAGCAGTAACACAACAAAACAAAATCAACTCATTGCCATCTAGTCGACTCTGACTCGTAGAGACCTCCTTTTGGGTTTCTGAGGCAGTGAATCTTTATGGAAGTAGACTGCCCATTCTTCCTTCTACGGAGTAGCTGGTGGGTTTGAACCACCAACCTCCTGGTTAGCAGTCAAATGCCTTAGGCACTGTGCCACCAGGGCCCCTTAAAGCAGCCATAGATACAGATAAATGAATGAGCATGGCTATCTACCAATAAAACTTTATTGGAAAACCAAACAGTGGGCCAGATTTCGCTCATGGGTCTTAGAGTATGGAGTGTTTCCCAAAGGTCTCAGACCGTCTTTAGGGATCTCAGTGCTCCACAGAACATACTCCTCGCTCGACCAGACCCAGAACCTCAGTCACTAGATAGTTTCTCACTCATCCTGTCTGTCTGCTTTGCATACGTGTCCTTGCACAGCAGCAAGACGCTCACCCACTGAACCCGATGAGTCACTCAGACGCCACTTCAGACTTTCTCCCGAGTCATCCAAACCACTTTGGGCTGGAAGGTCACCCAGCCAGAGCCTCCGGTGAAGCCCCAGCCCTTGGAGGCCTCACCAGCCACTTATCACATCATTTGGTCACTCTGCAGGAATGGAAAATGACACAGAGGCGATTTCTCTTCTTTCAAACCCATCATTCTTTCCTGCCCCCTGGCCGTGTTTCTGTGTCGTTGCTGGGTGCCAGCAGCGCACTCTGTCTCACAGAGTCCCATGTGACCAAGCAGAACCCCATAGACTTTCCGAGGCTGCCATCTTTAGGGGAGCCCATTGCCGGGCTTTCCTCTGTGGAGCTGCTGGCGGGTTTGAACCAGCCACCTTCCAGTTAGCAGCCGAGCCCGTAACCGCTGAGCCAGCAGGGCTCCTGGCGTGTCTGTGTGTGGTGTGTGTTTGCAGAGTGAGCGCAGGTGAGGGAGGGGGTTAGGCAGTGCTCCCTACACCGGGCGCTCATCAGCTACTGCGTCCACACCGCAGTGCTGTGTTGTCTTTGTCCAGAGGCTCGCGGCCCTGAACTCGCTTTGGACGGAGAGCTGTGGGAAAGGGCGGCTGTTCCTTTCCGGGCAGACGTGCATACAGCCTTTCAAGGTGCTGCGCTTGTGCTGACTTGGTTTGGAACACAGCCGCATCTGGTTATGTCTGGTGTCTACTCCAGAAATGTCCTACATTCCAGACAACCTCTTGGGCTTAGAAATAAAAGTCATTAATCCTGCATTTGAGTTTAATATTTGAAATGTTATCCTAATCTTTTTCTTTTTCTTTTTTTCCTTCCACATGAATTAACTTCTGAAAAGTTGGAAAGAAACATGAGTTTCTTCTTCTTTTTTTTTTTAGGGAACATTCTTAACAAAAGGGTATAAAATTAAACTGGCTTTGACCTTTTGCGTAACTTCAGTAGATTTTCCACCTGGTCTGAGCAGGAAATGGGCTTCTGGTGGGAAGCCTTCTTCTCCACCTCTGGACGGAACAGCCAACACATTCTGGAGCTGCTCTGAGCTTGTTGGCACAAGAACTCGAGTTCCTTGTTGATGGTTAATTGATAAGCGGATGACCTGAGCCGCTGGGTACACGATCCAAAGAACAGTCCTAGTACCGCCCCCAGCCCCGCAGCTTGACCCAGAACGCTCAGGCCCCATCCCTCCACCGCAGATGCCCACAGCTTGGCAGGAATCTCACAGGGGTGGGCGCCATCTTGAATTTCATCTGTCCATGGGCCTGCTTCTTTCAGGCACAAGGTGGCTGAGGTTGGGGTGCAGACTCAGCCCCCCAGGTATTTCAAAGGATCCTGTGGAACCTGAGACTAGAAGCTGCTTGGGATTGACTTGGGGTTGTATGGATAAGAGGGCATATGGGGGGTATGTCTTAGAGCACAACTGGGGTCACTCCCAGGAAAGAGGGACTTGGAGTCTTGGGCTCCTGGAATCAGAGTTTGGGGGAGCATGCTCTGGCTTGTGTCGGGAGAGCTGGGGCCTCCTGTGGGCAGAGGACGGGGCTCCCCCATGTGGCATGCCCACCCATCTGTTCCAAGGGGTGTAGAGGTGTGTTGGTGCCAGGAGTGTGGCCCACCCATCCCTTAAGTCCCTCATTAATTGACAGGCTTTGGGCATGGACTTGGCCTCTGGTCCTGGATAAAATGGGAATAAAATAGCCCCTTCCCCAAAGGGCTGTTGTCAGGCTAAAGGGCAGTCACATGTTGGGTGCTGTGGAGTTGATTCTGACTCGGGTGGCCCACGTGATACAGCAGAACCGCTCGTAGGTTTCCCAGAGGTCATCCTCGTGGAGCAGGCTGCCGGGTCTTCCTCCCACGGAGTGGCCGAGTGGGTTCAAACAGCCAACCGCCTGATTAGCAGCCGAGGACTTAGCCATCGACCACCAGGGCCCCTTAGTGACAGCACGCAGGAAGAGCTTTATCCCAGAGGCCAGCACCCCGCACAGGGCTTACAAAGACCCCCTTCCCTAAGGAGGGATGGTTGCACTCTCGAATGTGTGTCCTTTTCACCCAGGCCAGGGACAGGCCACCCCCACCTCCCCCCACTCTCCCTCCTGGTGACTTGTTCCCCTTTCAGGGGTGGTCTCCTGCTCACTGGCTCTGATGTCACGCCCTAAAAATGCCAGCCAGGCAGCTGGCGGGCATGGGGCGGCAGCAGGCGCTGGTGCCATTTCCCGGTCTCACAGCCCAGGGGCCGCCCTGCCTTTGGCTCAGGAGTTCCAGGCTCCTTCCTGGCAGCCCTTCTCACTCCCGGGCCAAAGCGGATCTGCTCCATCCAGAAACGAAGCCCAGGAAAGCTCCCACTGTGGTCCTGCGTTCTCCCCGGCTTGCCGGCGGGCGGGGGGCTCTCGGCTGGAGAGCTAGGAGGCCTTTGCGCAGTGGGGGTCTGGGGCCTCGGCCCCTGAGCCTCTGTGCCTCCCCCGGGGAAAGCAGGGCTCTGGACTGGTGACTAGAAGGGCCCCTGGGAGCCGGGCTGCTGTTTGAGGCGGGTTAAGTGAGGGTCTTTCATGATGCAGCCCCCATATCTTGGGTGATGGGGGCCACGGGTACAGTGAGCTTTTAGTTAAATCCTGACGTAGGGCTGGCCGAGGGTCAGGCAAGTGAAGCAATGTCTGAGGGGTGCCAACGGCCTCTGGCACCAAGATAAACGATATCTTAACACAATTTCTAAAAATACCAAAATGAATGAAAATATCCGTGGTGACCAAAGTATCAGAATTTTAAATCAGGATAGATCGGTGTGACAGGCTGTTCCCTTATGCCTCAGGCTCTGGTGTGGCTGGCAGAGGTGAGCTGTGGTGGTGCAGCGGTTAAGTGCTCACTCAGCAGCTCCTTGGGAGAAAGCCTTCAGCCTGGAAACCCTTTGTGGCAGTTCTACTCTGTCACAAGGGGTCACTGTGAGAGAATCTGTTCCCAGGCACCCAACGACACCTACCACGTCTTCATATAAGCATCTCACATCTGCTTGCTGGGCCGTGTGTGTGGATGGCGTGAGGAGATGCGGGCATGAGGTCGGGGCGTGATGGGGTTGTGAGCATCTTATAGCCTCCATGACTTCTTGGTGAGATGGGAGTCGGAAGGGCGTCCAGTAGTGGGTCTGGATGACACCCCTTCCCAGGGAACAGGGCGATGAGCCAGGCTGAGGAAGGAAAGGATGCAAGGAATGGGCCACCCCAGGCCCAGAGGTGCCCAGAGCCTGCCTTCTTGCTGCTCACAGCTGAACCATCCCACTCTGGGCTCCCCACTCAGCCCCAGTTTCCAGCCCATCCGTGGAGTTGCCCTTGAGGGATGGATGGATGTCTGCCTGTGGTTTGGAGAGGAAGAGAACAAAATATCTGTGGAGAGAGCCGTTTGGCAAACTGGCCACCGAGACTTAGCCAGATTGAAGCCAGCCCTGGGGGGAGTCACGTTTCAGTCTCCCAGGCCCTCTCGCGGGCTGTACCCAGTGTCCATTCTCTGGAGTGTCCTTTCATCATTCCCACTAGCGGTCAGCTTGTGCTGATGGAAGGATGTTTGCTGGAAGGATGTGGTTTCACAGTGTTGTCTCCTACCTCCTTTCCTGCTGCTGAAGGAGGGCCACAATCTAGACAAGATGTTCCTCTTGGACCTCCTGGGCCCCTGCCCCCCTGGAACTCCCAGACCTGGCAGCTGGGAACCAGAGATGCCTCTCCCCTTGGCTGGAAACCCATCCTCTAATGAGCCTAGCCCATAATAGTGCATAGCTTGGGCAAGGAGGGTCCTGCTTTGTGGTCCAGGGATGCCATCTCACCTGAGGCCTGGCACTTCATTGTCGCTCCCCACCCCTGCAATGACGGATACACGGATGGACATGTAACCACTGCACGCCAACCAGAATCTTCCCTGGGCCTTTCCCTGAACTGTTGGCAGAGATGAGCTCCTTCCTTTACTGTAAGTACCAGTTTCCACGCCAACAATGAGGAAAGACCAGCACCGGTTGTCATCCGGCCGATTCCGACTGACGGTGCCCCGGGTGCCACAGCTGCCCTGCACTCGGGGGTTTCCCGCGGCTGCGTTTTCAGAAGCAGATGGCTAGGTCTTTCTTCCAAGGTGGACTTACACCACCAACCTTTTGGTTAGCAGCAGAGAGCTTAACTATTTGTACCACCAAAACAAAATACCACAACCTGGTGGCCTGTAAGAACAGAAACCTGTTGTCTCACAGCGCTGGAGGCAAGGAGTCTGAGAGCAGGATGTCAGCCATGTTGGTTCCTCCCAAGGACTCTGAGGAGGCAACTGTCCCAAGCCTCTGTCCTGGCTTCTGGTGGCTCCTGGCATTCGTGGCTTACAGCTGCAGTGTCATTCATGGACTGTCCTCTGTCTCCTTGTCTCTGCGTCTCTTTTATAAGGGCACTGTGGTAGTTAAGGTTGTGTGTCAACTTGGCTGGGCCTGGTTGAGTGGCTGGGCAGCTGGTGGTAGTATTCCCCTTGATGAGACTGGCAATCAACGCCGTGGGGGAGTCTACTGTGAGCAGCTGAGTAGCTGCCTTTGGGTACGTGGTCTGCTTCCCATATATAAGCAGGAGCTTTGGGAATCGTCTCTAGCCTGTGCCACGTTTGGACCCTGCATGTAGCTGTGTCGTTGCTCAGCAGCCTGCTATGCTTTGCCGACCTTGGGACATACAGTGGGTTAATGGCCTGCCGTGTGTGGTTCGGTAACGTCAGGACTGTGCCTTTTTACTTGTCAACCTTGGGGCTTCTCAGCCTCAGCAGCCAGCAGCTTTCTGGGTGAAGAAATGCCTCTAGCTCCAGTGGGCCGGGAGCAGGAGGCAGAGCTGGACCCTAAGGTTGAGGGGCTATCACCCAGCCACTAGAGCCTGGCACTTTGAACTTAAAGCCTCCAAATTGTAAGAATAAACTCCTGTTTGTTAAGGCCATCCCATTTGTGGTATATTTCTCGTCAGAGCAGCACTAGGGAACCAGAACAGAATTTGGTACCGAGAGAGTGGGGTGCTGCTCTGACAGATACCTAAAATGTGGAAACAGGAGTGGGGTGTGTCCTTGACCCAAGACCCTGGCTGAGAGACCCCGGCATACGACATGACAGACGGCAGGACAGATGGCAAGAGACCGGCATGAGAGGCGGCAGGAGCAGAGCCGAGAGAAGCGACTGAGACAGCGAAAGCCTCACCAGCCCACGGAGGAGAAAGCCTGATGCCTTTGGTCAGGCGGCTTCCTGGCGGAGTGAGTTGCCTTCGGGCATTAATTGGTAGAAAAGGTCAGCATGAAATGGAGTAGCAGGTTGGCCGGCCCATGGAGCAAAAAAGCCGGATGCCTTTTGGGCAGGTTTTTTTCAGCGGAGTGGGTTGCTTTTGGCATTAATCGGCAGAAGTGGAGACCAAGGAAATGGAAGCAGAGCTGCCTCAGCCTTAAGGGTAGGACCGCGGCCTTTGGGGGTGGAACAACCACAGCCCCCTAGGTTTCAAAGAGCCAGGCCTTCACCAACTTGGTTCTGGAGTGTGGGGCTGCTCGTTCATGTGAACCAGTGGGATGGAGCCATAGCTGCTGCCCAAGACTGAGGGGGCGGGGCTGCCATGCCCTAGAGGGAGAGGGACAGGCCGCCAGGCCACGGGTGAGGGCGCCACTTAGAGGAACTAGGGGACTGGAGCCACCCAGTGGAGGAGACCTGTGCAGATACCACCCAGTGGAGATCTGTCCGGGCGCCACGTTGACAAGGGGTAGAATTGTGGTAATTCAGTTTTTATGTCAACTTGAGTAGGCCTGGTTGAGTGGCTGGGCAGCTGGTGGTAGTATTCCCCATGATGAGACTAGTAATCAACTCCATGGTGAAGTCTACTGTGAGCAGCTGAGTAGCTGTCTTTGGGTATGTGGTCTGTTTCCCATATATAAGCAGGAGCTTTGGGAATAGTCTCTAGCCTATGGCACGCTTGGACCTTGCATATATAGCCGTGTTGTTGCTCAGCAGCCTGCTATGCTCTGCCAACCTTGGGACTTACAGTGGACTTAAGTTAATGGCCTGCCATGTGGTTTGGTAACATCGGGACTGTGCCTTTTTACTTGTCAACCTTGGAGCTTCTCAGCCTTAGCAGCCAGCAGCTGTCTGAGTGAAGAAATGCCTCTAGCTCCAGTGGGCTAGGAGCAGGAGGCAGAGCTGGACCCCAAGGTAGAGGGGCTTTCACCCAGCTCCTAGAGTCTGGCACTCTGCACTTGGACTTAAAGCCTCCAAATTGTAAGAATAAACTCCTGTTTGTTAAGGCCATGCCATTTGTGGTATGTTTCTCGTCAGAGTGGCACCAGGGAACCAGAACAGGCACCTTACGGGATCAGGGCCCACACTACTCCCCTGTGACCTCACGTTCACCTAACTGAGAACATCTGCAAAGACCCTGTCTATAAACCAAGTCATGTTCATGGGGACATAGTTAGGGCTTCACCTTACTTTTTGGGGAGACTTGCCTCTATCCACAACTACATGCTGATCCCAGCACCTCCATTTCTTCAGGGCCACAGTGGCTCCCAAGGCCATGGTGGGTGGTGCTCACTTCCATGTGAAATGTGCACCGTGATTTCTAAGTCCCACGCTCCCCTTTGAGTAACACGAAAACGTCAGTCTCTCCTTTGCTGGTTGAAATTCCAAATCAAATACGATGACAACACCAATCAACATGCCGTGGTCAGATGACGATTGTCTGCAAGCTGCACGTGACATCACGGAGACCCTGCCCCTCGCCTGGGAGAGGTGCCTTTTTCTCCCTGTGGACAGTCACCATCTTATTCAACAATTCTGATGCCCCTGGGTTTTCGGGTGTGAGGAGTGCAGCTGCCGGGCTCCAGTTGCTTTGGCTTGGAGCCGGACCTCATCGCCACTCCGTATTGTCACAGTAAATTGGGTAAGTCACCTTTTGAGCCTCATTTCCCGTCTGTAAAGTGGGGCTAAGCGAGTTTGCCTTGTCGAGTGAGTGCATGTAAGTTATCAGCACAGCCCCCAGGAAGCTTTAGCTGCTGTCCTTTCTCCCTGTGAGACTTTGAGTGAGTGTGTCCATTGTGTGTGCTCTCTGTGGGACCCACTGCAGCCCAGATGGGAGACGTCCCCACGCCTCGATCTGAATCCGTTTATAGCAGTTCCTGTTTCCAGCGCTGACTGCAGCAGTGCTGATATGCAGGGAAAATGCTGAACCCTCGCTGTATAAATTTAGTTCGAGTTTTATGGCTCGTGACTTTTTATCTCATGGCTTTTGTTTCTCATTAAGGCAGTGAATGAGATTTACTAATAAGCCAAGTAAAATCTAATTAGCGCAGGGGCCTTTTCCTGAAGAATTCACCCTCCCGCAGACCCACAGATGTTTGGGATTCGGGGTGAGGTATGTGCAGGGGACCCCCGGCCCCTGGCAACGCAGCCCCGGCACGCACTCACGCAGCGTCCAGCACAAAAGCTGGTATCGTTTTCATAGGTCTGTTTCCTGAAAATGAATATTAGTCGCCTGAAGCTTCAAAACTAAAAATAGTTCTAAAGGACAGTGGTATCGCCTGGCACTGAGACAGATGTATGAAGTGCAGCTTTGCAGTTCTTACTGGATAGGGGATCATTATAAAAAGAGAGCAGATTTTCAGATTAATGTTAAGGTTTTTATTTCCTCCTTGGTTCTTGAAAAGCTCTGTTGCCAAAGCATGAGACATGTTCGTGTGTTTACCCCACCCATCAGCATACTGCTGACACCTGTGCAGGTGTGGGCTGTCCACACACACGCTTAGCTTCGGAGCTAAAGTTCCCATTGTCAGAGTGCTTCCAGAACGGGTCTCCCTGCCTGCTGAGGTGTCTCTGCTGTCTGAGGAAGGGTCTGTCTGGGGAAGCTTGGTTAGGAGCTTTGGGGTGCACACCAGGAGTGGGAGGAGAGAGAGGGGAAGTGGAACACAAACTAGGTGTTCGGGGGGCAGATCTCAGGAGAAAGAGAGAAATGTTGGGAGGTGTGAAGGAGTTAGTGACTCAGCGGGGAGAAGGCCTTCAGACCTGTTCTGGAGGTTATAGATCATTTCCTGGTGGTTAAGGGATGTAAGTACAGGCAGACCTTGGTTTATTTATTGGTTTTGTGACTTGGGTGAATGTTTACAAAGCAAATTCATTCTCCATACAACAGTTCATACACATTTTGTCTCATGACATTGGCTGCAATCACCACAATGTAACAGCTCTCTTCCACTGCCTGCCTATAGTTACCTCTTCCCTGTGTCCTTCTTTCCTATGCATTCCTGCTCCCCAGCCCTAGCTGTCTCCCTGTGTAAATACTGCCCTCTGTTCTCCCATGATTGATCATTCTAACGGGTGTATCTACCTGATGTCGACGTTCACCCCATACGCCTGTCTGTTGTTTGGCTGGAAGCCATGGGAGTAAGTTCAGTTCCAGACCTGAAGGGTGACTGGGGGCCGTAGTCTCAGGGTTTTCACCAGGCTCTATCAGCCCCGAAAACCTGGTCATTATTATTTTCTTTTTATGATTTTGAGTTTCATTCTACATTGTTCTCCCACGCTACCCAGAATCTCCCACACTGATCCCTTTCTGAGTGGTTGACAGTGATAGCCGGGCACTATCTAGTTCTGGTCGCATGGTTGTATAGGCTGAGGTTTTCATGGTCCACTAATCCCTTGGACTAATGTTCCACGTGTCTTGTGTTTTCTTCCCTCTACTTAGCTCACGAGGAGAGACCCATCATTGTGTCTTGATGGCTGCTTGCAAGCTTTTAAGACCCCAGTCACTACTCACCACAGTAGGATGTGGAACAGTGTTTTGTGTAGCATGTTATGCCAGTTGAGCTTGATGTCCCCTGCAACCATGGTCCCGAGCCCACAGGTCCAACTACTCGCTCCCTCAGGCTGTGGCTCCGAAGTTGTCATAACTTTGTCCCGTTGGTTCTATTTCGCTCCCTCGGGCTGTGGCTCAGAAGTTGTCCTAACTTTACCCGTTGGTTCTATTTATATGGACGTTTTTCTGGCACATCCAATTCTTACGTAGAAGTGTCGTCTGCCAGAACTTGGAGTGGTCACGGGTGTGTTCCCTCTTGCCCAGACCCACCTGCTGGTTCCGCCCGCCCCCCATGTGTGCACCCGGTCCTTGAGGCTCGCCTTCCAGCTCGCAGCCCTTTAACCGTGCTCTACTTTATTGTGCTGTGAAGATACGTGTTTTTTTTTTTTTTTTTTACAAATGGGAGGGTTGTGGTCGATTGGTGCCGTATTTCCAGCAGTGTGTGCTCACTTTGTGTCTCTGTGTCCCATTTGGTCACTCTCACGCTATTTCACACTGTGCCGTCACACTGTTGCACACTCCACAGACTGCAGTCGAGTGGGAACATGACTTTCGTGTGCACTGGGAAACCAGTGTTGACAAGACTCACTTTCTTGGGATATCGCTTTGTTGTGGTGGTCTGGATCCAAACCCACAATATCTCTGAAGAAATTGAATGATTTCAGAAGCGCTTTGTGGTGGCCAGATTGCATTTCTCTGTTTGCAGTGCACACGGAGACTGCACTGTGTGGGTCCCTGCTTTCTTAGGGTTACACAGTTATGAGCACAAGATTTTACTACGTTTACATGCACAGACGTGAGGCTGGTCCATTCCTCACAGCTGTCTTAGGAAAAGGCCAATGAAAGAGATTGTTCACAGATAAGGGCTAGACTTTGCTCAGACTCCAATCATGGCTTTATGCCCTCAGAGCTGTGGGGAGGAAACACTGGGGGCTTATGTCCACCCGGTGAGTCTGCTTCTTGCCAGCTGGGCCCCAGAAATACGGGCACTGGTCTCCAGGTGCCGCCACTTGGAGCACACGGGGCCTACGGGCTTGGGTGCCAGCGCGGAAGCCAGCGTCTGGGCTGCCTGAAGCTGGGATGGGCAGAGCGGGCGTGGGCGCCGTGCCACTTGGGGCCCCTGCCCCCCACTGGTCACCAGGAGCAGCAGCTCGGGGCTCTCCCAGGCCTGGAAGGCGAGGTGGTCCCCCAGGTGCCGTAGCCGTGTGAGCAGCGTGCCTGTGTGCATTCTCCACGCAGTTACTGGGATTCTCTGCCTCTCACTGAATGCCTGCTCCTGCAGCTTGATTTTTGCTAAAATGTTGAAATTTCACTTTTCTGTTGAACGATTTTCAGTTTGAGGCCAGGGTCAAATTAGCAGCCTCCCCTGGCAGGGCTGGGCCACCAGGGAGGTGCAGCCTTCCACACCCTCAGCCTTTTCAACCCACTTTGCTCTGCTCAGTACAAGAAGCCCAGTCACCGCATCCTGATTTACGGCAGTGCTGGGCTTCCTGTTACTGTAACCATGAGCGTTCCTGGCCGCGCCCTTCGCTCCCGGCACAGCTGCCACCGGCCACCTTCCCGCTGCCCCCCGGCCTCCCGCTTACATAACGCGTGGAGCTGATGGGTTTTCCAGGCCTCTGCGGCCTCCCAAACCTTAGTCTGCCTTTTCTTCAGATGGAGGCAAAATTCGCAGTGTGGGCCACCACCACCTCTCTCATTTCAGAACGTGCTCATTGCCCTGAGAGGGAACCCCACACCCATCACACACCCCACTTGACCCTCCCCAGGCCCCAGCAGCCCTGAATCTGCTTTCTGTGTGGAGCTGCCTGTCCTGGGGTTTCCCGTCAGTGGGTGTGGCCTGGTCCACTCAGAACCGTGTCACCACAGCCCATCCACGTGTAGTGGGTACCAGGACTTCATTTCTTCTTATGGCTGAGTAATACTCCATTGTGTGGCTGGACCTCATTGTGTTGCTTCATTACCTTTAGTGGACATCATTCTGCCGTTGTCAGATTTCATTTCTGTCCTGAGCAGCCTGCCCTCCTGCGTGTTGGGGGCCTTTGCAGCGCTCTGCTTCCCCAGGTCTCTGTCAGAGAGCCCCTAGTAGGGTGGAGACTCCTGGGAGTGAGGACAAGGGCCCGGCTCTGCTACCACACAGCTGCATGTCATCGGGCAGATCCTCTCTGAACTCGGTCTCTCTCCTGTACCAAGCAGGGCTTGGGCTGGCATGGTGGGTTCTCATCCCTGGCTGTACTTAGGGGTCCCTGGGAGCTTTGTCCACGAAATCAGGCTGCGGTCTGGGCAGCCGTGTTTCTCCAAAGCTCCCCAGTGACTCTGACACGTGGTTGGGTGAGCATCCTGAGCCAGCTCAGTCAGTCAGTGATCAACAAGAATTTCAGGGGCATCTGCTGGGCCAGTGAGCTGGGCTGGGGTCCAGGGCACCAAGGAGAGTGGGGCGTCACACTTGTCTCATGCAGCTCACAGCTAGTGGCAAGGACAATGGCAGCCAGACAGATGGATGTGGGCGATGGTCAGACCCTCGAGTGTGCAGGTAACTCAGCCGTTGGTGAGATGTGGGGGCAGGGGGTGCCCGTGGCCTGGACCACCTGCAGGGGCAGGAATGTTTTTGGGGAGGTAATGTGTGTCAGGACCTGGAGAACAGGAAGTCCTCCAACGGAGGGTGTGTTTGGATGGACACCTAGAGGCTTGCATTGACCTTCAGACCTTACGTACGCCCAGTGACACCCCACACCCATGCCAAGGGCCGCGAAATCTTGGTCCCTTCAGGCCGCTCCTGCGGGGGCCTGGTCAGGAGAGAGGGATGGTGGCACCTGTCCGGAAGGAGGCCTTTCCTCCTGTGGCCGACAGGGCCATCAAAGAGTCGCTGTCGCCTGCCGTGTTTGTCGGAACAGAGTTCCTGGTCTGGCGGCACCGTTTCACCCCAAGCCACGAAGGGGTGGACGCCCCAGGGATCCTACTCCCAGTCTTGGCTCTGCTGTTACCTCAGCTGTGTGGCTTTGAGCAGGGCCTCACCCCATCCCCTTGGTGTCGTCACCCAGAACGTGAAGCAGAAGCACTCCCTGTGTGCTCACCGACTGAGCACTCACCCACAGCTCATTCGGTTCCCATAGCTCTGCAGCAGGGTGCTAACACGGCCCCTGCTCTGCAGAGGAGGAACCGAGGTGCAGAGGGGAGGAAATTTGCCACGGCCGTGCCGTTGTTGGGTGCCATTGAGGCGATCCCAACCCACAGCGACTCCGTGTTACGGAGGGTCTCCTAGGCTGTCATCCTCACAGGGGCAGATCACCAGGGCTTTCTCCCACGGAGCCGCTGGATGGGTTCAAACCGCCGACCTTTTGGTTAGAAGCCAAGTGCTTAACCACTGTACCAGCAGGGCTGCTTCCCAAGGTCATACCCACTGCTAGGTGGCAGGGCTGGGATCTGAACCAGGCCGTCCGGCTGGAGAACTCGGGCTCCTGACCGACACTATAGGTCCATCCCGATAGCTGTCACCCGGGGTCATGGTTCCTCAGGAGAGCCCCACCAGGCGGCAGAGCGGAGGCTCCAGCCTCTACATACCCCTTCTTCATGCAGCCACCAGCCGGCACGGCCAGTCCTGCCCCACACCTGCCCTCCCTCCCCTCATTCCACCCTGTGCTCAGAAGGGGCAGCGTTTGCAGTGTTTGTGTCCCCTCTGGGCTGTGCGTTCTCCACACACAGGCAAGTGCCATGTGGACTCTGTCCCAGAGACAGCGCCCGGTGAGAAGATGTGGACACGGGAGGAAGGGGCGGAGGGAGTCCTGGGGTGGCCTTGGGTCGGCGGCAGCCCCTGCTCCTGTCCCTGCAAACTGACGAGGAGCCCGGGCTGTGTGTGCTTGGAGAGCTGGAGACCTCCCTGGAAACACAGGCCTGGAATCCCTCAGTGTAAGTAGGTGACAATTTATGACATGGATAAGCGCTCATAAGCCTCAAAGAAAAATACCGTGTGTTTATGCAGGGCCTCACTTCCAGCCCGCTCTGAGGCCTCTGCAGACGCGGCTGGGAAGCTGCTGCCGGCCTGGGCCAAGTTGGACTGAGCGAGGCCTAGAGAGCGGGCCTCCCACTTCCCACACAGCCTGCGCCTGGTCTATGTGTGGTGGGCGGGCAGGGTGGCCGGGCCTGCCTGGAAGAGCCAGGCCACCTGCACACCCGAGAGGTCCAGCCAGCCTGTCTCTCCACCCATAGCGGCTGGATGACAGCAGCTGACGAGGCTCTTTAAGGTCCTCCGCCAGGGTGTCCCCAAGTCCATTTCTGCGCCGTGAGCGTGATGGCAACCGTGGGCATTGCTGGGGCCATGACAGGGTGGAGAGGCGATAGGGTCTCTCAACCCCGATGTCTGCCGTGTCTCAGTTCCTTCACACCCACCGATTGCTCCTACGGACGCCGAGAACAGGGACTTGGCTGTGCGCCTTGGCTCCTGCCTCCCGACAGGTCTCTGATCCAGCCCCTTTGCCACACGCCCACCCCTCCAACCCTGCGACTCACTGACACCCGCCACTCAGCTCCAACCTCCCACAGGTGCTAATCCCTGGAATTTGGGAACAAAAGGTCAGAATTCCTGGGACATCTCAGAGATTCCTGACATCCTGACTTACTCTGCACTTTGCACATTTTATTTATGAGATTTAAACAAGAATGAGAAACTGTAACAGTCCATGGCAATCATGTTTTTTAATAGGATATATGAAAAGATTCAGAGTTTCTGCTTTTTTTTAAAGAAAAACTGTAATGATAAACGCAGCTTAGTTTTGTTTTACATCAGATTTTGACACGAGTGTGTCCCTCTGCCCCATTCAGGTGTTGGATCATAGAAAAGACTAAAGGGGACACAGTATCAAGGAAAAATTACCCACACACTGAAAAATCGGGCAAATTTGAGGAAGTAAGAGGTCCACCCTGACACGAACATGTAGAACACACGGGGCCTTGCTGTCCCTACCCGGAGGTCTTTGTCTTGATTTTGGGACAATTCAGATGTAGAAAAATGTCTTCCGTTTTGCACAGAGATGGGCGGATTTGTTAAGAGCCAGCCCCAAAGCACCTCTTTGGTTTGACTGTGAGGCTTCATGTTCCTTCACGCACACTTTTTCTCCTTTTTTTTCAATTCTGGTAAAATATACAGATGACAAAGTGTCTGCCATTTCAACAGTCTTAGGGGGCACAGGTCAGTGACATCAAGTATAGTCATCGTGTTGTTCACCCACCATCATTCTCACTTCGTCAACAACAGAAGTGTCTTGCTAGCTGGCCCTGGTCTTGACTCCGCCGTTGACCTTGGCTCTTTGGCGTTTCACCTGAGGTCTGCTTCCGATTTCACTGGGAGTGCCCTACAGCACGCACCACAACGTCTCTGTGTCGTGCCTGTTAGAGTGTATGAGACAAGCTGTACCCGTAAGGGGTGCCCACAGATGGGAAACGGCCACGTTCAGGTCTTCCAGCCTCTTGGAGGGGTGCTCTGCAGGACCACGTGTTGAAACGGGCAACGGAAGGGTTTATTTGGCTTCCACGACTCTGACTTCTCAGAATGCCACGCGTGAGATTTATATGGACTACACTGTGCATATAAATGTTATGTGTGAGAATGACTCACCGTTAGTGGCACACAGAGCCATAAGCATAGTTACAACCTGGCCACCGCTCTACAAGCGAGGTGCACGATCCCGTCACCTCCTCATTCCTCAGTGTTCCTGCCCTGGTTCCAGACGGACGGGCCCTCACTGTGGACTCCAGGTCCAGTGTTCTGTCCCTGCTTTTGACCTGTCACCAGAGGCTCCTCCAAACCAGTGACGCCCCATGGTCATGGTCAGGTTTCATTCTCACAGGGGAATTAGAAGGCTTTTTGTTGTTTCTCCACTTCTTGACTGGTTCTTCTTGGGATACGGACACCGAGGTCCATAACGTGGGAGATAGTCTTACTGTTGTCTTTATTAGTTATAACCTCAATTCTGTCCTGCTGTGCTTCTTACAGGAACCCTAGTGGTGCAGTGGTTAACTACCAGGCTGCTAACCAAAAAGTTGGCAGTTGGGAACCCATAGACACTACATGGGAGAAAGATGAGGCAGTCTGCTTCTGTGAAGATTGACAGCCTTGGAGACCCTGTGGGCAGTTCTACTCTGTCCTCTAGGGGCGCTGTGGGTCGGTATGGACTCCACGGCAGTGGGTGTGGTTTGGGCTTTGCTTCTGTGAAGACTGACAGCCTTGGAGACCCTGTGGGCAGTTCCACTCTGTCCTCTAGGGGGCGCTGTGGGTCAGAATCCACTTGAGGCAACTTTTTATAAGGAGCCCTGGTGATGCAGTGGTTGAGGGCTGGGCTGCTAACCCCAAGCATGGTTCTAACCTTCCAGTAGCTCCACGGGAGAAGGGCCTGGGAACCTGCTGCCGTAAAGGTCGTCGTCGTCGTCGTCGTTGTTGTTATGTGCTGTCAAGGTGGACCTCACTCATAGCGACCCCTCCTTGGGTTTCTGAGGAGGTATCACTACGGAAGTAGATTGCCCATCCTTCCTTCCGAGGAGTGGCTGGTGGGTTTGAACCGCCAGGAATGAAATGAAATATATTCTTAAATCACCTGTTGTTGTTGTTGTTGTTACGTGCTGTCGAGTCAGGCTGGGTTTGAACTGCCAGCCTTCTGGTTAGCACTCAAGTGCCTTAGACACTGCACCACCACAGCTCCCTTCATAAAGATTACAGCCTAGGAAACCCCAGGGGCAGTTGTCCTCTTCTTATAGGGTCATCATGAGGAGGAGTTGACTTGATGGCACATAGCAGCATGTTCCTTACACAGTACTGTGAACAGATACTGTTCACTCGATGTGGACGTGTTCATCACCTCAGATTGCTGGAACAAATGGCCACACGCCAGGTGACCTGAAACACCGTGTTCTCTCACGGTTCCGTAGAGCACGTCTGGAGTCCCACTGGCACAGCGGCTGCCTCCGGAGGCTCCGAGAAGGGATGTGCTCTGTGCCAGCGCCCTGTCTTCTGATGGCTACCGGCCGTCCTTGGCGTTCCTGGGCTTGGGGCTGCGTCCCTCCCATCTCTGCCTCTGTCTTCACGTGGCCGTTGCCTCTGGGGCTTGGGGTCTTCTCCTTCATGGAGACATCAGTCTTTGGAGTCCTGGTGGCACAGTGGTTAAGTGTTTGCACCTCACAGCAGCTTCTCGGGGGGAGCCTGGCAGTCTGCTGCTGTGAAGAGAAAAGTCTGGGAAGCCCTCTAGGGCCATCCAGACTCTGTCACACGGCATCGCAGTGAGTCAGAATCGACTCAACGGCAAACAACCGTGACATCATTGGATGTAAAGTCCGCCCTAAATCCAGAAGGAGCTCATCTCGAGATCCTTAACTTCACTGCATCCCAGAGAGCCTGTCTCTCAATTCGGTCACCTTCCCAGGGTCTAGGGTCAGGACTTGGATATGTCTTTTATTGGAGACCACTCAACCCACCTCACGTGGATACTTGGCATGACCCCACGGGGACCCTGATCATATGCATGCCCCACTCCGACACCCATGAGGGGCTCCATGACCCTTCTCATTGAGCCTACCTTCTAGATAGACCCAGAGTCTGGTGGTCTCCAACCATCTCCAGCGTGACTGCCTGATCTGAGCCTGTCTCACACCTGGATCATGGCAAAGGCCTCTGGACTGGCTGCCTGCCCGGCCCGACCCCTCTCCCCTCTGTGAGCCCTGTGAGGGTCAGGCTTCATGCGTTCCCACGTAACATAACAGGCAGGAACCACGGCTACCCTCACATGGGCATACACTCCCCACTCACAAAGTTTTCAGTGCGAGCTCTTTTATTTTCCTTTTGGTTATAATTTTTTTTTTGAATGAATAGACTTGTCTAGAGCACTGTAGGTTTACAGAAAGCATGGTGGCCTCCCATAGCCCCGTCCAGCCACCCTCCACACCGCTCCTGCTGTCAGAAATGTTTTGCGTCTGTGTGATGCGTTTGTTACAATTGGTGCCCCAGCACCGCTGTCATTACCAAAGCCGCAGATCACTTCAGGGCCCATTCTTTGTATTGTGCAGTCCTGTGGGTCTTGACAACGACATCTTGTCTTGCGTGTACCATGACAACATGCTACTGAAGAGTTCTACTGTCCTCGAAATCCCTGTTGGCTTAGCTTCTTAAAAAAATGCCACTCTGTATGTAGATGACCTAGCACAACACACGGCACAGCCAGCACTCAAAGAATTACTGTGTCACCTTCTCACAAGGAAGCCTGCTTCCCAGCTTTTGACCCACTGGGGACCTACCCTGTCCACTAAATTACCACTCCCAGTGAAAGTCTTGTCAGCAGACGAGAAGAACATTAGGCCTAGGGTTTTTAAATAGCTCAGATGCCACCAGTGAGCAGCTCCTGTGAATTCCCCAGTCAAAGGGCCACTTGTGTGGGTTGTTGACTTTGGGTGGTAATGAATTGACATCACAGCGCAGGGCTGGGCAGCTCCATCACAGATCTGAAGCCCATGATGGAGGGCATGGAAGACATGGGGTGACAACGCGGCCATTGAACTTCAAGAAGCACAAAGAGCAGATGAATGATGGTGTTGGTTTTTCGTGGTTTCTTGTCCAGAAGGTGGTTAGAGTCTGGGCTTCCTGGCTTCCAGCATTCCTTTCCAAAGGAGTGAGACCAGGGAGGGGCTGCTGGCATCTGCATCCAGGTTCTCCTTCCTTTAGGTGCAAGTGGAGATGAGCTAAAACTGCGAATGGTCTGGTGCACCAGGGGTCAGTGGCATTTGTCTCAGCTGATGAACCACTCCAAGACGTAGTGGCTCTGGACAGCAATGATTCTGTATTTCTCATGACTCGAGGGGGGGTTGGCTCTTCTGGGTACATGGTGTCATGGAAGCCACTCATACGGCTGTGTTCAGCTGAGAACGTGCCCAGTGATGGGCTCCTCTCCATCTGACTTCTTGCTTCACACAGTGTCTCAGCCCCCAGGCCTCACCAGGCAGCCTCTCTCACCAACAGCAGTGCCTGGGCTTCCTTACAACGTGGCCACTGGGTGCCAAAGGTCACACCCCGATTTTCAGACTTCTGTTAGGCCTTTTCTTACGGCACATTTTCTAATTGATGCCCCACGGTCATGTGGCCAAGCCAGGCACCAGAGAGGAAGGTGATAAGCCAGGCTGTGAGTGCCAGAGGCTGATTTGGTGAGGGCCACTTATATACAACATAACAACTTATGTAACTGGTGGGATATACTCAGAGCTGTACTTTGGCTCTTGTAGACTTTATTTTCTTTGACTTCAGCTTGAACTTACATATGAACAATTGATGGTATATTCCACAGTGGACCGTGGCCTTGTTCTGACTAATAATTTGGAGCATCTCCATTGGCTCTTTCTGCAGATACAGTCAATCTGATTTCTGTTGATTCCATCCCGCAAGGATCACGTACAGTTACCATTTATGTTGTGGAGAAAAGGTACTTGCAGTGCATAAGTCATTGCTCTTCCACATTCGGTCATGAGATCTCCAGCATCCTGTCTTTCACCAGGACCGTATTTTCCAACGGCTGATCCTTCTTTGTTTCTAACTCTCACATTCCAATCGTCAGTAATTATCAATGCATCTCGATTGTGTCCTTGGTCCATTTCAGACAGCAGAGCTGGTAGCAAGCTTCAGTTTCTTCATCTTTGGCAGTATTGTGCTGCTGCCCATAAGAATTTCACTGGCCAGTTTTTTTCTGAAGTAGATTAGCAGTCCTTCTAGTTTATCAGTCTGAAACCTGCCCACCGTAGGTGAGCCTGCTGGGATTGGAAATGCTGACAGCATAACTTCCAGTTTCACAGCAACACACAAGCCACCACAGTATGACAGACTGAAAGACAGGTGGCAAATCATCTCAAGAATAGATTTGACACATTGAACACTAATGACCGAAAACCAGACGAGGTGCGGGATGACATCAAGGACATCATACACAAAGAATGCAAAAAGTCATTCAAAGGGCAGGAAAGAAAAAAAAGACCAAAATGGGTGTCAGAAGAGCCCCTGGAACTCACTTTCTGTGGGGCAGTGAACTGCTGGGTGTGGCTTTTCTGTCCAGTCTGTGACTCCCACCAGATGACTGGGTGGGATCATACAGATAAGGTATCTGGAACTCTGATCTGGGATTGGTTAGTTTTGTCACTCTGCCAGGCTTTAAATGAGCCCTCCTGGAGGCAGAAGAGGGGATCTCACTGCCATCAAGAGAGAAGAGCTGGAGGTGGCGTGGAGTGCGTCCTTGGACCCGAGATCCCTGTGCTGGACCTCCTTGGCAGAGATGTCCCAGAAAAGAAGCCTGGCTGACAGACAGTAGTGGTGGAACCGAGAAGCACGAGACAGAACGACGGGCTTGCTGGCCCACAGAGCAAGAAAGCTGAGTGCCTCTGGGCAGGAGACCTGCTGGCTGAGTGGGGCGCACCTAGGTGCAGAGCTAAAAGATCTTTGTAAGACTTCCTGAGCAGGGCACAGGCCAGGCTGAGAGGCCAGGAGCCAAAAAGGTGTGCAGAGGGGAGACTGTCCTGATTGAAGAACTGTATCCTGAGTGAGTTCCTGAGACTGAATTGTAGCCTGTTGCTTCCCTAATAAACCCCATAATCATGAGTATTGTCTATGAATTCTGTGTGGCCATTGCAACAAATTATTGAAACCGGCAGAGAAGTAGTGAGTGCTGCGGGAGGGACGTTTGGTATCAAAGTTGGTAAAGAGGCTGGCAGGTGGTGGCATGTCTGGCCTCACAGGAATCAGCCTTGGGCTGCTGACGGTGACTCTGCTTCCCCTGCTGAAGTTGGAGGAGGTTAGAGGATGCCCACCCCATGCTCTTTCTGCACTTTTGAATGCAGAGTAGCGGAAGTAAGTGGAAAAGGAATGATGGTGTAAAGGGCTGAACAGAAGATTTCAGAGAGCAGCTCATCAAGACAAAGTCAAGTATTTTAATGAAATGTGCAAAGGACCTGGAGTTAGAAAAACCAATAGAGAAGAACACACTTGACAGTTCTCAAACTGAAAGAACTGAAGAAAAATTCAAGCCTCAAGTTGCAATAATGAAGGATTCTATGGGCAAAATCCTGAACGACGTGGGAAGCATCAAAAGAAGATGGAAGGAATACACAGAGTCACTGTACCCCAAAGAACTACTTGATGTTCAGCTGTTTCAGTAGGTAGCATATGACCAAGAACCCATGATACTGAAGCTGCACTGAAAATCCAGGACCAAACCCACAGCCAACAAGTCCATTCTGACTCATAGGGACCCTAGAGGACAGAGTAGAACTGCCTTAGAGGGTTTCCAAGGCTGTAGACCTTTACAGAAGCAAACTGCCTCATTTTTCTCCCACAGAGCAGCTGGTGGGTTTGAACTGCTGACCTTTGGTTGGCAGCGGTCTACTTTTAACCACTGCACCACCAGAGCTCCTTAGCTGCACTAAAGGCATTTGCAAAAAACAAGGCTCCAGAAATTGTTGGAATATCCACTGAGGTGTTTCCACAAATGTATGCAGCACTGGGAGTGCTCACTCGTCTATGCCAAGCAATATGGAAGACAGCCAGCTGGTCAGTCAGCTGGAAGAGAGACATGTTTATAGCCATTCCAACGAGAGGTTATCCAATAGAATGTGGAAATGATTGAACAATATGTTAATAGCACACTCAACTAACATTTTACTGAAAATGATTGAAAAATGGTTGCAGCAGCATGTTGACTGGGACCTGCCAGAAATTCAAGCCAGATTCAGAAGAGGACACGGGGTGATAGAGATCATTGCTGATGTCAGATGGCTCTTGGCTCAAAGAATACCAGAAAGATACTTACTTGTATTTTATTGACTGTGCAAAGGCATTTGATTGTGGATCATAACAAATTATAGATAACATTGAGAAGAATGGGAATTCCAGAGCACTTAATTGTGCTCATGAGGAACCTGTGCACAGACCATGAGACAGTTGTTTGAACAGAACAAGGGGACACTGCATGGTTTAAAATCAGGAAGGGAGTGCATCAGGGTTGTATCCTTTCACCATACTTATTCAGTCTATATGCTGAGCAAATAATCCCAAGAAGCTGGACTATCTGAAGAAGAATGTGGCATCAGTATTGGAGAAAGAATCATTAATAACCTGCAATATGCAGATGACACAATCTTGCTTGCTGAAAGTGAGGATGACTTGAAGCGCTTACTGATGAAGATCAAAGACTTCAACCTTTAGCATGGATTACACCTCAATGTTAAGAAAACAAAAATCCTCACAACTGGACCAATAAGCAACATCATGATAAATGGAGAAAGGATTGAAAGTGTCAAGGATTTCATCTTACTTGACTCCACAGTCAATGCCCATGCAAGCAGAAGTCAAGAAATCAAATGATGTATTGCATTGGGCACATCTGCTCTAGAGACCTCTTTAAAGTGTTAAAAAGCAAAGATTCCACTTTGAGGACTGAGGTGGGCCTGAATCGAGCAGTGATGTTTTCACTTGCCCCATGTGCATATGAAAGCTGGACAGTGAATAAGGAAGACTGAAGAATTGATGCCTTTGAATTACGGTGTTGGCGAAGAATACTGAAAATACCACGGACCGCCAGAAGAATGAAGACATACAGCCAGAATGCTCCTTAGAACTGAGGATGGTCATGCTTCATCTCACGTACTTTGGACGTGGGGTCAGGAGGGACCAGTCCCTGGAGAAGGACGCCATGCTTGGTAGAGTGGAGGGTCAGCAGAGAAGAGGAAGGACTTCAACGAGATGGACCGACACAGTGGCTGCAACCGTGGGCTCAGGCACAGCAGTGACTGTGAGGCTGGCGCCGGACAGGGCTGTGTTTCGTTCTGTTGTGCGTGGGGTCGCTGTGAGTCAGAGCTGACTCGGGCACCTGACAACCACAGCAACAACCTGTGTGACTAAGGACTCCGGTGGCACAGTGTTCAAGTGTTGGCAGTCTGAATCACCGCAGCTCCTCTGTAAAGACAGCGTAGGAACCCCTGGGGGGCCGCTCTGCTCTGCCACACGGGGTTGGTGTGAGTCAGAATCGACTCAGTGCCCCTAGACCACCACCACCACTTACGTAACTGTGCACCATGGGTTTGAGCATCTGGGCAGTGCCGTGGAGGTGGCCGGGTCCCACCTCATGCCAGTAGGACTGAGTCTGCAGGCTGTGGCATCTGGAGCCTGTCTGGGACAGGGGGACAGGGTAGGAACTTGGCCACTGTGTGAGGAAGACTGCCAGCCCTTGTTTGCAGTCTCATTCTGATGATGGTCCTTGTCCCATGGCTATAGACGGATTTTCCCATATCCCGGCAGGAGGACGTGGCCTTCTCTTACAGGCACCGTAACCACCTTGCAGACGGGTCCTCGCGGTTGGCCATGAGCCCCTGGCTCAAGGCTCCATTTCAGCCTCACTGCCCTCCATCCTCATCTGGTGTACAGAAGGGCTCTGGGCTCCGTGTGTGCATGGGTGGCGGGGCTCACTGCCAGCACCTGTGTCCAGCTCTGCCCCCGTGGGGTCTCTGTCCAATGTAGCGGCAGCCTCTGTTGTGGGTTTGTGGCACTTGTGGGGACCCTTCCAAAACCAAGGCCAAAGAGTGTGGGGGATGTGAGCGTGGGAATGCTATGTTTCTGCCTCTGAGCCCTGTGTACAAAGGCCTTGTAGCAACCTCATTCAGATGGCGGCTGACTCTTCTTGATTCTAATTTTTAAAAATAGCTGTTACTTTCCTTTGTATGTGAAAAGTAGAGATGTGTGGCTTTCTCCAAAGTGGTCTATTTTGGGTCATGAGTCCAGGCAGCAAACACAAGTTTGACCCTTCCGGGGAATTCCAGTTGAGCTGTGTTCTGAACTTGTCAGTGTTGTGGTTTGAGGGAACCATGACTGGGGACTCAGCCAAGGGAGGCCACCTGGGCCCGAGTCACGCCTGGGCAGCAGGGCCTGGCTGAGGTCACCATAGCTTAGTACCTGCCCCCTTAGCCGTGATCTGGAAACATGATCTAGACCAGGCCACAGGTATGTTGGGACTCTGGATGGCTGACTCATGCTAACCCAACTCACAAGAGACCACTGTGTAAACCGGAATGCCAAACTCACTTGCAGAGAGGAAGGGAGTCAGTGTGGGGTAGATATTTGTGTCCAGTGGTCAGCACGTCCCTCCTGGATCCATGGATTCCCGTTGAATCGCCCCAGAGTGGTCTGGCAGGCTGGGCACGTGTGTTAGCTTGACAGCACAGTTTCTGCTGGCAGGAAATCTACCTGAGACTTGGAATTGCACTTGGAAGGCTCCTGAATTTGCAAGGGGGGTGAGCTGATGGTCCCCAAGGTCAGGTGCAAGGTCATGGATGGGCTTGCAGAGCTTGGGCCAAGTGCCATTAGACCCCGTTAGATGGGAACCCCAGCTCTGCTCTGTAGCAAGAGCTTCCAGACCTTGAAAACTCTGTGGGGGACAAGAGAACGTTGTCTGACACAGTGTTGGGAGGAGAGCCCCTTGGCCGGAAGGCGCTCAGACTACACAGTGGGTGCATCCGTGGACTGGAGCAGACCAACGGTTGGGGGCGGTGCAGGACTGTGCAGCATTTCCTTCACAGTACTTGGATCACCGTGAGTCGGAGCCCATTCAACAGCACCTCACACCACCGCCATCTGTTTTTATTAAAGTGCTTCCATAGCACGATGGCCTCAACCCAGTGCGTGGTGATCATACCGGTTCAGCCCTAAGCTCTCTTCTTCAGAGACCTCAGGGCCCACCCACCCAGCTGCAGAGAGGGTTTAGCAGGTGTGCCTAGTGGCCAAGTGTCCCTGGTGCAGGCTGCTTTGGACCTCCAGGTCGGGGCAGGCGAGGGCTTGCTTGCTGTTGTTACCTTGGCAGTGGAGCCTGCATTTCATTCCGGTGTCAGCTGGCCAGGCTGTGGCAAAGCCGTGTTTCTTACACCCTGTTAGTCAAAGGCATTTCATCTCCAGAGTCAGCCGAGCAGGCTCAGAGGGAGCCTTGTCATCCTCGTGGGCGAAGTGCTTGTCAACCTCTTGACAGGGTCCCACTGAAGCTCTTACCAGCCAGTCATGCAATCAGTAGATCAAAGTGCTTCTTCCTGTCAGAGCGCGAAGAAACTGGCAGAAGAATAAAGTCTTTGTTGAAAAAGGAGTGTCAG
The DNA here is from genome assembly GCF_000298275.1 of Orycteropus afer afer. NCBI lineage: Eukaryota > Metazoa > Chordata > Mammalia > Tubulidentata > Orycteropodidae > Orycteropus > Orycteropus afer. The sequence goes on along the minus strand of NW_006921644.1, from coordinate 10,973,294 downwards.
AGATGATGTCATGTAGGTACTGTGTGCAGTTCAAGAAATACTAGCTTATTGTTTCATTCGAGTGGCTGGAGGGCGGCCCCAAGGCCCCACTTGCCCTTCCCTCTCTGCTTCCAAGAAAGGCCATTTCTAATGTAAGCGTTGGCCAGGGGCGCCATCCCTTCCTCAGGGCAGAAGACTGAGGTTTTGGCCAGGGTTGGAGAAAGGGATGTCTGGGATCTCTCCCATGTCCCCATCACCATCTGTGACTTTGGGCACATTGCACCTTCTAAGAGTTTTATAGTTTTGGCTCTTAAAATTAGGTCATGGGTCCATTTTGAGTTCATTGTGTGTATGGTGTGAGGTAGGGATCCAGCTCTATTCTTTTGCATACGGTGACTCAGTTGTCCCAACACCATTTGTTGAACTGTCGGTTCCCCAGTGAGTGGACTTGGCATCCGTGTTGAAAAGCAATTGGCCCCAGATGACTTCTGGACTCCCGATTCCGCTCCATTTATTGGCATGTTAATTTCTGTGCCAGTCCACACTGTTTTGATTACTGCAGCTTCGTAGTAAGTTTTCCAGCTGGGAAATGTGAGTCCTCCAAGTTTGATTTCCTCTTTCACAACTGTGTTACAATTCCATATGAATCTTAGGATCAGTTTTTCCATTTCTCTTTCCATTTGTGTATCATTGAGGTATCTGTACGGTGGTACATCATTCAGCCATGAAAAGGAATGGAATTCTAATCCATGCTTCACCAGAGGAGTCTTGATAATATTATCCTGAGTCAATGAAGCCTGTCACCAGAGGCCACATGTTGTGTTACTCCATTTATGTGAACTGTCCTGAATGATCACATATAGGGACAGAAAGTAGCTTAGTGGTTGCCAAGGGGTAGAGCTGGGGCAGGGAGCCTGACAGTTAATAGGCATAAGGTTTTCTTCTGGGCAGTGAATGTGTGGGAACCAGATAGGTGATGGCTGCAGAACATAGGAAGTATGTTAAAAGACACGGAACTGCACACTCTAAAAGGTTAATGGTATGTTATGCAAATTTTATCTCAATTTTTTTAAAAATGAATTCAGACCCTCTGTTTAAGCTCATCCCACACCTGCCTTTCTCATCATGGTGAAAGCCAGCAACCCACCACCGCCTAGATCATCTGTTCCTCCCCACCTGCGCTGCCTGTCTGCCCCCGCCTCACTCTGTGCCCTCCGCCCCTGCCCTGTGTCACCTTCTTCCAGAGCACCCCCAGCACCCAACGTACCATGGACTTAGTTATCGCTGTGTTGGAGCTTCTCCCCCATCTGGAGTGTGAGCACCGTGGGGAAGAGACTTTGCCGTCATGGCTCAGTGCTTTATCCCCACACTGAGAACAGTGCCTGACGTCATAGCTGCTTGGGGAGTAAGTGCCGGATGAAGGAGAATGTTGGTTGTGTCATCTGCTCTGGTGGTGGTGGTGGGGACAGCTCAGCTACCAGCAACTCTGGCTTCTGGTCTCTGGGGGCTGTATCTTCTCCTCCAGCTTCAGGGAAACCATCAGGGAGGGGCCCTGACTGGCCCAGTGGCTTGACTCAGTCATACTGTGGCTGGGCTCCTTCAGTTTAGGCTCAAGTGGCAAGGGGCATGCGGTTTCTGCTGGCCCTGTCTCGACGGTCAGCTCTCTTTCTCTCCCTCCCGGAAGACTGACTCGGCTCTGCTCAGCCAACCAGCTGCCCCTCCAGCCTACAGGGAGTTTACTTCGCTGCCGCCGGCCAGCGCCGATGACTGTCTGCACTGCACTGTGCACGGTTCTGACACCCAGGAGTTCGCCAGGGTCATGTAAAGGAAGAAATAGAAGCCACGGCTACCCCCAAAAAGGGTGCAGGAGACAGCCCTGCAGTTCAGGAAAGGACAGAAGGCAGCATTTCCACCTGGGGCCTCATGGACTCTGTTGGCTTGAGGCACTGAGTGTGGGGGATGCTGGGAAGGCCGGGCTGGCTGAGAAGGCCCTGGGGGGACATGGATGGCTCTTTGTTGGGTAGGATCTCAAGCGGAAGGGATGGGTGCTCAGAGGGGAACAGATGTCCAGGTGGAAAGGGCTGATGGGAGTTTAGCAGGTGTCGGCAGGCGTGGGGTGGGCTTAGAGAGTGTAGTGAGGATGAGGAGGGACTCAGGACTGATGATTCAAAATAAACCACACCCACTGCCGTGGAGTCGATTCTGACGCACAGCGCCCCTAGAGGACAGAGTGGAACTGCCCACAGGGTCTCCAAGGCTGCCATCTTTATGGGAGCAGTCACCAGGTCCTATCTCCCAAGGAGCCCCAGGTGGGTTTGAACTGCTGACTTTTTGGTTCACAGCTGAGTGCTTGATGATTGTGCCACTGGGCTCCTTACTGTGTCCTTCCACGTCTCTCTAAACAGCACGGCGTCAGCTCAGATGAGTGGGTGTTACCTCTTTGCCCCTGTGGTTGCTCTTATCTGTCCCTTCTGCCTCACTGCATGCTCCCAGGGGTCAGGAGTGTGCAGGTACCTCAGAAAGATGTGGCCACGCGCTCCCTCCCCAAGGGCCTCTCCTCCTCCCCCAGCCTGGAATCCACCCCGAGGTTTCAGGGCACCCTCACCACCCACCCTTAGAGGCCTTCTGGCTATGAGCGAGCGAACTGTGGAGCCCACTGCCTGAGTTCGAATCCTCACTCCACTTACCCGCTGGGCAGCCTCTCTGTGTCTCAGCCTCCTCTGTCTTCAGTGGAGGCAGTGACCACCCCGCTGCCTGCCTTAAGGGTGGGCAGGAGGACTTTAAGGGCTGGTCCTGCAGTGGAGTAGGGCGTGATGCAAAACCACCTCTCAGTACTCGGGGATGGGGAGTATTGCCAGCTAGGGGTGCAAACGCTGAACGCCCATGCTGGCTGCTAGCCAGAGACACCTTGAAGAAAGGCCTGGTGACCTGCTCCTGAAAGGGACGCCGTTCAGAGCCCGACGCCAGTTTTGTTCTGACACAGTTGCGGGGAGGGGGGACGGAGCCCGTGGTGATTATCCTGGTGATGGCGTTGGCTCACAGGTGCAGGTGGAGAATGAATAGGCCCCTGCACCTGGGAAGACAGAATGTGCGGGTGTGAGGTCCAGCGGGGTGGTGCCTTCTGCTCCGTTCCCTCCAGCCGCCCCAGGTGTGGATTTCTTTTCAGTTTGGAGTTCACACTCCCACTCTAGTCCTGGCGTCCCTCCCGCCCACCTTTAAAATGGATTAGACATCGCCACTGAACACAATTAAATTATGGCTGTCTGGGTGCCTGTCGGTCCAAACGGGCTGGTTGTCCGCTGCTAAAGCCATCACCCGTGCCGCGGCCTGGCTCAGGGCCCCCAACGCTGCTCCATGATCCATCACCAGGCTCCTCTCCCTGGCCCTGTGCCCCGGCGTGCGCCTCTGCGCTCCCACGCTGCACCCCTCCGGCTTTCCCTCGAAATCTGCATTGTTGTGCACGTGCGTCCACACGCCAAGCCTCAGTTTCCACACCTCCACGGGCTGGTGGGTAATCGGGCTGACAGTGGGGTTTGAGAGCGATGCACCCAGGGGGCGCAGAGCCATGGGAGGGGCTGCGTCTGCAGGTGGCCTTGGCCTGGTCTCGTGTGCTCAGGCCTGACGCCCGCGGGATGTACTGCCAACCCCGGGCAGATGTTCCTTAATGGAATGGAAATGAGTTGTTTGGCGCTCCTTGCGTCCTTTCTGTCTACCCTCAACGTGAAAGGCCATGCAGTCAGTGCCACACACAAGGCTCCCCTGTGGCAGTCCAGGGAGGAGAATGAGGCCAGGAGCTGGGGGAGGGCCACTCTGCCTCCAAGTGCCCCGCCCTGCATGCCCACCACTGTGAGGCCGGAGAGGAAAGGGTTGGGGTCCCTGGCAGGCACACACATACCAGATGTGTCTTCCTGCTCCCCTGGGGTCCGTCACTGTGGGCCTTGCTCAGGTGAGGCCCTTCTGGTCCACCCGCCCTCTCCAGACTCCTGGGCCCTGGTCCTCAGCCTCCTCAGTACCTGCGTCCTCAGGCCTGTGCCCTGTGCTTGGAGCCTGCCGGCCTCCGTGGAGCAGAGGCTCAGTGCCTTAGGCTTCCTTAAGGAGGGAGCATTGCAGGAACGCTGGTGCTGGTGGGGCCGGCATGGAGCCGACCAGGACTGTCATTTTGGGGAAGGGGGTCGGGCTGGTGGAAAAGGACTTAAGGCCTTTGGCATCTGAGGCAAAAAGGAGTGCTTGTGTGCGGCAGGCAACAGAATGGGCCCACCGCCCCAAGGTAGAGTGACACTTGTGAATATCGGGCCTGCTCACCTGCCCACAAGAAACCCAGGCTCTGGGCAGCTCTTTTCCTCCGCAAAGGCCAAGAGTTCAGGCCTCCACCCCCGACCCTGTGGATCTAACCAGAACCCCAGAGCTGGCCGTCCTGGCTGCAGCTGGCATCTGAGCCCACCAGCCTGTGCGCTGGCAAGAGGAGGGTCACGGCTGGCACAGCCAGGTTACGGCACGGCTAGAACTGAGCACAGGCAAGGGGCAGGTGTCCTTCACCATGGGCTGTGTGGCTCGGGCACTGTGGTGAGAGCAGGAACCCAAGTTCAAGTCCTAGCCCTGCTCCAGCTGGTTGTTCTAGACTTGAACCAGCCACCTCATTCTACCTGGGGACACCAGGGGTCGACGGGTCAGCTTCCTCTGCCAAGTCCCACTGGAGCCCCACTGGTGGGCCGTGTAAGCAGCTTAGTGACTGGGAACAGTGTTTCTCTTTCCTTGACGTAGAATAAGGGGGACACAGGGGCCAGCGAGCATAGTGGGTGAGCCACGTGTGTGGTTCTTTTAGCCAGGATTTATGGAGTGTTTGCCGTGTGCTGTCCCAGTGAACACAGCAGGGCAGAGTCCACAGGATGTGGTGTTCACAGTCCAGTGGACGGGAGAGAGGTGAGGAGTGCCACCAAGCTGACGACAGGGCGTGTGGGCGTGGGGCATGAGGGAGGGTCAGGAAATCGTCATCAAGGAGGTCGTCGCTCAGCACACCTCGTCCCTCCTTCTGTCCACCAGCCCCAGCCCCTTGGTTTTCAGCAGGATGGCAGCCATCACTCCAGGCTGCACGTTTCCAGCTGGCAAAGGCAGGAGGGTGGGCTCTTCCAAGTCTCTTTATGAGGGAGGGACGCCCATCCCTGCCTGGAGCCCCCTGCAGACCTCCCGCAGGCTGTGTGGCCGGGATGGGTCACAGGCATAGTCTCAGGTGTGTGGGAGGCTGGGTGGCATCCTGAGCTTTGTAAACATGAAAGGGCGTTGGGAGGGTTAGTGACATCTCGTCTGGAGCACTGGGTGCAGTGTGTGTGCGTAGCTGAGGATGGAGGTCTGCAGCTTCTTGGTCATTGCTGTTCCTCAGGCCTCGCTCAGTTCACAGGCCCGGCCTCTGCCGGGGACTGTTCTCAGTGTGTTCTCGTCGTCTTCCTGCGTCCCCATGGCATCTGCATGGCTGGCTGCTGAGAATCTCATTTGATGGCGAAGGAAACTGAGGCACAGAGTGGCCAGGGCCATGCCCCAGGTTACTCTCAGCTGTTGGGTGTGAGGCTGAGAGCTGCCTCCTCAGGGTGCCGGCCACGTGGGCGACTTGGGGGTGTCTCCGAGTGCTTGGTGCTCCCCTGCCTCACCTGCATGTGCCCCTCACCACATCCCAGGCACTGCTGTGGAGTGGGTGGGCACCGTCCTCCATCTGTGAATCATGGGCTCTACCGCGGAGCAGTGGGCGCCGTGCGCCACCCGCGGATCACGGGCACCACTGCAGAGTGGGTGGGCCCCATCTCCTACACACAGATCACGGGCTCCACCGCGGAGCAGTGGGCACCATCCCCCACCCGCGGATCATGGGCTCCATCGTGGTGCGTGCACCATCTCCACTGGAGGATCTCGGGCCCCATTGCGGGTCCCTCCAGAGGTGAGCCGTCAGTCCCACATGCTCCAGCAGGGCTGGGTGTGCCGGCTGTCTGGTTGACTTCAATCCATTTAAGAAAATTAACCCCATGACTCTCACCTCGCCCAGATTCCAAGGGCGGTATGAGCGGCAAAGTGCTTGAAAGGAGGCGGATTAATGGGGTCCATATGCCTCCAATTCTGCAGATCTCTGTGTTGGTGGGCTTATCAACCCTCTTATGATAACAGAGCAGGGACACTTCAAAGGAGTGGCATCTGAGACCTGGGCCCTTCGGGGGGGCGTTGCTCCCGCCACCCTGGGTCACTCCTTCCACCTCGGAGCCCTGTGCACGTCTTGCTGTTGTCAACTTCATGTGCTCCCCCCTCCCCAACGCCGGCAGTCCCTGTGGATGAGCTGATCTCTAATCCATCTGCGAGTGAGGGGGCCTCTGGTGCACCCAGGGCAGGGTGGAGGCCTTGTCCCGCCTGACAGCTCCACACTCTTAGCCTGAGGGGGAAGAGGGAGAGGATGGTGACCCGCTAGTGGGCACCAGTTGCAGAGCGGACAGGCAGACTGGACTCCCCGGGCCACGGCCTTTCCCCTGGTCCGGGGACGCTCCCTGCCTCCACGAGCTTTGGCCTCACGGCCCTGAGAAGTCCGTCTTCCGCAGTCCGTAAAGAAAGTCGTGGTGCTCCTTCCCCAGTGCATGGTCCCGGGCTGGAACACTTGTTAACTGTGAGACTTGGCCAAGTCACTCAGCTTCTCAGTGTCCCGGTCCTCCCTGTACAGTGGGATTTATAATAGCAACTGCATCGTCAGGCTGTCATGACCGAGTTAATATGTTCCAAGCACATGGAGCTGGACCTGTATTTATTGTCACCCTCTCCTATATATATAAATACACAGACACACACACACAAACGATTGGAAGACACAGAGACAGCTTGGAAAAGATTGAAAGTCCCTGCTGCCCCTTGGTGTGTGTCCTTGTGTGTGTACCTCACCTGGCGTCTGTGGACACGGTGCTAGGTGTGGTTGCACGGGCTGTGTACTGCACAACTCTGGGAGGTGCTACTGACAGCTGGGATGAGAGTGGCTCCCTAGGGGGTGCAGCATGTCTCAGCAGCCCACTGGCACCCTGCCTTGTGGCTTTTCCTATCTACTCCATGGGGAAGACCCAGTGGGCCTGGACGCCACGCGGCACCGTGTCTCCCAGAAGTTGGAGGCTGTGCCTGCAGGAGGGTTGTTCTGCTGCTGTGGAGGTTTGTCTAGGGCTCCTGCTTAGTGAGCTGCAGGCAGGGCTCCGGAAGGACACAGGCAAGAGCAGCTGAGCCTGCCCTGCACGATTAGGCCCTGATTAAAGATTTAAAAGGCTTAAGGAGACAGGTGGGGCTGCAGCAAGCAGAGGCGGGTGCACGGAGTGGTGTTGAAGGCAGCGGTGTGCTTTAGGCTCTGCTGGGTGTCTCCACAGAGGCCGGGCTCGGCCAGCTAGCTCAGGCGCGTTAACTCCTAGTCCCACAGCACCGTGGCCTGTCTCCATGTCCTCCAGGCCCCTGTGCTCCGGGGATGTCCTCGCAGCCCCAGAGCAACCCTGCAGGGCCCTCTCACGCTCCCTGGCTCTCCCTGCTGTGCCTAGGGACTCCCCTGTTTCTGAGACTCTGTGAAGCCATGTGTGCACATGCCCCCTGCCTCCACTGCCCCCCACAAGGTGGAGGGGACAAGCAGGAGCATCAGGAGGTACCCAGAACACTCACTGTGCCCTCAGTGACAACCTGAGCCAAAGCACGTGGGAACTTCTCCTCTCCCCGAGGCCATGGCCCGTGTCACGGATGATGTGACCGAGTCGCTCGTCCAGACCCACACCTGGAAGCGCAGGGATTTGAACCTGGGGCTTCCAGCCTCCCAGCCACCAGCCTGGGGCGCCCCGCTGGGAAAGAGCCAGCACGTTGCAGCTGCAGATGCACCCCATAATCATGCATCACTGCGTGCACTGGCCCCCTCCTGGGGCCCCCAGCCCTGCACACCCTCACTTCTCCATTTGGCCCTGTGCCTCAGTGTCCCCTTGTCCCAGGCTCAGGGCTGCTAGGAGCCTTACCCCGGTGACGGCAGAGACAAAGCACAGCACACTCTCACCCTCTGCCCTGTCACTGTCTGTGTACCCAGGGGCGCCTCTGAGTCTCTTTCCTGCCCCCCTTTTTCCTCCTCCTCCTCCCTTCAGCTCCAGGCCCCCCTCACGGTGGGACCCACAGCCTGAGTTGTTCGGCCCTCGAGGCTAGAAATGGTTCGGGGAACAAGGGGCCTCCAGGTGACCCCTGTGGCCCTGGTCATGTACACGGCCTCCCTAAGCTAATTAGCCCAGCCCCTGACCCCACACATCTGTGTTTGGGTTTGAGGGTTGAAGCAAGGTCTCTTTCCCCAAACAGCAGGGAACGTGCCAAGGTCAGTGCAGACTCAGGGTCCAGGGTCAGTGGCCAGGAGCCCTTTTCAGAGCTCCTGCCTGGAAGTCTCTGGTGTTTGGGGCTCCAGGGGCCGCTGCGAAGGGGGAAAGGCCAGTGGGTGCAACTGTATCCAGGGTCTGGGCAGAGAAGTCAGGCTGGAACCACCGGAGGCCCCTGTCCTTCCTCAGTGACCTTGAGCGTCTTCCACGGTGCGCCAGCCCTGGGAGGACAAGAGGGCTGCCTGGATAGGGCCTGGTTGTGGTCAGGATGACAGGGAGCGCTGGTACGGGCTTAGCGGGTCCATGTGCAGACAGCTGAGAGCTGATTCTCCAGTAGGAGCCCGTGGTGGTTGAGGGAGATCGCCACCTTCCACGCGGGGACCCACCCGTCTGTCCGTGGAGTTTGTGTGTTGCTGGGAGGCTGGACAGGCGTCAGCTGAGCTTTCAGACCGAGACAGACCAGGGACACAGGCCTGCAGACCTGCTTCTGCAAAGCAGCAGCGAGTCCCCATGGATCCCAGCGGTCGGTCCACACTGACCACGGGGATGGCTCGGGAACGGGCAGCGTCTCGGTCTTCGTGCATGGGCCGCCACGCATCCGGCCGACTGGACGGCAGCTACAACAATTCTCTAATGTTTCCAGTCCCATGTTAGAAAGCAGAAGCGTCGGCAGACCAGACTAAAGGTCTCAGCCCACTTTCAGTTGCCCCTGGAATGAAGACTCAGCCCGGTTGGCAGCCAGCAAGGTGGGTAGGAGGGGCCGGCACGAGGGACAAGAAGCCCATCGTTTCTCCTTCAGGCTCTCTCAGGGTCTGGGCTTGTGGAGAACCAGAGCAGGGTTCAGACACCCATGCTAGGCAGGCTTTCCTGCGCCAGAGGTGACACAGGTAAACTGAGGCGTGTGCAGTGGGTATTCCCAGTACCCTCTGAAAGGCACAGTCGGGTAGTGGTGGAGACATCAGGTTTGGGGTCAGGCTGCCTGGTTCTCTGCCTGTCACTGTGTGACCCTGGGCATGTTTGCTCTCAGGCTCTGTCCTCGGTTTTCTTGTCTATAAAGTGGGGACAACAATGGCCCCACCCTGCAGGCTGTCGGGAGGTTAAAGAGTGAGTCCTATCGAGTGCGTGCTAACTGTGACCCTCCTCCCTGTGCCCAGAATGGGCATAAAAGTTGCACCTGCTTCGGAAACGTGTGAGGCCAACTCAAGAAGCCGAGTCCTGCGAAACAGCACCATGCCTGGCGCACCGTTGTTGCAGGTGGGTGTCACGGTGACCCGCGTGTGCAGAGTAGAACTGCTTCTCAGGGCTCGCAAGGCCTCCCAGGAGCAGATCGCCAGGCTGTATGCCGAGCAGGTGGGTTTGAACAGCCAGTCCTTCAGCTAGTGGCTGAGCGCTTAACGACTGGCACTACGCAGGGACTCCGGCTGCAGACCTGGGAAAGCTCTCTAGCAGGTAACCTGTGGACAAGGGTCAGAGGAAGAGGGGATTCTGACTTACGGGGCCGCACGCGTGTCACTGTGAACCTGTCTCCATTGTTCCAGTGGCTGTGAGTCAGTAACTTGACAGAACCGGATTGCCAGGCCTTTCCCCTGAGGCGCTCTGGGTGACTTTGGGCCCCCGACCTTTCAGCTAGTGGTCCTGCTACTAACAGTTAGCCACCACCCAAGGATGAGCCCTGGTGGTGCTGTCGCTAAAGTACTAGTCTGCTGAAAGAAAGGTCAGTGGTTCAAACCCATCAGCTGCTCTGAGGGAGAAAGAGGAGGCAGTCTGCTTCCATAGACACTGACAGCCTTGGAGACCCTGTAGGCAGTTCCACTCTGTCCTCTAGGGGCGTTGTGGGTCAGAATGGACTCCACGGCGGTGGGTGTGGTTTGGGCTTTGCTTCTGTGAAGGCTGACAGCCTTGGAGACCCTGTGGGCAGTTCCACTCTGTCCTCTAGGGGCGCTGTGGGTCAGAATCAACTCCATGGCAGTG
>NW_006921644.1:10938371-10962850 GCF_000298275.1 Orycteropus afer afer | reverse complement strand
CTGTGAAGATTGACAGCCTTGGAGACCCTGTGGGCAGTTCCACTCTGTCCTCTAGGGGCGCTGTGGGTCAGAATGGACTCCACAGCAGTGGGTGTGGTTTGGGCTTTGCTTCCATGAAGACTGACAGCCTTGGAGACCCTGTGGGCAGTTCCACTCTGTCCTCTAGGGGCGCTGTGGGTCGGAATGGACTTGATAGCAGTGGGTTTGGGTTTGGGTTGGCTGTTCTGACAACAGCCAACAGCCCCTTCTCCCAAGAGGATGTGTCTTGAGGTGGCTGAGTTAGGAACAGACTCCTCCAGCTGCTCAATGCCACACAGCCAAAAGGAGGCTGGATTCTATGGAGGTGAAAATATTTTTCAAAGTAGCATGCTCACATGTGTCTCACCCTTAAAGGTTTTAAAAATGAAACCAGACCCTCGGGTCTGTGGCATCCCCACCCGAGATGCTGGCCCCCACTATAAGCAGAGCCTCCTCCGCCGTCTGTGTCCCTTCCATCCTTGCTCAGCACCAAGTAGGTCCCCCAGCCTCTGCTGTGGATGGGGGGAGACACTGTCAAGAGCTGGCGATTCTCGCCCTCGGGAGCTGGTGTCTGGTGGTCTCTTTCTTTTCAATGGACGCAAAGAATCCCGTTGTGTGGAGACCCATCAAATGGCATTTTTGGTTTGTCACAAACCCATTTACCCCTTGCCATCGAGTGAGTTCTGACCCGTAACGACCCTACTGGACAGCGTAGTGCAGCCTCCTGGGGCTTCCTAAGCGGCCATATTTCTTTTTAAACTTTCATTGTGCTGTTGTCATCGAAGATATACACAGCAAAACAGACACTCACTCAACCGTTTCTCTGTGACAGTCGGTGACGGTGACTCCCTTCTCTGAGCTGTGCGACTGTCCTCACCATCCTTTTCTGAGTTGTCCATCCCCATGAATGGGGACTCCCACCCCTAAGGTTCCTTGCAGGTCACTCCAGTGCTGTTGGACTTTGATCCCCTAGAGATGCATCTTAAAAGAGCCCGGATGCCCAAGGCAGCCTCCCATGCAGCCATAATGGAGTCAGGTGGACCCTAGTCTTATCTTTGTTGTGTCCTATGAAAGAAGCAGAGAGACAGAGGGATGGACAGAAATTGGAGCGATGTGGCCACAAGCCAAGGACTGCCCGGGGCCACAAGGAGATGGATGAGGCAGGAAAGGGCCTTCCTTGAGAGACTTGAGGGTGTGGCGGCTCTGCTGACACGCTGAACTCAGACTTCTGCTCTCCAGATCTGTGAGAGAGTAAGCTCCCATCCTTGTTACAGCAGCCACAGGAAACACATAGTCTTTTTTTGCAGAAGGGTGCAGCTGGTGAGATCTCAGGGGCCCTGAGGGAACAATGGCTAAGCCCTTGGCTGCTACCCAAGAGTGAGTTTGAACCCACCAGCAGCCCCATGGGGGAAAAGACTTGGCCATCTGCTCCTGCAAAGACTGCAGCCCAGGAAACCCTAGGGGCAGTTCTCCTCAGCCACAGAGGGTCAGTATGAGTCGAAATCAGCTCCACAGCCCCCAGTGAGAACAGCGAAGTCTGAAGGAAGAAGCAACCCCCCCCACACACACACACACATACGTGCCTTTCCCTGCCGCTCGTCTCCCGTAGCTTCAGTGACAGGGAGGAGGGTGGCAGGCACTGGGTGTCCGGGGTCAGGAAGGGGTTCTGGGCTCGAGGCTCTGCAGCATGGTCCCAGGACTTTTCCTCCATGTCCCTACAAGTATGAAATGGCCCCAAGTGGCCGGCTGGTTCGTGAAGGGCCACCTGTGTGTCTACTGGTGCCGGCAGCCCTTCTTACCTGTCCTGTGCGGACTACTCTCACCGCTGCCACCGGCCGCGTTCTGCAAACCTGCGCTGCCAGCTTAGAGTTAGATGCTGTCATTTTTGGTGCCCAAGAAAGTTCACATGGAAAGGGTGGGGCTCAGAGCCTGGGGCTCCTGTGTGTGGTCTGCTCAAAGACAAGCTCAGGGGTCGCCACCTCAGGGAGCTCCTGGAGGGCACCAGGAAAAGACCATTTTTCTTATTAAAAGTCCTTGGGTGGTGCTGTTGGCTAAGCTCTCGACTGCTAGCCAAAAGGTTGGTGGTTTGACTCCCCCAGAGGCACCTTGGAAGGGAGGTCTGCAGATATGGTCACGGCCTGGAGGGCCCTGTGAGCAGCTCTCGGACACGTGGGGTCGCGCTATGAGTCGGCCCGGACTTGATGGCAACTAACAACAGCAACTTCCTCATTAAATCATCCTGATAATAAACAGGGTGCCTTCTTAGTTCGCTGCACCATTTGGGATTCTTTAGTGGAATCCTCTTTAGGTGTCCCCGAGCTTAAGGAAGGTGTCCTGGGTGCTGGGAGGCGGGAGAGCCACGGTCGAGGTGCTGTCGGGACACAAGGCATCCTGGGCGCTGGGTGGCTCTGGGGCCAACTGCTTCTTCCTGAGTCCCTCTGCCTGACATCTGGCACCGATCCGTCTGTCCTGCGTCAGGCCCTGGTGATGGATGGATCCATATCTGCCTGTCCGTCATCAGACCACTGAGGGTCCCCACATGGGGAATCCAACTGGGCCATTTTAGGCTCCAAGTAATTTACCGTGTCTGGCCAGCTCCACCATAAGCACCAAGTGGAAAAACAGTTTGTCAGTGGAGCAGGCATCCTGGGTGTGCTTAGGCAACCTCCCGGTTTGGTCTGAGCTTTTTGCTGTGATTTGGGTGGAAGTTTACAGAGCAAATTGGTTCTCTACCCCCCAGTTCAGACACATTTTGTTGCCTGACGTTCATCGCAGCCCCACAGTGTAACAGCTCTCTTCCCGCTTCCTCCCTGTGGTCACCATTTCCACCCATCCTCTTTCCTATCCCTTCCTGCTATCTGAGCTTTAGCAAAGCTCAAACCAAACTCACTGCCATCGAGTGATTCCAACTCGTAGAGACCCGTGTCTACCGTGCGCCTGAAAGCTGAGCCGCGGGGGTCAGTTCAGTTCCAGGCTTGGAGAGTGTCTAAGGGCCGCAGTCTCGGGTTTTCCACCAGTCTCCATCAGACCAGTCAGCCTGGTCTTTTTTTGTGATTTTGAGTTTTATTCCACATTTTCCTTCCACTCTCTCCAGAACCTCCTACTTTGATCCCTTTCAGAGAGGTCGGCAGTGGCAGGCAGGCACCATCTAGTTCTGAGTTTAGAGTCACACTGTGAGGCGTGGCAGGTGCGTTGACCACAGGTCTCGGTTTCTCCCTGGAGCCTGTGAGGACCTGCCGTCCAGGCCCCGGAGCAGGGCTGCTGGGCGCGGTTCCCGGCAGGTGGGAACTTGAGGCTTTGCCCCTGCTCCCTTTCCTCCACCACCCGGGCCTCGCCGGTGCCTGGCCTGAGCTGACAGCCCTCCCTGGCTGGGCAGGGGTCCAGCTGGGAACTGTGGATGAGGACATGTGCTCGGCTCTGCCGGGTCACAGTCCGGGCCACCGGTGCGGCAGGGAGGTCCTGTGCCACCTGAGCCCAGTCCCAGGAGGAGAACAGGGAAGGACAGTCAGTGTCGGGAGGCATTGCTTGACTCCTGGACCAAGCCACACCTGAAGCTCCAAGGGGACCCTGGACTCTTTGCTGAACAAGTCAGTGGAGTCGTCCTGTGGGGACAGGTGAGGGTGGCACCTGCCCAGGCCTTGGCGTAGGAAGTACGGAGCCCACAGTCCGCTCACCCATCTCCCTGCTTTGCTGTCTCCTGCAGCGGCCTGGCCTGAACCCGCCCCCCCCCCCCCCCGCCTGTCCTGGGTGAGCCCTGGTTAGCATGGCTGCAAAGTGCCTGGGTGCACACTCCCCTCTGGGGCCCTGGGAAAAAGTCAGGTTCAGGTGTCCCATCAGATAAGGCTATGGGTGCACAGGGTCAGGCTTCAGGGCTGAACCAGTACAGGGGTGCAGTCTTCATGGAGGGTGGAGGGGGCCAGGCAGGGGCAGGGAGGCGATTTATCATCTCAGCAGCGGCCTGACAGGACGGGAAGTGAGGTGTCGTGGGAGGTGCTTTAAGCCACCCAGTTTGGGGTAGCTTGTCCCAGCAGCCACGGTACGTCATACACACTTAGAGCTCAGCAGTTCCCAAGCATTCCTATCAATTGCACTTACTTTGTGACAGGAGCTCTGCTGTCATAGTAGGTAAGGCATTTGACTGCTAACCAGAAGCCTAGTGGGTAAGGTATGACTGATCACCAGAAGGTTGGAAGGAAGATGGGGCAGTCTACTTCCATAAAGATTGACAGCCTTGGAAACCCAGTGGGGGTCGCAATGAGTTGGAATCAACTCATTGGTAGTGGGTTTGGGTTTTTTCGGTTGGTACCCCATAAGCCTGGTGTGTGCAGACATACAGGGCTTGATGAAGACTTGGCTGGCACCCCATTCCTGCAGGGAGGCAGGGTAGAGGGAGCTGATGGGTTGAGATAGGGACCAGATCGCCGTGTAAGGAACCCAGGCATCTCCTCATAACCCTGATTTCAGGAGGCCCTGCGGGTCCTGGCAGTGGGCAGCCAGAGGGGGGACTCAATCCCTTGGAGCAGGCAGGTTCCTGGGGGGCTGCCCCAGTGAGGTGAGGAATGTGGAGGGACTTCAGGAGTCGCTCACGGCGGCCCCACGCGCAGCAGAAGGGAGCGCCGTGGGGTCCGGTGCTGTCGTCCCGACACTGATGTGCTGGAGCGCGTGGCCGTGAGCTCTGCAGTTCAGGCGCCTTCCAGCCAGTGTCTCACCTTCCTGCGTGGGGTTAGACGACGTCTGCTGTGGTCCTCAGGGCTCTCACGGGAAGTGGACTGCCAGGCCTTTCTCCCAGTCTTAGTGTGGATGCTCTGCTGAAACGTGTCCCCTAAGGGCCACCCTGTTGGGATTTGAAATACTGGGGGGCTTTCCAAGATGGCAGCTGCTCTTGTGGGGGAGGGGGGCTGCTGGCAGCTGCTCCTGCCCCCACCACTCACATGGGCCACACCACCCCAGGGTAGGGGGCTGAAAGCCATCTTTCCAGCTCCTTCCCCTCAAGGGGCTCCGTCCTCCATCTGCCCTGGCCCAACTGCCTATTCCGCCATCATGTTCCCCCACCAGGTCCCTGACTGCCCTGTTACTGGCCTGGCCCTCTACCAGGTCCCCAACTGCCCTGCTCACCCTCGTGGCCCCCCACAGCTCCTCGACTGCCCTGTTCATTGTCCCGCCCCCCCACTAGGTCCCCAACTGCCCTGCTCACCCTCCTGGCCCCCCACTGGGTCCCTGACTGCCCTGCTTACCCCCTCTCGGTCCCCCACAGGGTCCCCAACTGTCTTGCTTGGCCCTCCTGGTCCCCCTCAGGCCATCTGCCACCCTGACAGAGCCCTGTGGAGTCTGATGGCTTTGGCATCCCACAGCATCCTCTGAGGGGGCTGCGTCTTCAACCTTAATACGAGACTCGTGTTTCAAATTCCTTGAGAGAATGCTTTTAGCAGGGTGGTGGGCGCATAAATCTCCCTGTTGGCTGCGGGGCTTCAGGGAGTCTGCGTGGGTTAGGGGTTGTGGGGTTCTGCACGGGCGGGAGGCTGGGGGATTCTCATTTCTCTGGGATCTTGGGTACCACCAGGTGGGGGCCCTTGGGTCCCAGAGGTCTTGCACCCTGGGAAGGCCACCATGAGCACCTGTGCAGGAAGAACCAAGACAACAGAGACCCCAGAGCTGGAGCCAGGGGGTGGAGGGCAGGGAGAGTGGGGCAGGCCTGGTGGTCCTGCCCTTGGGGCCTGGGTCCAGCAGTAGGGACGGACAGACATCCCACACGTCAGTGGAAAATGATGACCGCTATGGAGGCACCCCCACTTGGGGTGGGTGGGACGGAGCCTCCTGCAGTCGGTCCTGGGCTCACCTGGGAGCAGCAGGTGCTACAGAGCAGGAGGGGCGGGAAGACCGTGGCGAGGGAGTGAGAAGATGGTGGAAACGGGGCCCTACCTAAAAGAGCCTGCTCATCACGAGGCCATGCCGTAAACACCCACAACCCGCGTTTCCACTTGGGTAGGTGTCAAATACAGGTCATTGGGCAAAAGTGGACATTACACAAAAAGGGAATTTGACGCGTCGTCCCATAACTGCCAATCACTGAGCATCGTGGCCCCGCCCAGCTGACACATGACCTTCTCCATCACAGCCAGCATTACCCTCGCCGCTCATTACCTCATTACCTCGGCACTTGTTCCTGTCAGACATAGGTCATGAGTGCGCAAGACAGGCAGGTGGTAAAATTTTTACTGCGATCATGAACAGGAAACATTGGATGGCAAGGCAGCTAATGAGTGAGTAGGTGTATTGAAACATTACACGCACACTGTTACATGCATGCACAGCCACATGCATGTACACTGTTACATGCACACACACTGTTATGTGTGTGCACAGTCCCATGCATGCACAGTTACATGTATGCAAGTTCCACGTGTGCACACTATCACATGCACACTGTCACATACATGCAGAGTTCCATATGCGCACACATGGTTACATGCATGTAAGTTATATGTATGCACACTGTCACATACATGCATACTGTTACATACACGCATACTCCCATGCATGCACACAGTTACATGCACGCACTGTTACACGTACGGACCACTGGCTGATGCGAACAGTTAACATGCTCAGCTGCTAACTGAAAGGTCGAAGGTTCCAGTTTATCCAGAGACGTCTTGAAAGAAAGACCTGGTGATCTACCTCCCCCAAATCATCCACTGAAAACCCCTGGAGCTTGTCCTACCCACAGACACGTGGCGTCACCCCCTAGAGCTCGTCTTACCCCGAGACACATGATGTCATCCCCTGGGGCCCAGTCCTACCCCGAGATACGTGGCATTACCTCCTGGAGACTGTCCTACCCTGAGACATGTGGCATCACTAGGAGCTGGAGTTGGCTCAGCACCAGTTGGTCAGTTACACATATGTGTTTGGTGCAGTCATTGAATCACATGCTAATTTCCTGTGCATATTATTCTTCAGTAAAAAGTTAAAAGGTCGTCACTCCGATGTCTGGTGTGACACTGCCATGTTGGGCACGACTGTTATCCCCAGGGACTGGGTTTCTGTGACCCTCCTGCTCTGCCAGGTCCATGTTTTCCTTCTGTGTCCTTGATTCCAACCTTTACAGAGACAGTGACTCTGTGGTGTGTTGAGTGTTGAGAGAAGCTGCTTGCTCTGCTGGTCACAGCAGCGGGGAAGACCACCCCTCACTCCCCACTTCCGGGTGTTCCCTTCTCATCAGTGCAGCAGCTGCCCACTCACACCCAGAACTCACATCTTCCCTCACATACAGACCAACACCCTTACCTTGTGTTGTGTGGCTGTTGGGCCCCAGGAAGACCTTCCAAAGCCAGCCCTGTGACACAGAAGCCCAGAGGGCGCAGAAGGTGTCACATCCTTGGTTCGGAAAGGCCACTGTGCAGATGTGGGGAAGGCAGTCGTCATGCCTGGAGCATGGTCCCCCAAAGGACCTCAGAGCTCCCCCAGGTGACACCTTCACAGCTGGCCCCCATCTTCCCAGGGAGCAGGTGTCCGCAGACCTGAGACAGGTGACATGCGTTACAACGGTCACCATCGAGCACAAGTCTGCACTTTGGGCCTCGTCACGCTCCTAATGACTGAGACACTCCCTACCCTTTTGGGAGTGTTCCATGCCCGCTTGGCTCACAGGGAAATGGCAGCACTGACGTTGACCTGCCCAGGTAGGCAGCTGACCAGGGAAAGGCCAGGGGTCAAATCCCCGCTGGTCTGAGCCTTCCTCTGACCTTCAGGGCTGCATGCCTCCAGGTTGGTGGCCGTCTTCTTCAGCAGGGTGGTTACTGTTGGTGTCAGTGCCTATGACGTCGGCCCTGCCTATCCCGCTCCAGCCCTTCCAGGTCCAGCGCTAGCCCCGCCCCTCTCTGCACAGCCCCGCCCCTCCCGGCACAGCCCCGCCCAGCACACCCCGCCCTGCACAGCCCCGCCCCTCCCTGTCCAGCCCCTCCAGCACAGTCCGCCCCGTCCAGCACCGGCCCCACACGGGTTGCAGGTCAGACCGCAGTGATACGTAGGGTCTCGCTGGCCGACTCCCACAGGTAGAGCTCAGGGCTTTCTCCCTAGTCTCAGTCTGCACGCTCCGCTGAAGCCTGTCCACCACGCGTGGCCTGCTAGTGTCTGAAACACCGGCGGTGGCGTGGGTTCCAGCCCTGCGGCACCACGCAGGCCAGCACATTGTGGTGCCCTGACAGACGGGCGGCGCTGTGTGTATTTCTTATTACACGTGTGGACTCTGATTAGATACGTGACACGTTACTGCGTGTGTGTGTGTGTGTGTACGTGGGCTCATCCTGCGCATGCCACCCATTCTGCCCCTCCCACTCGGAGTTCTGCCCTCATCTCCCAAATGGCGAGTGGCCCCGAGGACTCTGGGAGCGGGCGCAGGCAGTGGGGGTGGGGACGAGCTGGACAATAGGATCTTGTTTGCTCTGTGGGTCAAGCATGGCCCCGCGGGCGCTGGCTCCGTGCAGACTCAGCACTCGCCCTGAGCCCGAGGAGGCTAATCAGAGGGCTTGCTCCCGGGCGCGCCTGGCTCCACATCACAGGCTCGGCCAGGCTGTTTGGGTCAGGAAGCTGGGGACATGTGTCGTGGCGGAGAACAAACCAGGGCGGCGGAGGGCCGGCCGCCGGGCCCCCAGCCCTAGCAGTTTATCAGTTTCCTCCTCCCTTCTGGCCGGTACCTGGAGGCCGGGGCCCTGTGACACAGGATGTTCCCAGCAGTTTGGATATTTCCTCCGCCGTCTGACTGATGTGTCCGAGAGAAAGTCCTGGGTTCTCGAGGGACGCGGCTGTAGAAACTCCAAAACACAGTAATAACAAAGCCATAAATCCAGGCCGCGACAGCCGCCCTCAAAGCAGGCATCCGCCCGGGCCACATGGTGTGGCCGCCACAGGCCAGGACTCGGTTGTGCTCAGAGTCCTAGGGAACGGGGTGCAGTGGGGGTGACGTTTTCTGTGGGTTGGGGTCACAGCTGCCTGCTGTCAAGGGAATGAACAAAGCTCTCCCATGTGTAACAGCAGTGGACCTGGGGGGGGGCAGGGCTCGGGCCACAGGGGGTGCAGTGGGGCCAGACCAAGCGTGAATCCCACCTCTGTCCTCCTGTAGCTTTGGTTCCCTCCTCTGTAAAATGGGCTCCAAGAAGCCCTGGTGGTGCAGCGGTTAAGGCTTCGGCTGCTAACCGGAGTGTCAGCAGTTCAAACCCACCAGCTGCTCCTCAGGAGAAAGATGGGGCAGTCTGCTTCCGTAAAGATCACAGCCTTGGAAGCTACCTGGGGCAGTTCCACTCTGTCCTACAGGGTCTGTGTGAGTCGGAATCGACTCCCCAGCAGTGTGTTGGGTTTGGGTTTTGCTTCCGTAAAGATCACAGCATTGGAGACCCTGTGGTGCAGTTCCACTCTGTCCTCTAGGGGCGCTGTGGGTCGGAATGGACTCCACGGCAGTGGGTGTGGTTTGGGCTTTGCTTCCGTGAAGACTGACAACCTTGGAGACCCTGTGGGCAGTTCCACTCTGTCCTCTAGGGGCGCTGTGGGTCGGAATGGACTCCACGGCAGTGGGTGTGGTTTGGGCTTTGCTTCTGTGAAGACCGACAGCCTTGGACACCCTGTGGGGCAGTTCCACCCTGTCCTCTGGGGGCGCTGTGATTTGGCAGTGCCTCCACAGCAGTGGATTTGGGTAAAGTGTTTGAATGATTATGGTTGTTGCCATGGAGTTGGCTCTGACTCAAATACAGCAGAGTGAGAGGTCGCCATCTTTGTGGTGCCCGGGTCCCTGGCTGTGGCTGGTGCGTGTGTGGAGCCTCCCAAGCCCCGGGGCTCATCTCCCGGCACCATGCTGGACGGTGTTCCCTTGTGACCCACCGGGTTCTCCCTGCTACGTTTAGGAGGTCCACCAGCAGGCCTGCCTTCCTCTGCTCAGCCTGTGCAGCACGAGTGCCCCCGCTGGTGTTTGCAACACTGGAGTCCTAGCTTCCAGCATCACGGGCCCTTGCAAACCAGCACAGGACAGCAGACCAATCAGCACCCGCTGGGGGGTTTTGTTGGGAGAACTAAAGGAGGCAGGAGGCCAGGCAGCCAGTGGGTGCCCACCTTAGTTCCCTTTTACCCTTTCTCATCTCAACCAGCAAGTCGGCAGCTGAGTATCAATCAGCCGGTGTCCAATCTGAAAACAGAAGCCACCCTCAGTGCCTCGGACAGAGGGCTCTACCTCAGGGGTGATTTCACAGGCGACGGGGCAGTGCAGACACAGGCAGGGGTGTCACGTCACCACGGGAAGTGGCACCGGCAGAGAGTCACTGCCACACCTTGGGCAGCGGGGAGATGGGGCTGGGAAGCCCAGGGGCCCGGGCCACTGGTGGAAGCTGGAATCGGCAGTCCTGTTGTGTGGGGATGGGAACTATGGAGAGAGGGCTGTTCCCAGGGGAGCTGGGGCCATGAAGGAGGTGCAGCCACCGCTGGAGAGAGTAGAGGGGGCAGAGATATCCCGGCCTTTCCCTGGCTCCTACCCATGGGCTCCCATCAATGCCTCCCATTGGCTGCATCTGCCCAGAGCCAGAGAGAAGGGATCCTGGGAGATGTAGTTCCCTGTGAGTCCCTGGGGAGTGCAAAGGATGAACATGCAGTTGCTAATGAAACAGTTGGGGGGTTCAAGTCCACTCAGAGGCACCTCGGAAAAAGTGCTGGTGATCTGCCTCCAAAAGCCAGCCTTTCAAGTCCCGCAGGTGACAGTCCTGCTCTGAGACGCATGGGGTCACCACGAGTGCCCATCAGCTGCACGGTGGTGACGACCTCGTCCCCCATCGCGCAGACCTGGAAACCAAGTCTTGGCGAGGCGAGGGCTAAGGGCCTGGCCATGGGCTCAGGACAATGCTGCTTCCTGACTCAGCTCAGAGTCCTCCTGGCCCAACCCGGCATCCCCACCTTACTTGATGTGGAAATACCTTACACTTTCTGCATCGTATGCCTCGTGTCATGTATTACATACAATCTTGCCATTATATGGATTATATGATAATATCTCAGAGAACACATCGTATTTGGTGAAGTAGAGGCCAGTAAGGGGCAGGGAGACCTGTGGTGACATGGGGACGGGCTTGAACCTGCTGGCAGTTGAGGCTGATGCAGGGTTCGGCCGGGCTCCGTCTGTCGTGTGTAAGGGGCTGCGAGTAGGGCTGACTGAGGGCAGTGGCCTGTGACATAATGTTGTCCAAAGTGAGAATGTGTTTGTAACTAGAATATCACAAGGGGTGTGGGTGTTATAACACGTCATGCCATGCGTGGAGACTGAGGGGATCGAGGTCATTTTGGCTACGGGATCGCGTGCCTCTGTGGGATGTTTGGAGACATCCGTTGAGTGGTAAAGCCAACTGGGGGCGCTCGGGCACCTGAGGTCTGGAGGGAGCTTTGGGCTTTGGGAAAGACAGGCCTGTGCCACTGCCCCCCAGTCGATTCTGACTCAACGACCCCAGAGGACAGAGAACTGCCCCAGAGGGTTTCCAAGGCTGTCATCTTGATGGAAGCAGAGTGCCACTCTTTCTCGCGGGAGCAGCTGGCAGGTTCAGACCACTGACCTTGCAGATAGCTGCTGAGTGCTTAACCACTGCACCACCAGGGCTCCCTGGAAAGACAGGCAGGGGCTCTTCATCCTGAGGCCCCTTAAAGGCAAGAGCAGCTTAGACAGGAAGGGACCTGGGCAGAAGTGCCCCCTGGCCGTCCACATCCCAGCAGTGATGGTCACTGCTCGGGCCTCCCTGGCTGGCCCAGCCCATCCTCCCTGCAGGCCCTGCCCCTCACAGGTGAGACGGGGGTGGCAGACTCCTGGCTCCCCCAGGCCCAGCCCCTGGGCAGGAGCAGACAGTCCTGACTCAAAGATCCCAGCTCGTCCTGCGGGACTGGAAAAGTTCCAGACCTAGTTAGCTGGGTTCGGAGCAGTGGAAAGTTCTCAGGAAATCTCTGACCATCAGAACTGGCCTCGGGCCCCAGGGGAGTGCTTGAGTGTGTCTTATATATACACCCCTCTTCCGACTTCCTATAGGAATCCTTGCCATCGAAAAATAAAATAAAATGACTCAGGTCGCTTCCCCATGTGAGCGTTTCAGAGAGTCAGCGCGGCTGGTCAGTCAAGGCCACTGGCCCCAGCTTTGTGTGAATCTGCAGCTGTTACTGAGCTGCACTGTGCCTCAGTTTACTCCTTAACTGGCAGGGAGCAGAGAGGAGGGTATCTGTGCGATGTCTCCGAGGCCCGGACGGCCTCTTGCGAAGAAAGGCCCGGGAGACAGGCCGCCCTTCAGAGCCTCCGGGTACCAGCTTAGCCGCGCCCCGACCCTTGTGAGCTTGGGCGAGAGCTGCCTTCTCTGGGCCTCGGTTTGCTGCTCTGTGAAGTGGGCTCTTCCTTGGGTTCTACCTCACAGGACAAACTTCCCAGGGGAGTGCATTCGTTAGGACTTAATACAGTGCATACCCACGTGGGCTTGTCAAGGTCCATGCCCAGGAAAAAGCAGCTTCAACAAGAGGGGGCAGTGATTGTCATTCCTGATTGAGAGACGCTTCCTCGGCCAACCCCCTTCTTTTACTCAGGACACGGTGGCCACTCAACACTCAACATTGGTCCTGAAATTTGGTTCACGGGACAAACGTCAACAGTGGTGATAGAGCTGGTCCCGGGGCGAGTGGGAACTTCTAGAAGGGCAGGTCTCATGAGGGGATGTGCTGCCTCAGTAGGGGTGGAGGAGTCCAGGGCAGAGATGAGTCCATGAGAGGCAGGCCCCCACTGACATGGGTGGGCTTCCTCCCGCTGGGGGGTGGGAAGGGCCCCAGGCCCTGAGCCTTAGCCAGCATGGTGTCCTCCTCCAGGGAGTGGCCCTCCTTGATGTGGTTGTTGGTGTTGGTGTTGTCAGTCGGCTCCGATTCACGGCCACCCCGTGGACAGCAGAGCAGTGCCCAGTCCTGCGCCACCCTCACGGTCCTTGCTGGGTCCGAGCCCATGGTGGCAGCCACTGTGTCAGTCTATGGACGGTCTGCCCTTTGTCACTGCTCCACTGCTCTGCCCCGCATGATGTCCTCCTTCAGGGACGGGCCCTTCCGATGCCATGGTTAGGCTCCCTCTGTGACGTCTTCCTGCACATCCTGCCTCTGCTTCAGAGCCCATCTCTTCACACTCAGAGAGGTAGCTGACGTCTGTTGTCTGGCCGGACTCAGGTCCCGGTCACCATTGCCCGGGGGTGCCCCTGGCCATGTGGCGGTTGTTAGAGCAGGGCTGGGAACCTGCACTGGGTGCTGAACCCACGTGCCAGACACGTGCTCCCTCTTGCCAGTACACAGCCCCAGCAGATCTGGGGTGGTGAGCGGCACCCCCAGTTCCACCCAGCAGATGCTGTGTTGTGTGAGCTGCCCCTGGAAGGTGTGTGTCTCAGGTGCGGACCCTGGGGCCGCGTGTCCACAGGGCAAGGTGACAGCCGCAGCGTCTCCTGTCTCAGGAATCCTCGTGGAGACCGGGCCGAGCAGCCTTCGGCCGACTCCAGGAAGACTCGGCCCCGCTTTCCCAGAGCCCAAGGCTTCCTCACTTTGGGAACGTGTTGTTTTTGAACTTGAGCCCATTGCGGACCTGGCCCTCGATCAAAGAGGGGCTTTGTTTTTCCTGAAAGTGCTCGGACAGCCCAGCTCAGCGGGATTCCAGGTGTGGTGACACGGTGCTTCCTCTGCGGCCGCGGCCCTCCCCGAGGCCTGGCCCCTGGTCCCTGCTCTCAGGCCCGTTGCCTGCACTTGAGGTTGGGGGACCAGGAGTCGGCCCAGCGCAGGTCCCCATCTGCGTTCACAGCAGCTGCGAACTCGCCTCCCTGACTCTGTTCTCACGCTGGAAGTGGGGGTGACAACGGTAGTCATGACCCCACTTCAGAGGGGACGGTCTGGACCCTGTGAGGAAGCGGAGGGCACTTGCCCAGTTTCACGAGGGCACTTGCGGCAAAGCCTTCAGCAGCCTGGTGCCTTGCTTGGCATTGCCTGACTTCGGGGGGTGGCCTGAGCGCGCTCAACGCCCTCCTGAGGCCCGGCCCTGCTGAGGCTTTCCGAGGCTCTGAGCCCCTAGCCCTCTGCAGTCAACGCTCCAAGCTGTCCCCTCAGTGGGGGCTGGCCGTGTGAGTACCCCCAGTGCCCTCACCCTTGAAAGGAGAATCCACAGAGCACCCCCAGGAGTGCACCCCACCGGCCCCAGGATACCCCCTCATCTGCCCCCACAGACTGACTGTCCCCCTTTCCCATCTCATGGCCAGCCCTTCCAGGGGCCCTGACATCACCTCCAAGTCACTCTGTGCCCAAACCCTTGTCCCTGGGTCTGCTCTGGGGGACCCAGCCTGGACAGCACTCAGTCACCATTGTCCGCAGTGGCTGTGTGGCTGGCTGAGTTCCGGTTCCGGGTGGTGGTGGTGGTGAAGGTCTTGTCTTCTCTCAGGGAATGTGCCAGCCGGGAAGCGTTCCTCTCCTGTTGGTTTTGGCATTTTTAAATTGTGGTAAAACACGTGCCATTCCCACCATTTCACACGTGTTTATGCGGTGACGTTATGTCCGGTGCATTGTTTAACTGTCACCAGCATCTGTTTCCAGATTCTTCCGTCGCCTTGAGCTGTGACTTGGTGCCCCTCGGGGAGTGGCCGTGGAGGCAGGGGAGGCAGCTCTGGCCTCCGTGTGACGCGGGCCTGGATTCCAGGTGAACTGAACTTCCTGGCCACCGGGTCTACACCATGCAGTTAAATATGGACGACATAGTTGTTGACAGCGGTTGGCGAGGACGGCCGGGGTACAGCACCTGCTAACTGAAAGTCTGGGGGATGGATTCCACCCGGAGTTGCCCCAGAAGGAATGCCTGGCCACCCGTGTCCCCAAAAATCAGCCACTGAGCCTGTAGGGGGGAAGGGAGCGCTCCTCTGATGCACGTGGGGGGCAACACGGCGGATGGACCCTGTGCAATGATACGGGTCACATGGTGCCTGAATGCTCCCGGCATTTCTGTGTCCACCTCTGATTGCCTGGCTGCAAATGGGCTCTGGTGTTGTCTTTCCCGATCCACCCAGTATCACATTACAGAGGAATTTCAACAGATTTGCCTGAAAGATTGGACGAGTCCCCTCCGCTGACTGCCGGGTCTGTGGGCTTATCAAGTGTGGCTGCCGGGCGTGGCTTCTTGTGTGGCTGGTGTCTGCACCCCCTGCACCCTGACGTGGTCAGGGATGCCAGCATTTGCTGACACTTGAGAAACTGACGGGGAGTGTGGTAGGGGAAAGACCTCCAGAAAGGCCCTGAGTAGGGCTTGCACATGCTGACCTTTCTCCTGGCCAGCTGGGTCACGCTGTGAGGGCGTGCTGCTTGGGAGTGGGCTCTGGAGCTGGCTGGCGTCGAGCTGAGCGACCTTGGGCGAATGAATCGATCTTTCTGTGCTGGAGAGGCCCGTCTACGGGTTCCCACAGAGCTGCCTGCCGGGAGTGGACTCAGATCATGCTCAGGGTTGGCTGCTGGCTTTCCTTTGAGAGAGGCCGTTTCTACCTTTGCAGGTGCAGTTCTATGCTTGAGAGAGAGAATTTACATTGATATACTTGTACGTATTGATGCACTGGGGCAGTAGCTCTATGGAAGTAGACTGCCCAGTCTTCCTTCCGAGGAGCGGCTGGTGGGTTTGAACAGCCATCCTTCTGGTCAGCAGTCAGATACCTTAGGCATTACGCCACCAGAGCTCCTGTTATACTTGTACATAGTTTCAGGGTTTGCATGTATGTTTCTATGTTACTCAGCCTCCTCTAGTTTCTCCTCCTCTTCTCTTGAGGTCAAGTTCACATCACAAAGTGTTAACCATTATGTGCGATTTGTGGCATTTAGCACTGTCACAGCCTTGTGCACCCAGCACCCTGCTCTCGTTCCAGCACGTTCTCATCACCCACAA
Source organism: Orycteropus afer afer (assembly GCF_000298275.1). Taxonomy (NCBI): domain Eukaryota; kingdom Metazoa; phylum Chordata; class Mammalia; order Tubulidentata; family Orycteropodidae; genus Orycteropus; species Orycteropus afer. Next base: position 10,946,892 of record NW_006921644.1, on the reverse strand, counting down.
GGAAACCCCACATCTGTTAAGCAGTTGCTCATTGAGATGTCATGATTACCAGCCACGATTATTTCACGACTCCAGTGTGCACAGGAGGTGTGGTGCGGCTCCCGCCCCGGGGGCCTCATGTTCGCCGAGGGCCTTTGTGGTTGCCAGCGCCAGTCTGGTCGATTCCGACCCCTGACAGACTGTTGGCAGGTACCCAGTGAACACCACTGGCTCGGAAAGGGCACATAGCAGCCCCAGCTGCAAACACAAGACAGGTGGTGCTGGAGTTTATGGTGGAGACTGGACACGGGCTGTGTGAGAAGTGCTTGGGCTTTTCATTCCCTGGAGAGCTAGCACCGTCAGAGCCCCGTGGCCTGTACTAGCACAGGACTCACTCGCTCTTCACCCACCCGGGCACGGTGACTACAGACATCACCCTTCTGCCCAGAAGGAAACTGGGGCTCAGGGAGGGGAGGGATCGTGACAAGTGGGCATGGTGAGATTCGAACCCATCCCACCTGACTGGGGAACCCCTCTCCTCATGTTCGTCACACTTTGTACGAACTTGGCGTGCCCCGAGACAGCCTCCCATCCCTCCCTGATGCACAGGGACCTTCCTCCCGCACCGTGGGGAGCTCTCCAGTGCGCAGACCGCTGGGTCGTCTAAGGGGCTGTGTCCCCAGATGGTGTTTGTGTTTGTTCTCGGCCTGGTGCGAGTTTTTCCATTCTCTTTGGGTGGAGAGATGTTTTGGATAAACAAGCCTTTCTGTTGTTGTGAGTATTTCAAAGGCCCGCCGGCCATGAGAGGTCCGCTGGCCGGCGGCACCGGGAACAGACCGTTGTTTCAGATATTGATCCTTATCAGCCCCTGTCCCTGTTCACTCAGGAAAAACATCTGGTTCCCAAGCGTGGCACTTTGAAGGCACCAGTGATAAGGGACTGAATGTGTCGTAAAGCGATGGGCAGCTTGCCCCCACACACTGGCCTGTCGGACAGAGAGGCTTCTCCCGGGACGTGAACTATGGCTGGGAATTTAATGCCGTCAGGGAGTTCAGTGTGAAAGGCAAAATGGACAACGTCTGACTGTTGTTTCCAAGCCATGAGCACAGACCAATGAGGCACTCTTCTCTCCTCCCACCTCTTTCTTCCTGCTGTGAACACTGGGAAGGACGTAATGTCTGGAGCAGCAGCAGCCTCCTTGTGACCATGAGGACAGGCTTGAACAGAAAGCTCCTCTGGGAGCGGCAGGTTTTGGTAGCTGTGCTGTTAGGATCTGATGTGCTGCCTCATCCCTGTGGAGTAGATGGTTTGCATCCCATATGAGACTGGGTCCCAAATGAAACCCACATCACCTCAGGGTTTCTCCCAGTGTTTTTCTCAACCATGGAGCCCCTTCCAAGAGGCACGGACATAGGAAGCAAAGGGCTAGGGCTTGGTGCTTATAGAAACGAGAGCTGAGTCCTGGGGTTGGCAGGGACAGCTGGACGGGGGGCTGGAAGAAGCAGTCTCCCCAAGAAGCATTCCCAGGGCTGGGGCCGGGCTGCTGTTTGGGCCCGTGCTCGTCTACACCTGGCGAGGGCTGGCTTCCCCTGTGAACAGGCCCTGGGTCACCTTGGCCCCAAGGCCACTGCACCTCCTCTGTGACATCCCAGAGTTGTCCTTAGACAGAGCCAGCTCCTTAGAGGTGGACCTCAGCGGGAATTGACTCACCGAGTTCACCACATCCTTGGGAAAGGCCGTTCTGCTTGGTGTATCAGGTCATCAGCCAACTCCCTAAAAGGAGGAGAAATACTGACTCTCTTAAATAAATCCTACATGGTGCTGTGGCTGTCACTGGGGTGGCCGTCACTTGTGGTGGCCATCACTGGGGTGGCTGGCACTGGGGGTGGCTGTCACTGGGGTAGCTGTCCCTGAGAGTAGCTGTCACTAGGGTAGCCATCAGTGGGGGTGGCCATCAGTGGGGGTGGCCGTCACTGGGGGTGGCCTTCACTGGGTGCTGTCACTAGGAGTGGCCATCACTGGAGGTGGCCGTCATTTGGGTGGCCTTCACTGGGGTGGCCATCCCTGGGGGTGGCTGTCAGTGGGGTGGCTGTCATTGGGGTGCTGTCACTAGGAGTGGCCATCACTGGGGTGGCCGTCCCTGGGGGTGGCCGTCCCTGGGGTGGCTGTCATTAGGGTGCTGTCACTAAGAGTGACCATCACTGGGGTAGCCGTCCCTGGGGGTGGCTGTCACTGGGGTGGCCGTCCCTGGGGTGACCTTTGCAGCTTGCCCTGCCTCCTCCTTCCACTCTGTTGATTGTGCCCAACGTGCCCTGGCTGGCCTAAGCCATTCCATCTGTGGGTTGACCAGCGTGCTGGGGTCCTGAGCCTTGCAGAGGGCACAGCTCTTAAATGCCGGCCGCCCACCTGTGTCTGTGGGAACCACTGTACAAGCACTGATTCCTCTTTGTCGGCCTAAGGCACCCACTGTGCAAGGTACTTGCCCAACGTCAGCACAAGTAGGTGATGGAGGCAGGACGTGACATTGCGCCTGTTGAAGTCCAGACTTTGTGCTTTGAACCATCAAGAGGGCAGAGGTGCACGGGCTATGCAGGGTGTGTTCCACCCCCACCCCCCTCCTCCCCCACAGCCCTACATGGAAGGGGCACCGAGGAAGTCCCAGAGTGAGCTTGTGGCTGCCATGTTGGCCACCTCTTAGCACAGCAGCTGGAACCTTCCATAGACCAACTGCATCTGGAACACGCACTGGGATTCACTGGGAGCCCATGCCAGCCCGACCCCCAGCACCTCAGGGTCCTATTCTGCCCAAAACAAGAGAGATACAAAGACACAGGCCCACAGCGTGAGTCCCCTAAGGGGCTTCTCCAGTGTTAGGGGGCCCTGGAGCCTTTGCTCTGGCAGCCTCAGCTGGCCTCTGGACGGGGGTTCTAAGGCTGATACCAAAGAGCCACTGCCTTCAAGTCGCTTCCAGCTCATGGTGACCCCAGAGCACAGAGTGGAACTGCCCCAGGGGGTTTCCGGGGCTGTCATCCGTGCGGAGGTAGCTCCCTCCCGTGGAGCAGTGGTGGGTTCAAACCGCTGGCCCTTTGGTTAGCAGTCGAGCGCTTCTCCTGCAGCACCACCAGAGCTCTGGGTTGGCTGACAGCACCTCGCCTGTCACAGGGGCTTTGTTGAGCAGATGCCCCCCCCCAGTGTCAGCCTCGGCCCCCCTGAGCTGAGATTGTGTCTCCGTTTGCCGGGGCCTGAAGGGCAGGTCCCGGGGGCGGGGGTGGTGGCTCACCGGGCTTGGTGGCTGGCCTGACAAAATCTGGGCCACATCCTGTCATTCCTCACAGACACCCCCTCACCGCCCACTTCCGTATGCCCCTGGCTTTCGGCGCAGTCACTGATAACCTGTGACCCAGAACAAATCCATCTGCGACGTCCGTTAGAGCTCCCTGAAGTCCCAGAGCTATCGCTTAAACGTGTCACCCACCTTGAAAGCTACCACACTGGGACCCTCCTGCCTGGCTCAACGCCGCACACGCAGAAGGTGCTTTAGCTGAGGGTGTCGTTGGCAGCTGATGTGCGTGGAAGCTCCTTGCCATCGGGGTCCTAGCGTCTGGCAAGGGCATTGGGTTTTGGTCCAAATGGTGAACATGCTCGACTGTTAACTGAAAGGCTGGAGGGTCAAGTCCACACAGAAATATCTCAGAACAGCGGCCCCTGGGTGATTTGAACGGCTAACCCTGGTTACTAGTGAGCCCTTAGCCGTTAGGGCCAGCCGTCACTCTTGTCAGTTGCCATGGGTCAGTTCCAACTCCGCCACCCCACGGGTGCTCTGTGGAATCTCCAAGGCTGTCATCTTAGGAAGCAGACCACCAGGCCTTGTTCTGAGGCGCCTCTGTGGGTTTGAACCGCCCACCTTTCTGCAAGCAGCCACCTGCTTAACTGTGGGAGCCACCCAGAGACTCCTCGCAGACCTTAGCGACGGAGCTGAAGGCCTGCACTGCCTCCCATTCCTCTCATTTGTTCCCTAGTCGTAACCGCCGCCCGCAGCCGGGATGGTTCCAGATGCATGTTTCTCTATTCTTAGTACCCACGTAAGAGGAGCTCTGCGGCACAGTGGTTAAAGCGCTCGGCTACCAGCCAGAAGGTCGGCATTCAAACCCATGAGCTGCTCTGCAGGAGAAAGATGAGGCAGTCTGCTCCAGTGAAGACTGGCAGCCTTGGCACCCTCTGGGGGCAGGTCCTCGGTCTCGATCCACATGAGTACCCGAAACAATCCGTGGTCTCGGTTCACAGATATGTTTTTAGTTGTAGAAGTGTCCACGTTTCTTGCTCTCCTCGTCATGACCACTGCCTCTGCCTGTCTGCAGCGGCTGGCTTCCTGTCTGGGGATCTTCTCGCCACCTCAGCCGCCACTCCCGGTTCCATCCTCCCCAGGCCCGGGCCAGCCCAGCCTTCCTCTCCACATCCTCTTGAAGTATGGAAAAGGAGGTGGGGGAGCAGGCAGGAAGCTGACCCCTGAGGCACCAGACAGCCTTCTGGTGATTCTATTCCATCATCCCAGGCACCCAGGAAGACGGGTGTGTTAGCCTCCTTTCAAAGGGGAGGAGCTGGCTGAGGCTCAGAGAGGCTGAGTGGTGTTCCTAAAGTCACACAGGTCAAACCAAAGCAAGCCTGTCGCCATCGGTCAATTCCAACTCACAGTGACTTCATGTGACTGCGTAGAGCTTTCCCACAGTGCTTCCTAGGCTGTCATCGCTTAGGGAGCAGACCATCCCTTTCCTCTTGAGGAGCAGCCATTGGGTTCAAACCACCGGCCTTTAGGTTAGCAGCTAAATGCCTTAACCACTGGGCCAGCAGGGCTCCTGCTGATCCTAAATTCATGCTTTTTCCGAAGGACGAGGGAAAAAGCCCGCCCCCCCACCCAGCAAGCGTCAAGCCTCCTCTCAGTCCTGGTGCTGTACGCGGATCCTCTGGGCTGAGATGGACCCTTTTGCAGCTGACAGGAAGGGGGGTGTGGGTGTGGGCGGAGGGGGTGGGCCGGGAGCTGCAGTCACAGGGGGGCTTCCCCGTCTCTCTGAAGCAAGCAGCCCTGCGTCAGAGTCTAAAGGGCTTTCTGCTGAGGCCCCCCCGCCCCCCCCCCCAAGCAGGCTGGTGTGGAACGGCAGCCTGGTGCATCTGCAGCCCGGGGCTCACGTGGGTTTACCTTCATGTGACCCAGACATTCTGAACACTGCACCCTGCTGTGAGAGTCAGCTTCTGGCACCCAGAGGCCACGCTCACTCACTGTTCCCGTTCATTGTGAGTTCAGGAATGCGGTGGCTCCGACGGGCTCTGTACACGACCTCCCATTGACCTCAGTCCTGTCAGACCGCCTCTCACCTGCCTGAGAGGCCTATCCCCATTTCACCAGTGGCTCTGGTCAGATGAGCTGGAAGGAGCCTGGATGTCCCCGTGGCCTGGGCCACCTGTCCCAAGACCCACCTGTGCCCTTCCCGGCCTGCATCCATCTTATTTCTGGATTATGGTCGACAGAGTCCGAGTCTGGATCTTCAAAGGGGATGGAAGAGTGGGTAGGGCCGGAAGCTTCATTGTTGGCTTCAGTGGAGAAAGATGAACGCCTGAGTCTTCACACCACCTCTCGTTCTGATCTTTTCCCTGTGCAAGGCGAGGAGATGAGCAGGGGGAGAGGAAAAGGAGGGAAGGAGGAGGAGGAAGATGAGGAAGAGGAAGAGGAGTGACATGAAGGAGGAAGGGGAGGAGAATGCAGTCCCATCGTGTCTGATGCTGAAAGGGAAAGGTAGGCTCAGGTCTCCCCTCGCAGGGTACCACCTGGGCACGGGACACAGTGTGCTCACATCCATCAGCCGTCACCCACCTGGGGCAACTCTTGTACTGTTAGGATGGGCCTGGGGCAGTAAGGCTCTGAGAAGTGCCCGACTGAAATCACCACTTCGCGTTAACCCCTGGCAAGTGGTGAGTGCTGCCATTCTGCCCTCGGGCTCCGCCATCGGGCCGTCGGCAGCTTGATTTAGGGACAAACATTCTGTGTGAGGAGCCTGGAGGATTCGGTGCACACGGGGCTGCCCCTCGAGGTGCAGCCAGGACTTTCTGCCGTATTCCTGGTCTCCTCCCACTGCGAGTCCACTCTTCCGTTGCCACGGTTTGGACCCCTGCCCCCAGCTGAGTGGAGTTGCTCTTTGATGTGAGTGGTTTATTTGGGGGATGATCTTTGGAAGCGGCAGGGACTGTGGTGGTGAGACCACACAGGTGCACTCCTGATCAGAATACCACTGTGGGCACCTGGGTGCATCCCCTTGGGGACAGACGGGACACTGCACAGAGCAGAAGACAGGTGTGTTAGCCTCCTTTCAAAGGGGAGGAGCTGGCTGAGGCTCAGAGAGGCTGAGTGGCATCCTCAGTTCCCATGCCAACAGAAGTTGGGGCTTTACCCACCAGCTGTGCACTGGACGTGGGCGGTGCCTGGGGACAGAGACTCCTGGCCTTTCTGATGGGGTGGGCACCGTACGGCTGGAGCAAGGCCCCGAACAGGCCATGGCACTTGCAAGAGGAAGCCTGGTCCACTGCCTGCTGGGGCCTGTGCCCCCACCACAGCTGGGGTCCGAGCCACCCTTTGGACATTGGGCCCCTGAAGGTGCACAGAATTGCCCCACCCCGTCCCCGCCCCGGAAGCTGTTTTCGGCTGCCAGCAGCAACTGGAGGCCGGCTCTGTGGCTCGCAGGCTCCAGAGAAGACGCTTGTGTTGAGGTCAGCGTCTGCTGCCGCCCCGAGGACCTTGCTTCAGGGATGGTGAGGCCACACGTCTGGCATCCTCAGCACCAGATCAGGCCCGCGGCTCGGGAAGATGGGTGCAGAGGCTGCGGGGTGGCTGTCGTGCAACTGGACTGGCGAGGTGAGCGGAGCCCGACAGCCACGGGGGAAGCCTGCTGTGTTAGCCTGAGGAGTACCCACAAGGGCTGCCACCAACAGACTGGTATCTGATGGAGTGCCTCCAGGGGAGTCAGGTGGGGGAGTCTCCCTGTTTGTGGGACCCCTGCCCACTTATCTACAGCTCAGGGCTGCTTTCAGGGAGCAGGGAAGACGCTGCCATCTTTCCAGCTCTTGGGATGCGTGGAGGTGGGGCAGCCCCCGGAGCTCACCTGAGCCCGATGGACAGGAAGTGGGGAGGGGACCAGGGCTCTGTGACTGTTATCATGCCCATTTTAAACCTGGGGGCCATGGGCTGTGCAGAGGAAGGAATCTGAAGGCAGCCAGGGCTGTGTGCTTGGTCCCCAGGAGGGGCTGCTGGTCACCCCCCTCCCCTTGGAGAATGATCCATTTAAACTTCTGCACTGTCTAGACTTGTTATCTGGGCCCTAATTCCTGCACGGCCAGCAAGGCAGCGGCGGGGAGGTCGAGATAGCAACAGAGTGAAGTCATGGGCATGAATCCTACAGCAGGAAGTTGACTCCAGGGGCGATGGATGAGTGTGGGGCTGGTGCCCGCTCGGGGGCAAGATAACGCGTCTAGACTGCGATGACCATTTCCTCCCCTTCCTTAGGTGTCCTGCCGGCCAGCTTCCTGCCTCCCAGGCCTCTCGACAGCACCAGCACAGGAAGGCCCGCTCCTTCCAGGCTTCAGGGGCTCTGGGGACTCTCGCCGTGGCTGGGCTGGGGGCCTTCTCGAAGCCGTGGCAACAGCGGGGCCCGCAGGCCTTTCTGGCAGGGCCATGCTGTCACTTTGTCATTTCTGAGAGTTCAAGGGGTCAGGGGAAAAATGACGTTTTCTCCTGCTGGCCTCCAGAGGTCAATGGAAGGTCATTGGTGGGACCATGAGGACACACGCTGATGTCAAACAGACGCCAACATTTCCACGAGTCCTGGGGAAAGAAAGACCACAGAACACGGCTTATCTGAGACGCCCCGGGAGCTGCGGAGCACCGTGTAACCGCCAGTGTCCACAGCGGCTCACCCCATTGGCCCATGTGCACACTGGGTGATCCTGAGTCCTGGAGCAAGGGCTGCTGGGCAGAGAGGTCAGGAGGTCACAAGATTCAGTCCCCGGCCTCCAGGTGAGATTCTCCAAGCAGTGTACTCAAGGCTGTTCTAAGAACCAGGGACCCAAGTGCAGACGGTAGGAGGTGGAAGGCCTTGTGAACACCTGTGCGAGTTGATGAGGTGGTAATCCCCGCCAGCTGTTTCCAGGCCCTGAGCACAGCCAGTGCCACAGGCTTGGACAACTGTGCAACAATGTGTGGGGGGACACTGGTGTGCAGAGGAGACACTGTCAGAACAGCCACGGCTACCACAGCAACAGCATCCCCTGCATCAGAGACAACCATCAGAGACCATCAGCACCTGCCATACACATCAAGGCTAGGCATGGTCCCACTCTCACTTACTCGTCAGACTAAGCCTAGGAGTCCATGAGACAGGTGGTGGTGGTGGGCCATGGAAGCAATCCTGACCCACAGCGCCCCTAGAGGACAGAGTGGAACTGCCCACAGGGTCTCCAAGGCTGTCAGTCTTCATGGAAGCAAAGCCCAAACCACACC
>NW_006921644.1:10928971-10938271 GCF_000298275.1 Orycteropus afer afer | reverse complement strand
AGCCCAAACCACACCCACTGCCGTGGAGTCCATTCCGACCCACAGCGCCCCTAGAGGACAGAGTGGAACTGCCCCACAGGGTCCCCAAGGCTGTCAGTCTTCACAGAAGCAAAGCCCAAACCACACCCACTTCCATGGAGTCCATTCTGACCCACAGCGCCCCGAGAGGACAGAGTGGAACTGCCCACAGGGTCTCCAAGGCCATCCTCTTTACTGGAGCAGACTGCCAGTCTTCCTCCCAGGGAGCCACTGGTGAGTTCAAATTTCTAGTTTTCCGTTTAGCAGCCAAGCACGTAACTACTGTGCTACCAAGGCTCCTTCAATGAGCAGATGAGAAAGAGTGTACAGAGTGCTGCCTTTTGTGTAGGCCAGGGCCTGTGCTGCAGTGACCGTGTGTGCATGTGTGTGTGCACATGTGTGTGTACGTGTGCACTTACCCATGTCGACACAGATGTGTTGATCATAAGCTTACCCACGGACAGCTTTCCCTCTCCACTCTACTGCTCTCTCGGGTGATAAGCCGACTCCCTTTGTGCCGATAAACTGCGTCCCTCCTTCCTGCCACCAGATGTCCCTTGGCCTCTGTGTGCAGTGAGTGCCCCAGCCACAGTCAGTCCTGCCTGCTGGGCCGTCAGCTTCCTCCTCATCCCATCTTCTGGCCACACTGAGGGGCTAGGCCATGGTGCCAGGTACGTCACAGGCTCAGATTGAATTGACCACTGTGTTCTAGACCCTAAGCCACACTGCCCTCCGCCCACCAGAACCCTGAGTGCAGTCAGCAGCTCATGGGGACCAGACCCCTTCCCAGAGGTTCACTGCCTCCTCTGAGGGGGCAACCCCAGGACTCATCAGCGTGCCCATTGAGAGAGGCGGGTCAGGGGTTATCTCCGGCCCCTCCCTCCCAGCTACATCTGCTAAAGCCATCAGGGTCCCCTGGCTTCTCAGCTAGCGCCCAGCTCGGGTTACTGACCTCTGAGTGGGGTGCCCTCTGCAGATTCCAAGGCTGAAAGGACTTTTCAAGATTGAAATAGAGGGCTGCTAGGTGAGGGGGACGGGCAGGCGGGGGACAAAGGGCCATTTCCCCTTCAGAAACAGGGCATCCGGAGGTGTGGGTGCAGGCGCTGAGCGCTTCAGGGGCTGTAATGACATGTGACCATGTGTATGTGCATGGGAGGCCCTGGGGACAGAACTCAAAAGAGGGAGAGAGACAGAGAGGGGAGAGGGAGAGGAGAGAGGTGGAGAAAGAGACACGCACAGAGAAAGACAGAGAGGGAGACACACAGAGACAGAGAGGGAGACACACAGAGACACAGAGGGAGACGCACAGAGATACAGAAGGAGACACAGAGACAGAGGGAGACATACAGAGACAGAGGGAGACATACAGAGACAGAGACACAGAGAAAGAGAGAGATGGGAGAGAAGGATGGGAGAGATAGACACAGAAAAAGAGAAGGACACAGAGAGAAACAGAGCAAGAAAGAAGAGAAAAATAGAGAATAAAAATATAATGCCCACATGGCAGAGCCAATGGGAGACAGAGGGACAGAGAGAGAGAGGATGGAGACAGAGAGAGGTGTTACCCACTCAGGCCACCAGAAGGCTGCCCAGTCACAGCTGGCTTTCTCACAGTGGGACACTGGCCTGCTGGCACCTGGCTGGGCCTGTCTCACACCTGTGAAGGAGGACCAGTACTTCCTCTATCCAAGACCACCTTGCTGAGGATGTGTGCTGCGGGGGGCTCGTGTGCAGGCAGAAGACGTGACAGTAGCTCTTGGTTTCTGTGTCTGTGCACCTCGGTCTTCGGACATCATTTACGTCATACGTCCATTGATTTGTATCTGTGCCCAACAACACTGATGGAGCACCTACTGTGTACAGGGATGGTTCCAGCTGCAGGGAATCCAGGGTCAGGCTGACAGACGTGAGTCCTGCCGCCGGGGGGCACACTCATGGAAGAAGAGAGTAAACAAGAAGTCAGTGTGTCATGACAAAGTGCGAAAAGGGCCGTGAAGGTAGCGCTCTAACTTTCTGAAGAATAGCCCCTTGGGAAGTGCTTTGGTGGCACAGTGGGTAAGGCAGTTGGCTGCTAACCAGAAGGCTAGGCTGGTGGTTCAAACCCATCAGCTGCTCCATGGAAGGAAGATGAAGCGATCTCCATCTGTAAAGATTCACAGCCTTGGAAACCCAGTGGGGGTCGCTGTGAGTCAGAATCCACTCGATGGCAGCGGGTTTGGTTTTTTGGTTTAAGGCCATCCAAGAGGGCTTTTTTTTTTTAATTGTGCTAAAATAAATATAACATGGACTGGGCCCTTCTCGCCATTTTAAGCGTACGTTTGAGTGGCGTTAACTATGTTTGCTACGTTGTACAGCCCTCACTAGTTCTCTTTCCCAAACGTTCTCATCACTTCAAGCAGAAATAATCTGTACCCCTTGTCCTGTCGCTCATCTCCTGTGTATTGGTTTCCTGGGGCTGCCATGAAAAGCCCCACAAACTGAGTGGGTTGTAAGGATAAATTCCGTGTCTCACAGCCTGGAGGCTGGGAGTCCTGGGCAGGGTGTCGGCCCTGCCGATTCCTCCTGAGGTTCTGGGTGAGAACCGCTCCTGCCTCTCCCAGCTGCTGGTGGCTCCCGGCCCTCCTCAGCTGCACTGTCACGTGGTGTCCCTGCTCTGTCGCTGTGTCTCCTCTCCTCTTTCATAGGGACACCCGTCATGTAGGACCAGGACCCACCCTGCTCCAGTGTGACCTCACGTTAACTGACAACTACAGCATTTCAAAGGCCCTCTTTCCAGGCAGGGTCACCGTCACAGGTAGAGAGCTTAGGGCTTCTGCGTATCATCTTGGGGGATACACTGGGGACCTCTAACCCCGTTTCAGTTAGGCGCTTTCTGGGCCTGTTGTAAGAGCTGTAGCAGGAATGGTGCTCTTGACTTTACAACGTGACATGGATTCCATCTTCAGCTCCATTTTATGGGTCAAAATACGGAAGCAAAGAGAAACCCAGCACTGCGCTCCAGGTCTTCGAGTGCTGGCATGGCAGAGGCCAGATTAGAACCCAGGCTGAGGCTCGGTGGCTGTCCCGCCAGCTCCTGTCTGTAGCCAGGCCTCCCAGGCACCTGAAGGGCCGGCTGCCTCCCGTGGCATTGTGGGCCATCGCAAGTGGTCTTCCCCTACATCTCCAGTTCCATCTTTGCAGACAAATGCTAATATTAATGCCTGTGGTTGCTTCTCGGCCCCCGTTTAACCTGGAGGATGGCCCTTTTTCAGGCCAGTTGAGGGAGGGACCCATCCTTCCTGCAGTCTCCAGGGAGATTTATGCAGCTTGGCAGGCTGGCCACCAATGACTACGGTTCCTTCTCTTCCGTTAATCATACGCCAACCTCGGTCCCCCTGATATCCAGGAGCCGCGGCCTGCCAGCCAGGAGCCTGCCTGTGGTCAGTGTGGGGGTTGCAGACAAAGCTTATCTTTGGCAGAGACCCCCGAGCTCCCAGCAGGATGGGCAGGGGCCACAAGACCCTCACCCTTCCTGGGAGGGGAGTCTACGCCTTCGGCAGAGGGAGCGCTGATGGGTTTGCTGGTGGAGCACAATGCGTACCACAGAACGTACTAGAAGGTTCAGTCCATTACACGGGGAATATTAGTCTCCATCTCCTGGTGGCTTTCTCAGTAGTGATGGGTCATGGTGCTCTGGCTGGGTGGAGAACTGGGCTTTCATTACCTTATTCAATTGTCTCCTCCTCCTTTGGGGGAGGTACGGCTTATGGTCCTTTCATATGTGAGGAAAGAGCCGCTGGAGAGAGAAAGCAGGGCACCCTGTCAGCAGGTGGTACTGTCAGGGGTTTAAGCACAGGCTAAGCCAGGGCCGGAGGGCAGGACTGGTCTGGTGGTGGAGTTCCCGCCTTCCACGCGGAGACATGCTCCGACTCCCAGCCAAGGTACCGGTGCCGTGGTGGGTGTGGCTGGGATGCTGTCAGGTTTCAGCAGAGCTTCCAGGCATCTCCTTCTGGAAATCTACAGGAACCCTGTGGGTCTCAGTCATCGGATCCACAGCCCGCGACAGGAGGGCACGGGACGGGCAGCATTGCTGTCTGCTGTGCCTGGCGTCACCGCGAGTCACTCGCTCACTGGGACTCAGGGCCAGTGCTGTCCTGCTCATCCTGAAAAGGGCTCCGTATCCGGCCCATCCAGCAAATAGACATTCACATCCAGTCCGTTGGCCCCCATGCCCCTCTGCCCTAGAGTCACCACTGCCTCTCAGGTGCACTGAGGGGCCCCTGCTGGGTCTTAGTGGTGCCAGCGACGCCAGTGTGGGGATGGGTGCCAGCCCGCAGTGCTGGCCTGCCGGATTTTGCTGCCATAGGAGAGTGTGGCACAGTGGATGCCAGGGTAGGTGGGCACCCTTCAGGGATTCTGGAGTTGGACAGGCCAAGCTGCTGTCCTCAGGAAGCTTCAAGCCCACTGGGAAGGGAGGAGCAGGGCAGACCCGTGGCACCAAGGTGAAGGTGGGGCCCGAGGCAGCAAGGGAAGGAGAGGGAGCCCTTGTGCCCAGCATCACTCGAGTTGAACTCAGGGGCAGTTGGGGTCTGTTGAGGTTGAATGGTGCCCCCCAAAAGAATCATTGGGGTGCTAGCCTGGAAGAGTGGTTGGAAATAGGGCCTTTGTTGACATCATCAAGTGAATGAGCTTATCCTGGTATAGTCCACCCGCTGCTGGGGAATCAATTCTGACCCACAGCGCCCCTAGAGGACAGAGCGGAACTGCCCCCCAGGGTCTCCAAGGCTGTCAGTCTTCATGGAAGCAGAGCCCAAACCACACCCACTGCCGTGGAGTCCATTCTGACCCACAGCGCCCCTAGAGGACAGAGTAGAACTGCCCACAGGGTCTCCAAGGCTGTCAGTCTTCATGGAAGCAAAGCCCAAACCACACCCACTGCCGTGGAGTCCATTCTGACCCACAGCGCCCTTAGAGGACAGAGTGGAACTGCCCACAGGGTCTCCAAGGCTGTCAATCTTCACGGAAACAAGGCCCAAACCACACCCACTGCTGACAAGTTGATTCAGATTCCTAGTGCCCCTAGAGGACAGAGTCGAACTGCTTCATAGCGTCTTCCAGGTTATCATCTTTTTCCCACAGAGCAAGCTAGTTGGTTTGAATTGCTGACTTTTTGGTTGTCAGTTAAGTGCTTTAACCACCGCACCACCGGGGCTCCTTCTGGAGTAGGGTGGGCCCTCCATCCAGCAAGTCAAATATCCTTCTATAGAAGAAAGCCATGGGACAACACAGACATGCAGGGAGAAGGCCAGGTGACGACAGAGATGAGAGTGAGGCTTCCATGGGCCAAAGCCTGCCAACAGCCACCAGGAGCTGGGGCGAGGCCTGGGGCAGACTGTCCCTCTGAGCCTCTGGACGCAGCCCCCACGCCCACGCTCCTGACATGGCCTGCTGGCCCCAGAGCTGTGAGCCAGTAGATGTCTGTTGTTCGGAGGCCCCAGCTGGTGGTCCTTGTTACTCTGGCTGCACATGACTAAGAGCCTGAAGGTGGAAGGGGCAGGGCAGGTGCTTCAGCTGAGGAGCCAGTGTCTGCACAGGTGTGGAGGGGGGAGGACAGGTCCCCTGAGACTGCAAGGGCTCAACACAAAGCCCAGGAAGACAAGTCAGGGTGGACAGGAGGCCAAGCCTGGCCTGGAGACATTGCCATTCCACAGACAGGTCACTGGGCACCAGGGGACGGGGCTTGCCTGGTGTCTGCCATGCCCGCGGTGCTCACTCTCCACTGGGATGCCAGCCCCTGAAGGCGGACACTGTCCCTGTGCTCTGCACCAGGCAGGGGACACGGTGGGTCCTCAGGACACAGGAGCTGCCTGGTGGCACCTGTAGATACTCGGGTGGCTGGCTGAAGGCACGTGCCCCTGGGAACAGCTCCCTGGCACAAGTGGCAGCTAGGGCCCAGCTGCAGCGTGATGCAGCAGTCTGAAGTAGACCACCTCACTGCGTTTCCTGCTGGCGGGGCAGCTGGGACATCAATGGCAAAGCTGATTTTTCTGAAGGTTGTTATTTCACAGAAGGTCCTTGGTCGTCACTTGGCAGGTGACGAGCCATTTGCCCCAAATGAAAGGCTCACAGAATGTTACAGCAAAAAGGGCCCTCAGTGACAATCTCATGAGTTCAGTCGCAGTGTCAGAGTGACAGCCTCGTGAGTCCGGTCGTGGCATCAGGCATGCCCCATTTCTCAGCCCACGTTGCCCCCTCTGGCAGAGACTGCCAGTGGTCCACCAAGCCAGTTTCCTCTCCTCTTTCTGGAGACCTGGCTATGTTTCTGTTCCCCAGTCTTCCTTGCAATCAGGTGTGGTCATGTGACAGTTCCATGGCTACCAACAGCCATCCAAAACCTCCTTGCAAGATCCTGTCTGGTCTTTGCCCGTTTCCAATGGAGTGCAGATGACTCTGAGCCCTGAGAAGTTCCCAGGCTACATTACCTCTCAGAGAAGAACTGCCTCTGGTCAGAAACCCTTGTTGCCTTTCACGTGGTTGATGTTAAACCATCCGTATCTGGGGTTTATTTGTTACGGCACCTACCACTACCCTGAGTCATCGTTGTTGTTTGGTTCCAACTCAGGACAAAACGCTGCCCGGTCCTGTGCCATGCTCACAGTTGTAACGTTTGAGCCCATTGTTGCAGCCACTGTGTCAGTCCATCTCGCTGAGGGGCTCTTTGTCACTGAGCCCCTACTTTACCAAGCATGATGTTCTTCTCCAGGGACTGGGCTCTCTAGATATATGTCCAAAGCACAGGAGACGAACTCTTGCCATCCTGGCTCCTAAGGGGTCCTCTGGCTGTACACCTTCCCAGACAGATGTGTTCATTCCTCCAGCGTCTGTGGTACTGTCACTATTCTTCACCAATTCAAAGGCATCAAGCCTCCTCTGGTCTTCCTTAGTCATCAGGCAGCTGAGTAATACACCTTTCTATTTTGAAATATTTTCTCCCCCAGAAAAGTGAACCTCTTGATACAGAAAGAATTCATTGTTGCATTATGTCAGTGAAACTCATGTCACTTCAAGGTAAGGTGGCACTTTTTGAAGCAGCTGTAAATATTTCAGCTTTCATAACTACCTTCATGAGTTCTTAAGGTCTGGGGGTAACTGAGGGGGACCATGGATGTGAGTGATTGCAGAAAGCAGAGCAGCCCCAGAGACAGTGTGTGACTTGTCTGTGATCACAGATGGGTGCCTGTGCTGACTGCAGCCCACTGGGCTTGGGGGTGCTAGGCTGTGCCTGGCCACTCCCGTTTCCCCTCCATTTTTACCCTGAACTTCTTCTCCTACTGAAGCATAGCCTTCGGCTTTGAAGCGAGCTCTGGTGTTGCAGTGCTTAAAGCATTGGGCTCTTAACCCAAAAGTTGGGCATTTGAACGTATAGCTGCTCTGCAGGAGAAATATGAGGCAGTCCACTTCCATGAAGACTGACAGCCTTGGAGACCCTGTGGGCAGTTCCACTCTGTCCTCTAGGGGCGCTGTGGGTCGGAATTGACTCAGTGGCAGTGGGTGTGGTTTGGGCTTTGCTTCTGTGAAGACTGACAGCCTGGGAGACCCTGTGGGCAGTTCCACTCTGTCCTCTAGGGGCGCTGTGGGTTTGAATCGACCCCAGGGCCATGGGCTGTTTGTCCAGGAAAGCTGTGTGGTGTATAACAAATCAGTAATGTGTATTTCCTCTTCTCCTGCCATTGACTGTTTTCCAAGGTTGTTTTCCATGCCTGAATGACATCCCGCTCTTACACGTGTATCAGAATGTAAACGCCAAAGCTCTTGGCCATTAGGTTACGTCCCGTTGTTGAAAGTAGCAGTGCTGTCAGGGAAGGTGGCTTCCCCTGCTCCTATTCCTTGTCATAGTGGCTTCCCGGAACTGCACCCAGTCTACGACATTGTGTCAGGCCTTAGCTTCATTTTCGTATTTGTCTTTAACGTGGGATGCTCGCTGTGCACGGCCAGAAGGAAAGCAGGCCTGTCACTTGAGGGGTGGGCTTGTGCCATTCAGACAGGGTCTCACGGCTAGGCCAAACGGAGTGTGTCCTCCTTTCCCCCACGGAGCCCCAGAGACGGGAGGAGGAGGAGGCTGTGGGCATTGACAGGTGAGAAGGCTGGTGGTGGCCAGCGTGTGTTGCTTGGTGGGGGTTCAAGACCAGCCCATCAGTCATTGCCAAGCTCATGACTTGACCTTTGGAAAAGGTGACTTTATTTCTTTGAGTTAAGAATTGAAAACAAAAATAATATGTGTTTACCCTTCTTTTAAAAAACTGAAGAGCTCACTGCTCCCAGTCCTGGCCACCTTTCTCTTCCTCCAGAACCATGAGGTAACTTATGAAGGTTGCAAGCACTCAACTACTACCCAAGGGCTGGTGGTTCAGACTCACCCAGAGGGACCTCAGAAGCCAGGTCTGGGGACCGTTTCCCAAAGGTCCCAGCCTTGAAAGCCCTGTGGAGCTGTTGTACTCCATGCACGGAGGGTGGCTATGATTCGGAATCCACTGGACAGCAGTTACCAACAACAGTACACCTAGGCGTCTTTGCGGTGGCTGGTCATCACAGACATGTCCGCGACCATAGGAAATACTATGTTGGCCTGTGTGTTTATACGAGGCTCGCCACATCGAAGGTATCAGCCTGCAACTTCATTTGGTTGAGAGCTGTTTGTGTTACCACACACAGATCCAGCTCATTCTTCTAAACGTCTTTGGCATCCGTCACCAGAGTAGTTTACGAGTCTGATAAATGCACAAGAGTCCAGTGGGAAGGCCTGGGAAAGCCAGGTCTCCTGCTTTTTGAGTTGTCCCCTACGTGGGCTCAGAGGTGACAGAAGCCGGAACATACCCAGGAATTAGGAGGCACAGACCCTCAGGAGAGTCTACCGGAAAGACATCCATCACAGACGAATGGGAGGAGGGCGGCTAGAGAAGACCCAAGGAGCTTAGACGGCTTCAAATCCAAGATGAGCAGTGACAGCAGGGCGTGGTGGTCCTGTCCCACAGCACGACATCACACCACACTCAGAGTCATCACCGTTTCCTTTTAACCAAACCAAACTCACTGCCATTGAGTTGGTTCCAACTCATGGCAACCGCCATTGGGTTTCGGAGGCTATAAATATTTACGGAAGTAGATTGCCCCACCTTCCTTCTGCAGAGCAGCTGGTGGGTTTGAACAGCTGACTTTGTGGGTCTCAGCCAAATGCCTTACCCACTATCTCCTTTGATAAGGAAGGAAACAGCCCATCTCTGTTTTTGTTTTTTTTTTTTTTTA
>NW_006921644.1:10910053-10921226 GCF_000298275.1 Orycteropus afer afer | reverse complement strand
GTCAGGGTCACTCAGTTTGCTGTCAGACCACAGCTCCATATGTCTCCTTTTTTTGGTATTTTCACGTAAATTCTTCTGCTAGTTGGGATTTAGTCCAATTCTGTATCCTTCCCTTCAAGGCTCAGGGGTCCAAGATTATCTTCTGTGTCTGTGTTAATTGGTTTCCCTTTTCTTTGCTGAAGAGGGTCTTTGCAATCCTTCTGCCTAGTCTGCCATCTTGCCGGAAGCCCCCCATCTCTGTTTTGAACACAAGGAGCCTGCATGGCATAATGGTTAAGCACTTGGCTGCTAACTGGAAGCTTGGTGGTTTGAACCTACCGGCAACTCTGTGGGAGGAAACCCTGGTGATGTGTGAAGACGACAGCCTGGGACACCCTATGGGGCAGTTCTAGTCTGTCCTGTAAGGTCACTGAGTTAGAATACAAGGACACAGCAACTCAAAAAGGGTCAACAATTGGCCCACAGTCACACAGGTCTACTGCTGGAGGACTTGAGCCTGGGTTCTTGTGACTTCCAACCCCAGGGCCTATGGCTTAGGGGACTGAGCACTGGTTTGCCACTTTTCACGTTTAAATTATGAGGCTCACAAGCTAGCGATGGAGCAGACAGTGGCTCATTTACATCAGATGTCATGGCGAACGGTGACCTGGGTTGTTCCCAGGGCTGGCATGGTGCCTAACGCTTAGCTGGTGGAGGGGAGCCACTCCCTTGGTGGAAACTGGTCAGCCAGTCCCATCCCACCAGGCTCTGAGCTCAGTGCTGTGGCAAAGTGGAATACCATTGTGAGTCACAAGGGCCCACAAGACATTCTGTACTGAGAACGTTTATAAGTTCAGAACTCGTGACCTTGAGGATTCAAGGTCATCCCTGTGCTAAAGCCTCTGTCACTCACGTTCCAAAGTGTCTACTTGAGTGGGAGACAAAGAGCGACAGCTATAGCTCACTGCTTGGAGATCACACCTCGCAACTGTTGCCCAGCCAAGGGTCTGAATGGGGTCTGAATGGGGAAGGCTGGCTGTAAACCATACACTCTTCAGCCGTGGGGAGGGCCGAACTGCTGGTGGCCAGCACACGTTTTATATTTGAATGACCATACATGTAACCATTGCACCTCCCACGGACTCCAGGCACAGACCCAAGGGTCACTCTTCACTCACCTCCTCCCACCTGGCCTGCATCACTCATGTCACCCAGAAGACCTTGGCCTTAGTGAGTCTTCGTCTTTATGGAAGTGTTGACAGTGGGCATTCAACAACAGGGTTCTAGCCAGCAATATGGCGCCTTGGTATGAAGTGCAGTATGGCTCCTCTCTGGTTGGACAGATGGCTAAAAGACGCCCCCTCTGGGCAGCTATGTTATGGATCAGCGTGCCTTCCTCCCAGGCCCCCATGCCAGGGTGCGGGACGTGGCATCGCCCCGAACGGTGGCTCGTTTTACAACAGGTGGTCGACTCCAAGAGCCCAGTTGCCAAAGGGCAACCCCACCAGGGTTGGTTCCTAAGCTCCTGCAGTTTAAGAACCATCAGCCTGGTGGAGGCCTGGGCTCGGAGTCTGCTCCCCTCCCCACGTGTGACAGGGAGCGGTGACAAGCGCCCCCTCTCCCCTTGCAAGCTGGATTTCCTGGTGGGGGCCAGTGGGTAGGGTTTCCTCCAGCGCCTCCCACCCCTGGTGCCCAAACCATCCATCAGTTCTAGCCTCCCCTGTGAAAACCAGGGCTGGGAACCACACAGCTATTCCCTTACAAAGCAAGATTTATCGGAACATGACAGGCCTGGCGGGCTTTTATGACATGCGTGGCGCCAATCCCTTCTGCTCCCCGATTTGTCCCTGGTGGGTTGGAGAGCATTTTACGACCGCCAACACCACTCCATCTGCTCCGAGGTTGTGGCGTTTTTACAGTGAGCACAGAATGTCCAGCTCCGTGCAGGCCCCAGGCCCGGTTCTCGTTTCAGCCCTCGGGTGTTTGGCCTTCTCCCCTCCGGAGAAAGAGCCCGGCTCCAGCCCCGCCCCAGCCCGGCCTGGTGCAGGGGACATTCCAGCCGGAGGCCGGAGGCCGCCACTGCCGGGAACTCTCTGTTTTCCAAGCTGCCTCCTGGTCTTTCATCTCCCTGCAGGGGCCACGTGGGAGGTAAAGAGGGGCTTTTCTTCCCGGGAACGGATCCATCGAGTTGTCCACAGAGGCACCAATGACATCCAGATCGCCTTCGTCTCACAAAGAGAGCCGACCTGCGGGCACTCAGAGCCTTTAAAAAAGGAGGCCAGGGCCTCCCGGAGGTGCCAGGACAGCGCTGGCCCCGGGATGCAGTGAGGGGCTGCGACCATGACCAGGGCACCCGCCACTCTTTCATGATCTAGTTAGAAAGTTAAACTGTTTACGTTAGATGCAGCCCGTCAGGAAATCGGAGGCTGTCAGGCATGCTGTGTGCTCTGCCTCATCCAGCACTTCAGAGCCCCACTGCTGCCTGCCTGTCCTGGGCCAAGACTGTGGGTGCACTTTTGTGTCATGCCATGGTGGCATTTGCTTTCTGTTTCTTCCATGAGTGACCCGCCTTCTCTGCTGAGGCCCGACTCTGGGGTCAGGAGGAAGAGATGTCTGATGTTCAGACAAAGAGGTTGAGAAGGTGACTCCTCGAGGGTACCTTCCCACGGAGAAGGGATTCTGGCCAGGGGTGACGGCGGCCGGACGCCGAGCCCAGGCTGCAGGGAGGCGGGGATTGTACAGACAGCTGGTAGCCCTGGACTGCACCTCGAGGAAGGGATGCTGTTATTCCTGTCGTGCGGTTGACAGGACGCAGCCTCTGATTGCCTGTGACAGGAAGACGGTCAGGGACGGTCAGGGCAGGCACCCAGTTGATGCCCACGTCCTAGGGGAGATAGTTCGGGGCCTGCTAGTAGCCGGCTGTTCCTCGAGGACCCCCATCTTGGGATCGGTGGCTTCCCCTCACTGGGTCTGACAGCTCGGATGAGAGTCGATGGAAAGTGTGCTCACTGCGCAGTGGGCGCTCAGGAATTGCTCGTGGCTGCAGTTAACGGTGAGCCCCAGAGGCTGAGGGCCCTAGGTTTGAATCCTTGCCTGGTGGCGCAGTGCCTAAGGCACCTGACTCTAACCAGAAGGCTGGCGGTTCAAACCCACTAGCCACTTCTCGGAAGGAAGGTTGGGCAACCTACTTCCGTAGAGACACCACCTCAGAAACCCACAGAGGGGTCGCTGTGAGTCGGGGCTGACTCGACGGCAGTGCGTTTGGTTTTTAGGTTTTTTATTGCTTAGCGAGTCGGTGCTGCCCCAGCCTCCGGTTCCGTGTCTGTCCTCACTGCTCCCTCGTCTTGGAGCAGGGTGAAGAGCAGGGTGCTTTGAGAGGTGCGTGCACAGCACAGTGAACGTCTGCCACAAGGACAAGACGATTTCACAGCTTTCACTGCTGTCTTTCAGGCCTCGTCCCACGTCCCCAGCCGCGAAACCAGAAAACTGAAGCCCGCTGCCGACAAGCTTCGGTCTCTTCGTCTGTAAAGCGAGACTGATGGCGGCCCCTGCCTCGCTGGATGGGGACCACGTGGGCTGGCACTCTTCTGGTCCTGGAGTGCCAGCCCAGAACGCCTGTCCCCATGGGGACTCTGCTCTGCCAACCAGGATGCTAGGAAAGCTCATCCGAGGCGTCAGAGCAGGCTGATGTCAGATCCTGGCTGCAGCCTGGCCGCCCAGCCGTGCACAGCCACCTCCACGTACAGGTAACACTGGGGACGTCTTGCAGTTGAGAGGGTCTGAAGTGATTGCTCAGCCCAAATCTTGCATTCGGCAAAAGGGGAAACTGAGGCCCAGGAAAGCTACCCACCAAACAGTCATGATGACCGTAGGAGGAGGTCAGGGAAGGTGTCCGGGGTCAGGCGGCCAACCCATGCCCGGCCAAGTCGGAGAGGTTGGCAGAGTCCCACCGGTGCCGCCCCCAGCCTCACGTGTCCACTGGGCCTCCTGCCCAGAGCTGCGCCCTGCACGCCACGATGCACCCCATCTCCCCGAGGGGCACTGAGAGCTTCTGGTGGGCTTGTGTTAGACACGGTCGAGGCTCTAGCAGCCCCTGCGTGGTTTCGAATGTCACATTTCCCACATTCCTGTGTGACCTGGTGTGGCTGGGACACTGTCATTTAGAATAATAATAATCTATCTGGTATTTGAGATTTAAAAGAAAATCACAGTCTCCCTTTCCTTACTCATTTCCTGCGGTGTTCCCCGGGCTAATCGAAACCTGACAGGCGGCCGTGGAGGGAGCGGGCCCTCCCGTGCTGGGCCGTGTTCTGAGTGCAGAATGGGGCCCTTGTTCAGGGGTGAGGGGCAGCTCTCCTACTGGAACCCCGAGGCTCAAAGGCCAACATCATCGTCAATGGCATTTGTCTGACCCTGTCCCCAGTCTGGAGCTGGCACTGGACTCGGACACAGGGGTGAGGACTTCTTGTGGTCTTCTCCCCGTCTCTCCTCCTCAGCCTTGCAGAGACCAGTGCACTTGGGGTGGGGTGGGAACTGTCCTCACAAATGCTCCTTCCAGGTGCAGAGAGGACAAGGCTGGCAAAGACCCCTCAGTCCCCGCAGCTCTGTCACAGGCCATGAAGCTGGACAAGAGGAAACAAGCCCCATGTAACCACAGTGGACCCGCTGTGAACAGCTACTGGGGGCAGCTCTCCTCTGTCCTAGAGGGTCACTGTGAGTCGGAGCTGACCGGGTGGCACACACCAATAACAGGAAACAGTTACAGACTGACAGCACCACGCGGGAAGGACGCTCCATCAGCCAGCACCTTTCCGATGGACAGTCGACACCCGGGGTGAATAACTGCTAACTAGCATTGAGCGTGCTCTGCTCGCCAGGCTCCATGCCAGGCACTTCCCGTGCATTCTCTCATTCAGCCTTGTGAGTAGACAAATGCTCCTTGCTGCCAGTCCGCACAGGAGGAAGCAGAGGTTTGCGGAGTGAAGCACCTTCACGCACGTGCACATCACGCAGGCATGAAGCCACGTGACCAGGTCTATCTGATGCCAACACCCATGCACAGAGACGCAGTACTCTGCCTGTTGCTGAGGGCAGCTGGCCAATGGAGGAAGATTCCACACAGGAATCACCTGTTGTTGTTGTTATGTGTCGTCGAGTCAGATCTGACTCATAGAGACCCCTCCTTGGGTTTCCAAGGCAGTATTACTATGGAAGTAGATTGTCCAACCTTCCTTCGAGGAGTGGCTGGTGGGTTAGCAGTCAAATGCCTTAGGCACTATGCCACCAGAGCTCTGAGAAATCACCTAGATGCTCAGAAAATGTGGGGTAATCAGCACCAAGAACCTGTCGATAGAAAGAAGACACTGGGCTTGAACCCACGGGCTGAAGGGTTAACAGCAGCAGCTGATGACCTAGTATGAACACTATAATCACACACGCACGATGAGATTGGTAGATCGCACATTGAAATAGAAACAAGGCTTGTCTCTGAGTAGAGAGGTTACAGGTGGTTTTTATTTATTTATTTTTCTTACCTGCTACAGTAGTCGGGATCAACTTGATGGCAGCGAGTTTGTTTGGTTTTGGGTACTAATAATAGTCAAGGTTCAACCAGAGAAACAGAGCCAGCAGGACAGGCGGTAACTGGTTCTCCAGGAGACAGATGGAAATGCACCCTCCCCCCATCTGTCAGTGGGTTGTCCTCCGGTGGCTGCTGTTGCTGTGGTGTTGGAGGCCATGCCACCGGTACTTCAAATCCAGCAAGGTCACCCGTGGTAGACGGGTGTCAGCAGAGCTTCCAGACTCAGACGGACTGGGAAGAAGGCTTGGGGACCTACTCCTAAAACAGTCGGCCTGTGAGAGCCTCACGAATGGCCCCGAACACTGTCTGATGGAGTGCTGGGCTGGAGTGCACACCAAACCTGGCTGGGAAGAGCTGCCTCCTCAAAGAAGAGCTGACCTCAAAGAAGAGAATCCCGCTCTCGGGACCTTCATTTGCAGATGGGGCCTGGCTCAAAACAGAAAGAAACAGCTGCCAACAGCCAGTGATAATCAGAACATGGAAGGTGCCGAGTATGAATCTAAGAAAAATGGAAGTTGTCAGAAGTGAAACGGAACACGTAAAGAGCCTAGGCATGAGTGAGCTGCAATGGACTGAACTGGCCGTTTTGAATCACGTGGTCTCCTGCGCCAGGAATGACCAGCTGAAGAGGAATGGCGTCTCCTTCATTGTCACTACGAATATTTCAGGATCTGTCCTGAAGGACAATGTTGTCAGAGAATAATGGCCATATGCCCACAAGGAAGAAAGACCTTAATGACATGGACCATTATTCCAATTTTCACACTAACCACTAATGCCCAAGATGAAGAAGTTGTAGGTATTTACCAACTTACGCAGTCTGAAATTGATCAGACATGCAATCGAGGTGCATTGGTAATTACTGATTGATTAGAAGGGAAAGTTGGAAACACAGAAGTATCAGTGGATGGAAAGTATGGCCTTGTATGTAGATAGAAGTATGATAGAAACAATGCTGGAGATCGCATGGTAGAATTTTGTAAGACCAACGACTTAGCCATTGCAAATGCCCTTTACAACAGCATAAACAAGGACTACACGTGGACCTTGCCAGACAGAATACACAGGAATCAGAAAGCCTGTGTCTGCATAAAGAGATGACGGAGAAGCTCAATGCCATCAGTCTGAACAAGGCCAGGGTGACTGAGGAACTGACAGTGTTTACAAAGATGGTTACTTGTACACGGCCCGAGAGGCAGAAGTTTGAACAGAACAAGGACATCCTTAGTATTTGTGCACTTTACTGTACAGTTAATGCATGAGCTTTGTCCCGAAATGAATTATATTCTGAGCAGGGAGGGTGGCACGCTCACAGGGCTCAGAGAAGACTGTACCAGCAGGGAGAGTGGCGCGGGAGGAGACCGCAGCACAGTTAGGCAACGCGGCACTGTCCTTCAGGACTCTGTCGGCTCCTGAGACTATCTGATGTCCAGCATGATTTCCAAGGTCCGTGTCAGTGTGTGGGCATGTGTGAATGTGTGTGTGTGGTTTGAGGATTTACGTACTTGGACCAGGAGTCTCTGGGTGGTGGATTAACGCGCTGGGCTGCTAGCCTAAAGGTGAGAGGTTTGAGTCCACCTGGAGGCCTCGGAAGAAGGCCTGGCAATCTACTTCCGAAGAAACAGCCATTATGAACCCTATGGAGCGGGGTTCTGCCCTGACGCACGTGGGGGCACCATGGCTCAGGCCAACTCAGTGGCCGCTGGTACACCCGGACCGAATGGGAAGGGGTTGAAGCAACAGTTGGCAAAACAACCTGCTCAGCAGTCCCTGTCTGCCCCGTACTCGTATGTGTCCCCAGCACTCTGGTCACAACTGTGTGCACTCAGGCCAGGGATGGAAACTGCACTGGAGCCAGCTTGCTGTCAGATCTGGTGGAGGCAGCCATGTGATGACATCAAGTTGACAGTGGGAGGTGACCACATAGGTGTGCAGCGAGAGCCTCTGGGATGGTCCCCTGTACCCCTTCCTGCAGTCACCCTCCCCAGTTACCTTCTCAGCACTCCTTTTCACAGGTATACAATGAAATGCTGCCACTGAAGACGGTGGCTTGTGGACGGATTACTTGCCAGACCGCTCAGAGCAAATCAGGCAGGACATGGAAAGCTGCGTCTGAGCTGCTGAAGAAAACAGAGAGAGGCCTCTAGTCTTCAGCCAGATTCAGGCTCTGTGCTTGTCTACATCTAAGACCCATCCTGGAGTGAAGGTGGTTGTCTTTGGTGGGTTCTCTGGAGAAGCAGACTCAGTGACGCTTATACATGTATATATAACCCAGTGCCATGGTGTCAATTCCAACCCACGGCGCCCCTAGAGGGCAGAGTGGAACTTCCCACAGGGTCTCCAAGGCTGTCAATCTTCATGGAAGCAAAGCCCAAACCACACCCACTGCCGTGGAGTCCATTCCGACCCACAGCGCCCCTAGAGGACAGAGTGGAACTTCCCACAGGGTCTCCAAGGCTGTCAGTCTTCACAGAATCAAAGCCCAAACCACACCCACTGCCGTGGAGTCCATTCAGACCCACAGCGCCCCTAGAGGACAGAGTGGAACTGCACCACAGGGTTTCCAAGGCTGTCCATCTTCACAGAAGCAGACTGCCCCATCTTTCTCCTAAGGAACGACTGATGGGTTCTAACTGCCAGTCTTACGGTTAGCAGCCAGATGCTTTAAGCACTGTGCCATCAGAGTTCCTTATGCGTACATATATAGAGATGACCTCACAGAAATGGCTCATACAGTTGTAGAGGCTGGCGAGTCCCAAGTCTGTGGGTTAGAGGTCAGGGTGGAGGCTTCTCCTGACTCAGGGAGCTGCAGGGCCTGGCAAACTCGAGATCAACGGGCAAGATGGTGGCTGCTGACTGCAGTCCAGAGAACCAAGAGTCAGCTAATGGTGAGCCAGACGCAGGATCCAGAATGAGCGAGAAGCCAGCGAGCTTTGCCAGGACGTCCATATGTGTTGGAAGCAGACCACACCCCTGAGGAAACTCCCTTTCAACTGATGGGCTGCTCCTACCACACCTCATCATGGAGGCGATTACATCATATCAGATGTCATCATGGAGCATGACTACGTCATGACTGCCAAGCCACTGAGCAGCCCAGCCCAGCCAAGCTGACACACAGCCTTCAGCATCACAGTGATTATTACGGGAGGTTTACAGCAGCTCATGTCAACTAATGTGGGTCTAGAGTAAAGTTTTCCAATAAATAGATGTGCTAGTTAAGAGAGTTGCCACACAGAACCCATATGGACAATCGATTTTCAAAGAATTCACATGAAAGGCTTGTCAAGTCCACATTTATTGAGAACCTACTATAGGCCAGCCTCTGTGCTCAGCACTGTGGACCACACGTTAATCAGGCCCAGTCTGTGCCTGCAACAGACTCATGGCTTTGTATTTCAACCGTACAGTGTCCCTGGACCCAGAAGGAAGTGGTGGCCACCTCACAGAGCAACGGAGACTTCGGTGGTTCTTCTGAGCCATGATTGTGAATGCCGGCTCCCTCTGGGCGCCACGTCTGCAGACAGGTCAGCTAGCAGAGCTTCTGGTTGTTGGAAGGCAGTCAATTCGTATGCACAGAGGTCGGTCTGTGCATGATACCACATTGGTGAGTGTTTCCATCAATAGGTAGTATGTGGAGACATGATGATTCCTATACATGTTCCAAGGAACATTTTAGAGACAAAGTTGGTCACTCATTGCTTTGTGTCCCGGATATTCCCTTTGCCTGCCTGAAGTAGTTGCCCAGCCGTCCTTCCAAGGAGTGGCTGGTGGATTTGAACTGCCAGCCTTCTGGTTAGCAGTCACATACCTTAGGCACTCCGTCACCAGAGCTCCTGTTGGTTTTGGTTTATGGAATGCCATCTGTGTGGAGAAGCCCTCAAAAGCAACAACCCAAAAAAACCCCAAACTCACTGCCATCGAGTCAATTCTGACTCATAGCGACCCCTTTTGGATTCCTGAGGTGGCAAATCTTTACAGAAGTAGATTGCCCAGTCTTCCTTCCATAGAGTGGCTGGTAGGTTTAGAACCGCCAACCTTCTGTTAGCAGTCAAATGCCTTAGGAACTATGCCCGAGAGCTCCTTCAAAAGCAACAGCTTGGACTTAATCAGCTTTGTATCCGGCTTCGGACACCAAGTAGATGTTTCATAAATACTTGGTTAAAGAGTCAATGAATGAGTGAGTGGGTGAGCAGCCGGCCCAATGTCTCTTCAGGAAAGTTAGCCTTTTTTCAACTTATTTTCTCATCTGAAAAATGAGGATAGGATGGCACCTACCACAGGGGGTCATTGTGAGGAGCAGGTGAGATAAGCATTCTGCTCATTAACTCAGTAGCTGGTGGCATGTGGCAAGTGCACCGTAATCTGGGTGACGGTGGGGATGGTGCTGGAGGCGAGTGAGAGGGAGGAAGACCCGGGCAAAAGACGTGACTTTATTCACTGTTCCCAGCAAATCAGTGTTCAGGTCGGAGTGAAGCTCCAGAGACTGGTCACCGAGGTACATTTTTACCAAAGAACCCAAAAACAGACTCACTGCCATCGAGTCGGTGCCGACGCCTGGCCACTCGTGTTGGGTTTCTGAGGTGGTAAGAGTGCTCTGTCTTCCTTCCATGGAGCAGCTGACAGGTTTGATGCCGACCTTGTGGATAGCAGTCAAATGCCTTAAGCACTGCGCCACCAGAGTGCCCAGGTACCATCCCTAGAAAATGACAAATGACACTAGAAGCCTGTGTCTTGGGAAACCATGTGGACTTACCCTAGTAGGTTGGGGTCAAACTCTGGGCAGTGGGCTGGCTCATTAAACAAATGACCTAACTTAGTACTTAAGACATTTGAAATTTACTATACCAATTTGTCAAGTCATCCAGAGCAACCAAACCATAAATGGTCACCCTAGTGGGTTTTAATGGAATGATAGACAAAATTCAGATTGCCTGCCCGGAAAACGTGAAATGAAAGTAGACCTGACATTGCAGTCGGCAGAGCACTGAGAGGGTTTTATGGGCTGGCGTAAATCTCTTGACTGACCCTTTCATCCTGTCCTTTCCATTGTTAGCACCTCTCTAGGAGAATGGTTTATGGAACCCGGGAACAGGAAGCAGGAAGTAGGAAACAGGAAGTAGGAAGGCTCTATTTTGGATGTGGTGACTGATAAGCTGAGGTGCCCTGGTAGTGCAGTGGTTAAATGTTAGGCTGCTAACTGGAAGGTCGGTGGTGTGGACCCTCCCGTTGCTCTGCAGGAGATAGAGATGGGGCAGTCTGCTTCCATAAAGACTGACAGCCTTGGGAACCCTAGGGGGCAGTTCCACTCTGTCCTCTAGGGGCGCTGTGAGCCGGAATCCACTTGATGGCAGTGGGTTTGTTTTTTTTCTAACTGATAAGCCCTTAAGGCTCAGGATCCTTGGTGAGAAGAAGTCATTCCATTTGCTGATTAGCAGCTGGTACTAAAGGAATGAAGGGCATCTGTCAAGATGGACAATTAGCAGTAAACATCCGACACTATTTGCAGAAATACACAATGTTTGACCAAAGTAGGCTTTTCCTAGGGCTCTGCTCTTTAATTCTTAAAATGCAGACCTGTGTAATTACCTCTCCCTCTATAACGGGGGGGGG
>NW_006921644.1:10907360-10909953 GCF_000298275.1 Orycteropus afer afer | reverse complement strand
GGGGGGGGGGACTTTTTGTTATTTTACCGCAGGACGGGCAGAAAGGCCGTCGGACCGGCTGTGTCTGTTTCACTGATCCGAGACGGACAATGGGAGCCGTTACGAAAGGCCACGTTCTGGGGCTCTTTCATGCCTCCAATCATTTTGGACGGCTGTCTGTTTACACGGCGAGGGTTGCAAAGCTTCCAATTGAAGGATCCATCTGGTTCTCACATCAAGCTGAACCGCAGCCTCACGGAGCAAGCCCCGGTCATCAGGGAGTAGGGCATTCAGAACAGCATGTTTATGCTGTATTGGCATTAATGCTTCCGAGGGTTTGTTTTCAGAGTGGAGAGAGAACAATGCGTAGTAGGCTATACACCCAGACGTCATCAGTGTAGGGCTGGGGGCGCGCTCCTCGGAATCTTTCCCTCCTGTTTCGAAGGGTCCGCTTGCGGGGGCGGGGGCGCTGGAACCGGGGGCGGGGCCGGGCGGCTGGAGCCCTCCTCAGGCTCGGGGCTGCCCCGTGGGCTGCTGCCGCTTGTCATATGGAACGGATTAGGCCCTCGCTCACTGTCGACTTGGGTGTTCCGCACACGGCCTGTGCGATGGGGCCTTGCTTGTGCTTTCCCAGCGGCAGGAAGTGCCCTCGGACCACATGTGAGATGGGGTGGGAGCAGTGGGGGGCAGGGATGGCCTGCCGCCCCTGGAATGGAAGGTGCCGGGAGTGGGGAGGCCGGGAGGGAGCGGAGCGTGGGCCAGTGGAACTGCATGGGGCTGGGGCAGGGCGTGGGAGGGACACTTCCTTGAAGGAACCCGCCTGTCCCTAATATATCTGTCCGTCACATTTTACAGTTCCACATAGGATCGTGGAGGGAGGGGCCCCTAAAACCTGAGGGGTTGCAGCTGCCGTTTAATTTGTTCTAAATTTCCTGCCGGCCTCGCCAGACGTATACAGGAAATGGGTGGTAAACGTTTAATAGGTCATACCTAAGCAGACAATTAACAGGTGTTGTCATTAGAAACTCCCCGGCTGTGTGCACGCGCATATCCGGAGGGGAAAGGCCGAGGGCTTGTCCTTTTCGCCCAACGCCTCGGCCTAGTGCGCGGGCTACGACCCAGCAGGGCCTTCCTACAGTCAAACTCGAGAGTAGTTTAAGGGTCTAGGCTGGCAGCGTGCTCAGTGGTCCCACTAGTGGCTCCCCGGCCTCCCGCGTCTCTGTCACCACCTGGTTCTCCCTTCCAACCGCTGCCCTTCGGGCCCCTGTGTGTGCCCCTTGACAGCAAGCAGGTGCCCTGAAGTTGCTCCTCTGAGCCGCTCCTGAGAGGCGGGAACGCTGGCTCCCTAAGCAGGGACTCCGCGCCTCCCGTTCCTTCACACACACACACACACACACACGTTCTCTCAGCTGGTGATGGCCCACCAGGAACCAAACATGGTGGCAGAGTCCCCTTCTGCAGCTAGGGTCTCTCCAGACAGGGCCAGAAGAGGCCGAGAGGGAACGGGGTGTGTGGACCTGGAAGAGGATACGTGTGTTGTGTGTGTGTTGGACATGGAAGGGAATGTGTGTGTGTGCTGTACCTGGAAATGTGAGTGTGCGTGCCTGTGTCTGTATACCTGGAAGGGAGTGTGTGTGTTGTACATGGAAGTATGTGTGTGTATTGCGTCTCTGTGTGTGTGTGTACTATACCTGAAAGGCTGTGTGTATTGTATATGGAAAAGTATGTGTGTGCATTGCATGCGGAAGGGTGTGTTTGTGTGTGTGTATGATATTGCACCTGGAAGGGTATGTGTGTATGAATGTGTATTGTACATGAAAGGATGTACTGTCCTTGGAAGGATGTGTGTGTGTGTGTAGTGTATCTGGAAGGGAGTGTTGTATGTGTATCGTACCTGGGAAGGTATGTGTTGTATATGGAGACGGGTGTGTGTTGTACCTGGAGAAGTGTAGGGTTGTGCCTGGAAGGGTGTGGTGTTGTACATAGCAGTGGAGCTGGGATCTGAGTCCAGAGATCTGACTCCAGAGCCCTCCTCCTGACCATGTTGTTGTTGTGCACCGTGAGGTCGATCACGACTCGTTGCAGCCCCGTTGCACAGAGTACAACTGCCCCATAGGATGTCCTTGGCTGTGCTCTTCACAGGCACAGATGGCTTTCTCCTACAGAGCCACTGAGCAGGTTTGAACCACTGACCTTCCGGTTCACCACCGAGTCCTTAACTGTTGCACCACGTGGACTTCTTTTTGCACACTTTGCAGATGAGAAGGAGACACGCGTGACCCAGAACCCAGCAACAACCCCACTGCTGAGACTTTCTAGCAATTTCTCCTGAGCCTTCTTCCTACAGAATATATGTTTTTTCTTTTCAAAAATCAGTATTACACTCTCCATATAGTTTTACCCACTGAAGTTTATCATTAAGGTGGCACAATGGTTAAAGTGCTTGGCTGCTAACTAAAAGGTCAGTGGTTTGAACCCACCAGTCACTCTGTGGGAAAAAGATGAGGCCGTCTGCCTCTGTGAAGATTGACAGCCTTGGAGACCCTGTGGGCAGTTCCACTCTGTCCTCTAGGGGCGCTGTGGGTCAGAATGGACTCCACGGCAGTGGGTGTGG
>NW_006921644.1:10897682-10906949 GCF_000298275.1 Orycteropus afer afer | reverse complement strand
TTATGTTTGTTTAACTACTTTTACGTGCTGTTATGTACCGTGGAGTTGGACCTGAGTCATAAGTGACCTCTCCTTGGGTTTCCAAAGCAGTATCTCTATGGAAGTAGGTTGCCCAACTGTCCTTCCGAGCAGTGGCTGGGGGTTTGAACTGCCAGCCTTCTCATTAGCAGTCAGATGCCTTAGGCACTATGCCACCAGAGCTCCTGTTATATGGTGATTATTATGTGGCTCACACACAAAAATATGAAATTCAATGGCAACAAGTATTTCACCTTCCTTGCCTCAAATTTTCAACCAATTCTATCTTTTGACATTAGTTTATTTCCAATTCTCCTTGTAAACCATGCTGGGTTTCAGATCCTTGTATATATCTTTGGTGACCTCTCTGATTATTTTAATGGTTTTTTAATGGTTTTGTCATTGGAACGAAGGGAATCGATACACATAACCCAAACCCTCTGATCTGTGGGGAGTCAGGGCTGAGGGCGATGTGGCAGAGTGGGGGCAGCACAGGCTGGGTCCCGTGCAGGGAGCTGGACGCCAGCTCGGCCGTGGTGGACTCGGATAAAGGGAAGTAAGCGTTGCATTGTGGTTCCGATCAGAAATAATCAGATTCCACGCCGTGCAGCTCCGTCAGTTGTTTATGATGAGAATATTCTCTGAACCGTGGGCAGGGCCAGGCTGGGGCAGGGTAAGGACTTCAGGGATGGGGTGCTCCAGGTGTGAGTCAGCCGGGCGAACCCCCCGAGCCCGCCCTCGTCAGTTACCGAGCCCTGGCTCTGGCTGGCAGCATCAGCACTACCCGGAGGCCCAGGCCCGCCTGCACTGTAGCCAGACCCTCAGGCGCCGTGTGTGCCGAGTCTGACGAGCGCTGGCTGGATGTCACCCGAGGCCTCAGGTCGTGGTTATTTCCCTCTTTGCTGGTGGCTCAGTGGTAGAAGTCTCGCCTTCCACGTGGGAGACCTGGTGGTTCCCGGCCAGGGCACCTCACGTGCAGCGGCCCCACTCTGTCTGGGGAGCCTCGTGTGTCGCTGGGATGCAGGACAGGTTTCAGTGGCGTTTCCAGACTGAGCCAGAGGAGGAAGGCGGGCCTGGAGACCTCCTCTGGAAATCAGCCCTTGAACTCTGTGGCTCACAGCACCTGGACGGTGTTCGTTCCATTGTGCACGGGTCGTCATGCCTCGGGGCTCACTCGAAGGCAGCTCCCAACACCACAGCAACACAGCCTGGGGTGTGTCCCAAGGAGTCAGACAGACTGAAGTGGTCGTGTGGAGGCCAGGGCCGTTTCTTCTCAGCCTCCCCTGATGTCCTGTGCAGAGAAAGCCCTCTGGGAGCTGAGAGAGCCACGCGGTGCTACGTTGCTGTCCCGTGAGGACAGGAGGCTACAGCCTCAGGTGTGTGAAAATGCTGGGCCTGTGAGCAGAGCTCTGTGAGGGAGTTCTCCAGTCATTGGCCCCAGCTGGCATGCTCGTGACACCTGAGTCTCCTGCCATGCTCTGACTGTGGGACATTGCCTTCCCGGCCCTTGGTCTGATTGGCATAGTGCAACTTAGAGCTGGAATAAGGAGGCCTGGTGATGCAACCATCAGACACTCAGCTGCTAACCCAAAGGTTGACAGTTTGAATCCACCCAGTGCTCCATGGGAGACAGGGCTGGTGATTGGTCCTGTAAGATTACAGCCTAGAACCCTTGGGCGGCAGCCCCACTGTGTCACATGGGGTCAGCGGGAGTCGGAATGGACCCCACAGCCCCCGACACCACCAGCAGAGCTGCAAGCAGGGTGACTGAGGGCTTGGGTTTGCCCAGGACAGAGCTGCTTTGGGGTGTGGGACCCAGGAACGTCCAGGGCCACGAGGACCTGAGCAGTTAAAGCCCAGCCTCTCATCTCAGCACAGAAGCTCTGAAGCCTGGAGGTGCCCGGACTCTCCTAAGGCTCCCAGCTGGGTGGAGGATGAAGGGGACGTGACCCCAGGTCTCCTGACCTCTGGGACACATAAGCCTTGCCAATCCCATGCAAATGTCCACTGGCCACCAGGCGGCCCTGGCTCCTGTCACCCTGATACTACTTGTGGGAAAGTCAAGTCCAGTGGAGTTCAGAGATGGTTCAAGGCACCATGTGAAGACTGAGCTGTGGCCCGGCTTGGTCTCCAGTCCAGTGACGATCCTCAGATGCCCTCATCGGCACTCGATACGTAAACCGACCCTTGCTAATGATGGGACGGAAACGGTGATGCTGTACAGGCCCCAGTCCCTGGCTGACCACACTGTGAAGCCCAGCTGTTAACAGCACCGTCAACTGCTCACATGGAAGCAGGTGGCAGGTTTACAGGCTTGCCTGGTTTCAAACAACTGACTTCAGCTGTCATTTCGGCTGGCGGCCTCTTCTCTTTTCTCCTCTGTCATGAGAGTCAGCCTGGGGGACAGCTTCAAGTTCAGAGGGGAACACTCAGCGATGTCACTGAGTGAGTGTCCCATTCCAAAGCAGTTGGTGGCTGAGAGCCAGACTTGTTCTTACATGTGGGATTGTTTTTAATTGGTTCTCGACACTTCAGCATAGGGGAGTTTATTTGAAAACCAAGATCTCTGGCCTTTGTTGGTACATCAGAACATCTGGCCATGCTTGGACGTCTCTTATGTCCATAGTGGCCTGGAGGTGACTGTGAGCTGCCCCTCTCATGAAGCTGTTCCTTGCAGTGTGCCACAGTCCCGACTCTCTGTTGTCTTACTCCTGGTCCACTTTGCTCATTTGAATCGCGTGCCTGGCCTTTGTAAGCAAGCTGACCTCATGGAGAGGCCACATGGAGGGGGAGCCGCCGGGCCAGCCCCAGGCTCCCCAGGCTCCCCACCGTCCACGCCCAGAGGACTCCAGGATCAGGCCCCACTGGGCTGCTGCTGCACAAGAGACCCTCCCTCGGTTGGATCCACTCTCCCCCAGAGCCACGGGACATAATCACAGATTGTTTCAAGTCTAAATTACGTCGCAACAGGTAACTGAGACGCCACCAATATGGCCCTGAGGCTCTCAGCCTGATGGGGCGGAGGGTGAGGGGCAGACACAGCAGAGCAAAGCAGGGCTGCGGGTGTGACTCCCGAACAGCCCAGAGGACAGAGGGTGACAAACGGCTTCCCTAATGGTGAAGAGTCACAGGTGGGGCCATGTGCACGGGGTCTCAGCGGGCGACTGGGAGTTCACTGACAGCTGGAGGTTTCGAAGGCTGTTCCCAAGTACATAGGAAGAGGGGCCAGAGAATGAGAGTGAGAAGAAGTCCAAGGAAAAGAGGGGAACCAGGTCAGAACTGCTCTGGAAATTCAGGACACAGAAGTGGCAGGGTCAGAGGCTGCAGGGAAGTGTCACAGGCTGACCACAGCTGGGCTGTTGAGCTCGGCCGACAGGATGCCTGTTAGTTCAGTGGAGAGGTAGCAGAGACGACAGTGTCTTTCTGGCAGAGAGAGAGAGAGATAGGTGAGAGGGACGGAGACAGAAACGGGGGTGGTGGGGGAGAGACGAAGTCTAGAACGAGAAGAAAGGGACAAGGGAAGGGGGCCATCGTCTTTGTTGTAGATGTGCTCCGTCGAACGTCTCTACGCTCCTGGAGCAGTCTCACCTGCTTCCCTGCTCAGCTGGTGTGTCTGTCAGGACTGTTACCGCAGGGCTGTGTGCATAACAGTATTCACCCTTATTGCCTTTAACTGATTTGCTCCTTCCAGGTAGCTTAAGTGCAGTGGTTAAGGCATTGGGCTGCTAACCAAAAGGTCTGTGGTTCTAATCCACCAGCTGCTCCATGGGAGAAAGATGAGGTCATCTGTTCCTGTAAAGATTGACAGCCTTGGAAAGCCTATGGGGTCGCTATGACTAGGCACCAAGTGGGTGGCGGTGGGTTTGCTTCAGTTGGGTTGGGCTGCACACAAGGGGGTGTTTGAGGAGGCGTGGATACTCTGTAGCTGTCAGGAGATCGTTGCTGGAGGGGTGAGAAGCGATAGCAAGACCTTTGTAGGAGCAGTAGTTCAGAGGAGATCGGGGGCCTGGACTCAGCCCTGGAGATACGGGGGATAGCTTTTATTTCATAACATGTGGGTAGGAAGGAAGGAAGGGAGAGTGCGGAGGTCGTTCAGTGAGAAGCTTCAAGTCCACTACACCATTTTCTCTGGGAAGGAGGAGATAAGAGTGTCTGCCCAGAGTACAGAAGCCAGCCGTGTTGGGAATTGGGGTGTTTGTGGAGCTGTGTTGGCTTGGAAACCAGGGGAATGGGGCAGAGGAGGGAGGCATCAGTGATGCCCAGTGCATACACCCAGCCAGCCAGAGGAAGGAGGTGTTGCCCTTCACCAAGATGGCGGTGCGCGAGATTCAGCTGGGGGAAGGGGATGTGTCCAGCTCAGGCACCCTCTCAGGAATCCCTGCGGCTCCCTTTGGTCACTTGCGTTCCTAGTGACAGACCTCAGGGACGTTTATACGTATGGAGCAAGGTCATCTTTAATTCAGCCTGTAAGCGTTTGCCGAGGTCTCGATGGAGCTGCAGGCGCTCAGAAGCGCAAGCCGACCCAGGACATGGCCGACCTGACGATGTTTTGTGCATCCATCCCTGAAATCGAGCATGCCGGGTAAAAGCCCGGGACTTCTCCCGGAAGAGCTCTGGTTGCCAGCGACAAGAGCCGGGCTCACGTTTCATGGGCTCGCCTCCCGCAACAAGTTTCAATCAAGACATCGAAAGGGTGGCGTTGACTGTGAAAATCAGAGTCAGAAGAGAGGGCTGGGGTCCATGCAGAGGAGCGGTCTGGGGACTGGAGAGTGTGGGAGACCCTTTTCCACCATTGTGGGAATACAGTGTTCAAGGGTCGGGTGGGCTCACAGCTGGCATAGAAGCCCTCCACTGCTTCCACTGACAGGAAGTAGACCCATGGGCCCGCTCCACCTGCAGAGGTGGCTGGGCAGGTACGCTCCCTGTGTGTCTGCACAGAACCGGAGGTGGTAAGCATTAGATACACACAAAGAATGTGATTTCACATATTCCAACCCCAAACCCAAACTCACTGAGTCAGTTCTGATTCACAGCGCCCCTAGAGGACAGCGTGGAACTGCAGCACAGGGGCTCCAAGGCTGTCAGTCTTCACGGAAGCGGACCACCTCATCTTTCCCCTGTGGAGCAGCTGGTTTGAAGCTGAGAAGCACATGCACGTGACAAGCAGTGTAGAAGCATCCATCCCCCCGGCCCTGCCATGGCGCAGCTGTGTGGTGTGGGGACAGCTCTTGGAACACTACAGGCACCTTCTCAGGTACGTCCTGCGGCTCATGCCAGGCAGTGGCTCGTACGCCCAGCTGCTTCTGCTTGCCCTTGCTCCAGCGCTGCCGCGGGCGCTGCTTCCTGGGTGCACGGTGGCTGTCCTTCCTGTTTGCCTCTGGTGCCCACAGCAGTGTGGCAGGCCTGTGGCCCCTGGTTCAGAGCAGATGCAGGAAGCTGGGCTCTGGCAGACTGTCCTGGCCCGAGGCCCCCGCTCTGGGCACTTGGTAAATGGCCCTCCATGTGAGCCTCATGGGGCCTGGCCGACAGTCAGTGGGCCTCTCTGCTGCCCCTCCCCCACCCAGCCCGGTGACTATCTGGGTGGGCTCTACCAGGCTCAGGCTACAGCACTGGGCTCGCAGGAGGGACGAGCTCCCTGACAGTGAGCCCCGTGTCCTCTCCTCTCAGCCCTTTGAAGTCAGCGGGGCTCTCTGGGCAGCTGGGAGGGTGTGGGGGTATGGTGCTGGCCAGGATGGGGCAGAGATGCCAGGAGTCTCTCCAGAAAACTGAGGGGCAGCCTCCAAGAGCAGCGTCTCCAGTGCGGGAGGTTCAGAAAGGCTTAAGATGCACCTCTGAGGCCCTGGATACAGGGCCCTGTCCACCTGGAAGTGTGAACTTGGCAGCACCCCCCCACTGCGTCAGCCTTTGATGACAAAGCATGCCATGCCTCTGGATTCAGGGGGCTAATTGGATTTGGGTTTGATCACCTCCTGAAGGCCAAGGGTGGCAACCGCAGAGGCCACCTGGCTGGGGGGCTGGCAAGAGGCCTAGTGCAAAGGGTTTGGGGTGTGATTAACCC
Source organism: Orycteropus afer afer (assembly GCF_000298275.1). Taxonomy (NCBI): domain Eukaryota; kingdom Metazoa; phylum Chordata; class Mammalia; order Tubulidentata; family Orycteropodidae; genus Orycteropus; species Orycteropus afer. The sequence goes on along the minus strand of NW_006921644.1, from coordinate 10,900,873 downwards.
AGGGCTCTTCCATCCTGGGGGTGGGGTGACTAGGGAGTGAGGAAAGGAGGCCACAGTGCCATGCTGCTCCAGCACCAGGAGTCCTCCACCCACCAACGTGGGAGACAGGATGGCAGCCGTGAGGGCAGGGAGCCTGTCTTTCACCCTCCATCAACTCTCACGGCTCAGGCACCACTGCCCTTCCTACCACTAGCAACGTGGTTTAAAGCCCTGTGGTCCAGTCCCTGGGAAACTCATCGAAATGCCGGCTCAATCACACACTTCCCAGAGCATGTTGCAAAAACCTTTCCCAGAGACTGGCGTGTGCAACGCAGGAGGGGCTGCCAAGTGCAGGCCCCGGACGCTGCTTCCTGTGGCCCCGCCTGCGGTTACAGAATGCCATCTCTGTGCATGGCAGCCTGCTCACTGTGCCCGCCCTTCCTCCTGCTGACCTCCTTAAGGGGTTAAAGACCAAAGAGGTCACCCTGAGGACTAAGGTGTGCCAAGTCAGAGAATTTTCAGTTGCCTCATTTGTGTGTGAAGCTTGATGGCACCTAAACAGCTTCTGTGGGCACTGTGGCCAGTTCCCTCTGCCCAGGGCAGCCTGAAGGAGCCCCTTCCACCTGGCTGCATTGGGCCCTCTGGGCGCGTGCCAGCGTGTTGATGTGCGATTTTTCCTGGCTGAGCATGAAAGTCTTACCTTCTGCTCCTTCTCCGAACAGTCACTACTGTTGTACAAAACACAGGCCCTCTCCTGCCTGGCTGTCAGACCAGAATATCTATTCCCAGTGCACCTCGAGCACGAAATCAAAGGGTCTTGTTTACACCCAAATGAAAACTCTGAGAACAAAACCCTGCGGTGCTGGAAACAGCAGGCAGAAAAGCGCAGGGTACCCCTGTATGTTTGTTTACTCAAATGGCCTCGCAGTTTGGAGCAGGGGATCCGACATTCTGGGGGCTGGGGAGAGGGCTGGCTGCAGGCAGGCAGGGTGGCTGCGTCCATGAAGCAAGGCTTCCCTCCCGGCCACCAGCCGCCCGGCCGCGCTGCTTCCTCACTCCCTCTCCCCTCTTCCTGGGAAGGGCGGTTTCCAGAGAAAGTCTCCTTTGTTTCCTCTAATGTTTTCCTTAGGAAGGGAATTCTGTGGTGCGCGTTGGCCCTGACCTCTTGCAGCCCTGGTAGTCGGGTTTCAGAACCATGGTTTGGACAGCTGCACAGGCTAATCCGACTCAGACGCTGGGCTGACTGCTGGGGAGGCCGCGCTGTCCCTCTGTGGGGGCCCTGGGAGGAGCCCTCCCCTCTGTGGCCAGCTGCCCATCAACACAGGCTGACAGTCCTTGTGCGGGCGACCTCTGGAAAGCCCAGCTTGCATTTTATCTAATTACACCCCCCCCCCCAAACACACACAGGGAAAAGGGAGAGGAAGACCGGTTAGTATGTGACACCCACACCTTCTCCTGGGGCAGTGGCAGCGGCCCCGCCCCCACCTGTGAGTGGGTGGGTGTCAGCAGAGCTTCCAGACTGAGACAGACTAGGAGCAGAGGCCTGGAGAACAACTTCTGGAAACTAGCCAGCGAGACCCTTTGGATCACAGTGCTGTATCCAACGTGGAGCAGGGCAATGGCTGTCCCGCTCAGAAAGCACTCCAGCACCCAGTGGACACAGCAATGGACCCAAATGCCCCAGGACTGGGTAGTGTTTCATTCGTCTGTGTCTGAGGTCCCCAGGAATAGGAGCTGACTTGGCAGCAACTGACAAATCACAACGTTACTCCAAGATGAGGTGTGGGTTTCAAGGCCATAGTCCTTATGGGAAGCAGACTGCCACATCATTCTCCTGCAAAGCAACTGGTGAGTTTGAACCCCTAAGCTTTTGGTGAGTAGCTGACTGTTTTAACCTCCGTGGCATGTTAACCTTTGTGGCATGTGAGGAAGTTGCATTAGTGCAACTGTCACAGAGTTCCAATAGCAACACAGAGGAGAACAGGTCCCGTGCACCCAGGAGCTCAGTGGTCAGCTAAAGGGCAAACAGAGGTCACACACTCTCCATGGCCTCAGTGACCCTTAATTTAAACTGTGCTCAGAAGGTGGCCTTCAGAGTCCATGCCATGTCCCCTCCACCCAAGACCTCACCTGAGCCACCTTGGACAATGATCAGCTCAGCACCCATCTTGTGCCCCTTGGTCACTGTGCCCCGGCCATAGGGGCCTCTGTTCTTCAACCTGCTGTCCCAACCCCTTCTCCCATGCTAATCCCTGTGCCCCGAGTTCTGTGCTGGGCCTCCCCTCACCCTCCCGTCTGAAGCTGCCTGTCCCTACCTGGGTTAGTTCCCAGCACTGCTCCTTGTCGTGGGAGTAGGGGCTTGCTCTCCTGGTGGCACTGGCATGGTCTATAGCTTTTACAGGTAAACGTTGGAAAGGGCTGGCTCTTATCCCCTGGAATATGAGCTCCAAGAGGACCTGCACCTGCTTGTTCTTCCCAGCATGTGCCTGGCACATCATGGGCACTCGGAGTCCTCAATCAAGGAAAATATGGGTGAATTTCTTCAACTGATGAGTGCTATTAAAACTCTGACACATACTACAGCGAGTTCCCATGTGTCTGTCACCTAGATTGACCCATTGTCAGCATTTAGCTGTGTTTTCTTTCTCACCATCACCACCTTCGGTTTCATCATTGTCACCACCACCATCACAGCAGCTAATGTACATATTCAGATTTCACCACACATCCCAATACCATTTTGTGGTGGCTTTCTGATCCAGGCTTCAGCCTGGTTTGACTTGTTGCATTCAGATGTCCTCTCTCTCTAGCCTCTCATCTGGAATCTTCCTCAGCTGCTCTTTTTTTTATGGCACTGGCATTTGTGAAGAGTGGCCTATTGTTTTTAGACTACCCTTCCACTGGGCTTTGTCTGATTAGATTCAACTGACATTATAAATTTTGGGGAACCCAGTGTTTTTAAGAATGAGAGAGGTGTCCACCAAGAAAAAAAAGATGTAACCCTTTAAAAAATTATTAAATATGGAGACTTCTGGTAAGATGGAGGATTGGGAGAAAGACTGCAAAGACCCTCTTCAACAACTAAAAGGGGAATCAACTAACACAGACGGTAATCCTGGACCCCTGAGCCTTGAAGGGAAGGATATAGAAGTGGACTAAACCCCAGCTAGCAGAAGAATTTGCATGAAAATACCAAAAAAGGAGACATCATA
>NW_006921644.1:10863592-10890802 GCF_000298275.1 Orycteropus afer afer | reverse complement strand
GTACAAGAATTTCTAATTTAGTCTTTTATAACGTTAATCAGCTGTCGTCCAGTTTCCAACTCATGTCAGCCTCGTGTGTGTCAGAGAGGACTGAGTGCTGTCAGGTGTCCAGCAGCTGACTGTTTACAACAGTTCTCTAGGCCTGTCTTCAGAGATGCCTCTAGGTGGACTTGAACCCTTGACCTTTCATTTAGCAACTGAGCTCTGACCGTTTGCACCACCTACGGACTCTTCGAGCACTGTACCCAGGGACTTTGGTCCTGCATCTGGGCTCAAGGCAGGCTGACGCCACACAGGGTACAGGCAGGGTGGAGGACCGCAGAGCTGCATGACAGCCGACAGCATCTTCCTGGTCACTTGAGCAACAGTATCAACAAGCTGAGAAACCTGGCTTCTCTCTGCCTGGGGGCTCTGGGTTGGTTGCCACAGATTGTATGCCTCTCAGAAGGTGTCAGTCTGCTGCAGAGAGGCCATGGGCACAGAATGGGCAAGTGCTGCTCCAGCCTGGGGCCATCTCACCCAGAGCCAAGAGCCAGAAGAGCCGTCTCTGAGAGCCACCTGGTCCACCAGCAGTTGCTGTAGCCTTCTTTGTTAATGGCTTTACCTGGGAGGCAACTACCAGCAGGCTAGGAAAAAACCCACATTTTCTAAGCAATTGGTTCCTAGACCCCAGTCTAGTTAGCGTTTTCCGGCAAACTTCGCCCTCCCAGGAGACGCACGCACCGCTCCAGAATGGCTGCCCCGCATAGTTCCCGCCCTAGAAAATACCGCCTTTTCTCTGGAAAGCGCTTTCGCAATGAGCCAGGGTTGGGGGTTCCCTTAAAAACAAGGTGCACTGTACCTTCATTAGTGGACTTTGAGGAAAGTACTGCCACCCCCAAACACAAGGCCGGCCCCTAAATTGTCCAAGGAATGAAATTAAAGGAGCCTCCAACTGTCAGTCCTAGACTTGCCATGTTAACCCCTGACACTCTGTAAGTGAACAGTCAGCGCTTTTTCCATGATGGTGAGACGAGAAAGTTCACTTTAATTTTAGGTAAAATAAATTTTACACACTCCCAGTACAAATATGGGGAAATACTTACAAAACACTGTAAAGCAATATCACTACTTCCCTTTAGTCTACTTATTCCATTCCTGGAAAGCGGCATCAAAATTTAAAAGCCAAAGTTCAAAAACGTTTGGTGCCAGCTTATCCAGCTGCCACTAACTGGCAACTGTCTGCATGCTGTGCACCAGGGCATGGCAAACTTTCTCTTAAAGGACCAGGCAGTAAATATGTTTTGCATCTAGGGTCACATAGACACAGTGTCTCCTGCAGGGATTCAGCTCTGCCATTGTAGCATGGAAGCAGCCACAGTCAACACTTACACAAAGGAGTGAGGCTACGTCCCAATAGCCTAGTTCCAATAGTTTCACAGAAGCAGGCAGCAGGCTGGATGTGGCCTATGGGCCACAGTTTGTTGACCCCTGTTCCATAATAAAGAATATGACGCTCGCATTCTGAAACAGCGGATGTGATTGAACATTAGCAGCTAATTTCAGACCCTACAGGAATCTGGAAAACCATAAAAGATACCACGTGGGACCAAGAGAGCAGCAGGTTAAGCATGGATGAGTTCAGCTATGCGAAGCGTGGCCACAGTGGGATCTGGCACATGAACGTGGAGGTGTGAAGACAGGGTGACGGGTGTCAGGTTACCGTCCACGTTTTTCCTGAAAGATGTTTACATGTGGTTCCTTCCCCCCATAGTCCTTCAGATAATAAACCAAAGCCATGGATTGAACTGCACCCCTGAAGTTCTGATGGAGTAGTGATCCCCGCACCTGTGAACAAGATGCTGCCTGCAACAGAATTTCTCTTTTGCTATGTTAATAAGCTCCGATGGAGTAGGGCAGGTCTTAAACTAATCACTCCTAAGAGGTATCATCTGAATAAAGCAGAGTAGACACAGATACACAGAGAGGAAGGCCAAGAAACGCCCAGGGCTACGGAAGCAGAAAGGCACGCATCTTTCTCTGGAACCCACAGTGAGAGACAGAGTGCCTGGCTCTCCCGACGCCTGGAATGCAGACTCCTCACCCCAGCATGACGCAATAAATTCTTGTTCTTTAAAGCCACACACTTGGGCACTTTTTATCTCACGGCAGTACTAGCAACTAAGACGCCAATACATGAAGCTGTCTAAGGAGACCACGTGGCTACTGTGAGAAGAGGCTGCTTTTATGGGAGCACGCATATCAACCTTCCCCACAAGATACCATTCATCACTCATCCCTTTGCTTATTAATTCACTGAACTCTATTTGTTACCCAGTGATCTACTGTGTAGCCAGCACAGTGGTCGGCAGTAGGGAGACACTAATGAAGGAGATGAACAGAGGCCCTGAATCCAGGAAACTTTTGTTCAGTGGAGGTAACCATTACACGAAAACTACTAAGCAGGATAGAGAAACTGGAACAGTGGGTGGAGAGGGGTGGCCACAGTGTGAGTGCAGGCAGGAGCAGAGTGATGCTGGCTGAAAAGGCAGATTGAGCTCCTGCAGTGGAGTGAGTTACTTAGTATGGCTTTTCTACCCATAAGTCATTGTAAATTCAGTGGTGGAATGAGCAACTGAGGAGCTCCTGATTGTAAATGTTATCCACCTGGGTTATTTCTGTTGGGTGTGGCACAACGCAATGTTATGGGAGGTTCTCTCTCAGGTGCTTAGAGGTCTGATGCTATGATTGGCTAGTTTGGCCACTCTGCCAAGCTCAAAAGGAGGCCTCCTAGAGGCAGAATCTCTGACTGCTGGCTGAGGAAGGATGTGCTCCCGTGAGAGACGTGCTGCTAGAAGAGACACACACTGCTGGGAAAGAGATTCAAGAGACACGCATTGCTGAGTGAGGCACCGAGGCGCATGCACTGTTGGGAGAGAGACTGTGGGAGACTTTTGGCTGAGAGATGGCAGGCTGGGAGAGAGACTGAGGCGCAGTTTTTTCCTGAACTTGAATTGTAACCTGGTGCTTCCCTAATAAACCTCATAATCTGTGAGTTCTGTGTGGCCACTGCAGCAAATTACCGAACCCAGGAGAGAGGTGGTGGGGCTTTGGGAGGAACAGTTGGTCAAAGGGCTAGAGGGGGCAGCATGTCCAGCCTTGAAGTAATAGGCCTTGGGCTGTTGATGGTGATTCTGTCTTCCTCTTGTGGGATTAGAGGAGGTCAGAACATGTGGCCTCCGTGTCCTTTTTGCAGTGCTCCCCTGGCCCCTGGAGATTCAGTCATTCCAGGTGATTCTGATCCCGGTGGACCAGGGAAGACTGGCTTGGTGGTAGCATCATTCCGTAGACACAAATGCAAGAGCATAAACCCAAACACTCTACTGATCCAAGCCCTAGTGCCTGGAGCTTGGACACTGTTCAACGTGTTTAAGGAAGACCAGAAACATGGCCCCTCTTGGGCTTCCTGGAGCTGAGGGTGGTGCCTGCAGCAGCCTGGAGGTGCGGCTTCTGTGGTCATGTATCTATTGCCCGAACTAGAGTGTGGGCACAAGGAGAACTTGGCAGTGACCTGAATTTCTCTCCAGGTATGCCAGCAGCAAATCCGTCCTGGAGGAAGTGCAGCCGGAATACTCCTTGGAAGTGAGAATGGCCAGTCTTCATCTCACCTAGTGTGGTCAAGTTATAGGAAGGGACCATTTCCTGGAGAAGGAAATCATGCTTGGTAAAGTGGAGGGTCAGGGAAAGAGGGGAAGGCCCTCAACAAGATGGACTGATACAGCGGCTGTGATGATGGGCTCATGCATAGCAAGGGTCGTTAGCCTGGCACAGGACAGGGCAGTGTTTCCTTCTGTTGTACATGGAGTCACTATGAGTTGGAGCCGACTCATTGGCACCTAAGAACAACAACATGCCAGCAGCACAGTGCTGGATACGTTTTAGGTGCTTGTGAAACACTGATCGACTCATTTCTTATTAGTGACAAATTTCTGTCTTGGGGTTCATCTGGTCACAATATCTGGGTGGGACATAGTAGGGCCATGAGGGATTGCCTTGTTCCACTGCATATTCCCAGGGGCTAGCATGGTGCATCCACCCCCCGCCCGTCAGGGTACTGTACTGTGTCCTGTGGGGGTTTGCATGTTGCTGTGGGGCTGGAAGCTATGCCACAGGGATTTCAAATACCAGCAGGTTCACCCACGGTTCCCAGCTAAGACTAGGAAGAAAGGCTGGGTGACCTGCTTTGGGAACTCAGTGAAAATCTATGGCTTACAACAGAACAGCATCCAGTACGGTCCTAGAGGATGAGCCCTGGCTCAGAATACACAGCAGGGGCACCGCAGGACCAGAACACACCAAGGGCAGGAGCACAGCCCAGGGCTGGGTGGCTAACAGCAGAACAGCATCCGGTATGGTCCTAGAAGGTGGGCCCTGGCTTAGAAGGCACTCAGAATACACAGCAGCTGCACCGGGAGACCGGAACACACCAAGACCAGGAACACGGCCCAGGGCTGGAGTTTTGTTCTGTTAGGTATGGGCTTGCCACATAGTAGGTATTCAACAGAGAGATGAGTGAACGGATGAGTATGGGTAGCGCAGGGTTACCCTGCAGACTCTCCACTCCTGGCCTCCCCCCAACTCTCCAGCTGCTCTGCAGATCTGCCCTGACTCTCAGGCAGTGAGGAACACAGGTGGGTGTCTGTTTACTGGGGGCTGCCATGGGCCAGGCCCTGGCCAGGTGTGGGGTTGCCTGGTGAGTGAGATAGCCATGGTCTGCTGTTAGATAGCCAGTGAGGCAGGGAAGGGAAGGAGGACGGATTACCAGGGGGACTGGCCTGGCCTGAAGGCCAGGACAATAGGACGCTTCCCTTCGAGATGGCCCATGGGTGCATCTGGAGGGAGAGCAGAGGGCAGTGGAGGGGAGGAGTGGCAAGTACAGGAAGGGTGTTCTAGGCTGAAGGAACAGCATATGCAAACAGCTGGTGGTGTGAGGAGGGGCTGCAGGAAGCCCAGTGGGTCTGAGACCCAGGGAGGCACCAGAGCAGCTCAGGTGTCAGCCGGAACCAGGCAAGCCTGGGAGTCCTGGGAGGGGCTTGATCTCCGTTTTTGGAGCAGTAGGTACCCCGGAGAGGTGTGGGCAAGGACCCTGGTGTCACCTTTGGGGATTGTGCCCTGGACGAGCTGGTAGAGGTGCTCACCCAGTCTGCACAGGGGTCACCTCAGCCTGGCTACCAGGCTGAGACAGCTCCCTTGTGCAGTGAAGCCCAAGACTGGCTGAGCTCTGCCGGGTGACATCACCTTCCACCTCACCATCCCATCCTGGAGGCCTGTCCCCCCGATCTGGACAGGGCACTGTCTGTGTCTGCAGCAGAGGGTGCCGCTGTCTGGACCCGTGTCGTCAGGGTCTGGGAAGTGCTTCAGATTTACGCCCAGCCCGCACACGAGGCGGTGCCCGTGTAAAATGGCAGGTGTTCGCCTGCAGATGTTTCACATGCTGTTCAGAAGTTTAGGAATGCTCAAAATAGCATCTGCCCGTAAAATTGCCGGCAATGCAGTCCACATGTGTCAGGGAGAAGCACCCACACAGCCATTTACTGTTGAGGTGGCATTCTCCCAGGCTCCACAGGGGCTGGGTGTTGGCCTGGCCGGGAGGCCGGCAGGTCTGGCAGAGGCCTCCGGGGTGCCCACCTGGACACCTGGGCTCTGTGGAGCAGTGAAGTCCGGTGATCAGCAAAATCGCCCACTGGCCCTGAGACAGCCTCCAGCTACCAAGACATGATCTTTGAGGTCACTTCCTAAAGTTGAGAGGAGGGTCAGAACTCTTGATGGGCATGCAACGTGCCGGAGAAGGAAGGTTACCACACATCAAAGCAAACCCACGGCCATTGCGTGCAGTCTGACTCACTGTGACCCTAGAGGACAGAGTAGAACTGCCCCACAGGGTTTCCAAGGCAAGGAGCTCTGGTGGTGTAGTAGTTAAGGCATTTGGCTACGAACCAAATAAGCTGGTGGTTTGAAACCACCGGTGGCTCCGTGGAAGAAAGATGAGGCAGTCTGCTTTCAGAAAAACTGACAGCCTTGGAAACCCAATGGGTGTCACTGAGTCGGAATCCACTCAATGGCAGTGGATTTTGGGGTTTAATCTTTACAGAAGCAGACTGCCTCGACTTTCTCCTGAGGAGTGGCTGGTAGGTTTCAACCACCGACCTTTTGGTTAAATAGCCCAATGATTTAACCACTGAACCATCAGAGCTCCTTAAGGAGGAAGCTGTTGTCGTTTGGTGCTGTTGCGTCGGCTCTGACTCATAGCGACCCTGTGTACAGCACGAAACACTTCTGGGTTGTGCGCCAGCCTCGCGACCCTGCTGTGCTTGCTGTCCTGCCCTCACTGCAGCCACTGCGTCAGGCCACCTCATCAAGGGTCTTCCCCTTTGTCACTGACCCTCCACTTTACCAAGAATAATGTCCTTCTCCAGGGACTGGTCCCTTCCAACAACATGACCGAAGTATGAGGGACGAAGGCTGGCCATTCTTGCTTCCAGTAGGTTAGGAGCCAATCAGAGCATAAATAGAACTCCCAGGGGCCCCCACAGCCCACAGGTCATTCTTGTGTTGCTGTAAAATCCACCTAAGAGAACACTTGCCCTTCTAACCATTTTAACGGGTACTCAGTACCTTCACAATGTCATGTAACCATCACCTCTCTCTAGTTCCAGAAATTTCTCATCACCCCAACAGAAAGCCCACAGCCGTTAGCAGTCACTCCCCCTTCATGCCCCACCCCGACCACCACCAAGCTCCTTCTTATCTCTTTATCAATGGAAACATGCAGTATGGTGCCTTTGTGTCCAAAAAGACACTCAGTATCATCATGGTAGAATGGAAATGCAAACTAGTGAGATCCCACTGCACACCCAACGGGAAGGAGTTGGATCATGGAGTCGGACAATCGGAAGCACTGGCGAGGATGTGGATAACCTGGGACGCTCACTCGCACACGGCTGGTGGGTAACCCGTGCCCCCGCTTCTCCTGGCGTCTCTTAGTGTCTCATTTTGTTCAGCTCTCTCCAGCCCATTCCCATCCCTGGGAAAATGCCTTTTTCATTAACACTGTGCATTATCTAGCAACCTAAGGTGAGGTTAATTCTTTCTGGGTCCTAGTTCCAAATTCCCTGGGAAAGGCTTCTGATTGGTCAGTCTGAGTCAGGTTGCTCCCTTGAGCCAATCAACTGTGACCAGAGGGGCAGCCCATTGTATAAATCGGCTTTAAGGGTGGGGGCCCTGGGGGTGTCAGTTAGGGAAAGCCATGTGAGCCTTCAAGACACTACAAGGGCTGTATGGAGGGGATAAGGGGCTCCGGCAGCCTGAGGCCTAAAGCATTTGACTGTTAGGTGCAAGGCCATGGTTCAAACCCACCAGCTGCTCTGTGGAACGAAGCTCGAGCTGTCTGCTTCCATAAATACTTGCTACATTGGAAACCCAGTGGGGGTCACTATAAATCAGAGTCAACTCGATGGCAGTGGGTTTTTTTTTTTTTGGCTTTGGGTGCGTACAGAACACGCCTACACATCACTTCCTTTTTCATCTGCCCACACATCCACCAAACGTTTCTTGAGGACTAGCATTGTGCCAGGCACTGCTCTCAGAACATGGATATTCAGTGAACAAAACAGACACAAGCCTGCCCTGAATAAACTTACAACCTTGTTGGGAAACTCTACGAACAAGTCAAAACAGAGATCTATTCACTAATGTCAGGCAGAGGCCAGTGCTCTGATGGAACATTTAGTGGGATTTAGAGGCAATGGACAGTGAAGCGGTCAGAGGAGGACATTTGAGCAAGGACCTAGATGAAAGGAATGGGCCAGAAACTCTCCAAGCAGATGGACTAGCACATGCAAAGGCCCCGTCACATGCAGGTCATGGGTGTGTGAAGACAGGAAGGAGCCAGTGGGTCTGGAGCCAAGGAAAAGGGAGGAATGAGATGGGGAGGAGCCAGCGGAAGGCCAAGCAGTCTCACAGGCCACACAATTCCACTCCTGGGGAAGGACCCAAAAGAACGGAAAGCAGGTGTTCCAAGAAACGTGTATGCACAGCGTTATTTGCCAGCCAGAGTGTGGCAACAGCCTGTCATGGACTGAATTGTGTCCCCAAACTTTGTGCTGTAAATCTCAACCTCTATGTCTGTGGTTAGGAGCTCTGGTGGTGCAGTGGTTAAAGCATTGGTGGTTCAAACCCAGCAGCTGCTCTGTGGGAGAAAAAGGAGGCAGCCTTGGAAACCCTGTGGGACAGTTCTCTGTCCTCTAGGGTGACTACGAGTAGAAATGGACTTGATGGCAGTGGGGTTGAGTTTTTGGTTTCTGCCTGTGGTTATAATCCCATGTGGGAATAGACTGCCGGCACGTTAATGAGGAAGGATGGTGTTGGGGAGTCTTGAGTCAGTCTGTTACATCAGAGACATGCAAGACAGATACCACGCCAGGAGAGGATCACCACAGAGCCAACAAACAGGAGACAGAAAGAGACGAGGGCCTTCCCCTGTAGCCGACAGTGAAAGAAAGCCTTCAGCGAGAGCCAGCGCCCTGAATGTGGGTGCCAAGCCTCCTGATTGTGAGAGAATAAATTTGTTTGTTAAAGCCATCCACCTGCGGTGTTCCCCTCGCAGCTTGTTGTGAGGGGCCGTCAAGTCGGCTCCAACCCTGTACAACAGAACCAAACGCTGCTGGTCTCCGCGATCCTTGTCCTGAGCCCGTCACTGCAGCCACTGCATAGGTCCATCTCACGGAGGGTCTTCTCCTTGTTCCTGACGCTCCACTTCATCCAGCAGGATGTCCTCCGGGGGCTGGTCTCTCCCAGTAGCAGGTCCAAAGTATGCAGGCTGAAGCCTGGCCACGCTCAGTGCTGAGGAGCACTCAGGCGGCACGTCTTCCGAGATGGATTGGCTCGTTCTTCCGGCGGTCCATGGTACGTCCGAGATTCCTCCCGACGCCGTACTTCAAAGGCATCAACTTTCCTTCGGTGTCCCCTGTTCATCGTCCAGCTTTCACATGCATACGAGGGACTGAAAATACCATGGCTTGGGACGAGCACACCTTAGCCTTCAAAGTGACATCTTTCCTCCTTAACCCTCAAAGAGGTCTGTCAGCAGACCTGCCCGGTGCAGTACGCCTGCCGCAGCAGTGGACGCTGGGACACAGCCCCATGGCCACGGGTCTTTCACAGGTGTCGCTCAGACTCTTGGTGGACTGAGAATGTCTCCTGAGAACAGTGGGCCTCTCCAAGGACTCGGGATCCATCAGAACGTAAAATGTAGAGCCCGCTGCCCAGGGACTCGGCGCCTGCCGTCAGATTCTCCATCTGCAGCTGGAGCCTGAGCACCCCTGCACGTGGGGTCACCTGGGGGCAGCAGGGCCTGATGCAGTCCCACCCTCACGGCCCCCGAGGCCGTCTCAGCCCCCATCAGACAGCTGCAGGGGGTGGGGTGGGGTGGGGTGGGAAGGCCACAGCTGTGCACTAGCCAATGGCGACACCACAGTGCTGGTTCTTCACCTCGCTCTGCAATGACAGTAAGCACTCAGGGTCAGGGCCGGCAGCCAAACCCCCGCCCACGGCTCACAGCCTGTCTCTGACTGTTAGGAACTCCGGCGATGAAAAATTAGGGACATTCCTGGCAGTGGTATGTGTGCTGGATGGAAACATGGGAGGCGGCTCAGACGGATGACTTCATCGCCGGCCACACGGGTGGACTCGTCCCGCACCGGTCCCTTGCTCACATCCAAAGAAGGCAGGGGTTCCGACAGGAAGAGCTGAAAGATGGGTCCCCCCTGGGCCATCCAGAGAATCTGCTGGGGGTCGCTAAGCACCAGGAAAGGGCACAGCCTTGGCAGAGGCCGTGCCCCAGGTCCCAGGGGTCCCATTAATCAGAACCCAAGCGGGGGGACGGGCCCTCCGGCCTTAAAGAAAGCCCAGCATTGTTTCCAGAGGTTAGGCCGTTCTCATCTTGGGTTTCACCAGGAAGTCTGTGTGGCCACACGGAGTCAGCTTTTACTGGGAGCTGGGTGAGACAGGCCCGTGAGGAACGGCCCCCGGGGGGCACCTGGGGCTGTGCCGTCATGACTTATGGGGGCAAGGGGAGGGGCCGGGGCACATTCTGACCCATATTTGGTGAGGTGCTGGGCTTGAGTCCCCTTGGCTCCTTCATTAATCAGGATCTCAATGAGGAGTCCCAGAGGATTGAGAAATTCCCCTTTCCCAAGGACAGGAAATACAGGGAAGGTTCTAGGGGATTAGGAGAAAATGCCATCAGATTTTACAACAGTGGTCTTTGTTGTCTGTGTGTGTGTGTGTGTGTGTAAGAGAGACATGGAGACACAGACAGGGAGTGAGAGAGACAGACAAGAGAGACACAGAGAGGGAGGGACAGAGACAGACAGAGAGAAACAGACACAGAGCGGGGAGGGAGAGCAAGGCACAGAGAGAGATGGGAGGAAAGAGACGGACAAGGTGTAAGAGAAAGAAGGAGAGAGAGACACAGAGAAAGAGAGATAGAGATGGGGGAGAGAAAAGGCAGAGAGAAAGGAAGGGAGAGAAACAGGGGAGAGAGAGACAAAGACAGATGGGGGAGAGAGGGGGGGGGGAGAGAAGGCAGAGGGAGCCAGGGAGGAAGAGGTGAGTGAGTCAGGGAGCTGGGAGAGAGGTGTGGGAGGAGGGCTGAGCCCTGGACGTTTGGAACCGGAATGGCTCTCTGGCAGGCGGGCGGGGACCTCTGAAGAGGTTAATCCTGAACCATCCTGGAAGCTCGCTGGGGACAAGGGTCTGTCCCGAGGTTCTCAGCTCTGAGTGAGCGGTTTGTCTCTCTCTTGTCAAGCGCCTGGTGCAGTGTGAACCCGAGTAAGCAGTCATGACATGAGGAATAAACAGCCTCTCACGCTCCATAAATAGCACCATTAATTTTCTCCACATGACATATGTGGGGCGGGGGCAGGGAGAGGAAGGGTCAGATGCTGAAGATAGAGTGGAAATTAGTCTGGCCTGAGAGTGACCTCGTCTCTCGGCCCTTTGGAGCTCTCCCACACTGCAGCGTATGAGATGCAGGCTCTGCGTGGGCCAGGGCACGGCCGTTGATGCATGCATGGGACAGCACAGGTCACCTACAGAGTCAGAACCTGCCCAAAGTAGGAAGTCGCACGGCTGACCCCTTTTCTCCTTAATGTGTAACTCCACATCACCGTCAAGTTAACTCCTACGGGACGCAGGATCCAGGGTCTCGGGGTGCTCCTGGGACAGCGGGATGGAGGCGCCGTGGAAGCGGGCAGGTCCGAGGCCCTGGCACTGACCAGCCCCTCTGATGGGGGCTGGTAACTTCTCTCAGCCCAAAACAGTGGCACAAGTGATTGTGGCTCAGCTGTTAACCTGAAGGTCAGTCATTTGAACTCATCCAGCAACTCCAGGGAGACAAGCCTGGTTATTATCTGCTCCCATACAGATGACGGTCTAGGAGGCCCTGGGAGCAGTCTGTCCCATGGAGTCGCCATGAGTGCCCAACAATGACACGCTGTAAGATGGGGGTCTGTTTAGTCTGTCTCTGTGTGTGGACTGGTATGTCCCATGTGATACACACCAGGCTATGTGCTATGGCTTTATCCATGGACACATGAGCAAAGTCCCATTTTAAAGAGGAGGAGACGTGGGGTCCAGCTAAGGGAAGTGTGGAGCCAGCCTTTAATCCCACTTCCTCCAGCTGGAGGCACCAGGACCTTTTCCAGAGGAGACACCAAAGAGCACAGTATCCTAGGCAGAGGGTCAGCAGACCGCAGAATGAGCTGGAGAGTCGCACAGGTCAGTCCTGCGCTCCACCCAGGAAGGAGATGGCCAAGGTGGCCTTCAGCTTGGGCACAACATGACAGCAACAGCCTGCCACCTAAGGTGACTAAGCAGAGCTGCAGACCCGTCTCCGGATACTTCGCAGTCCCCACCGTGGGGCCAGGCTCCAGGGTCCGGGCCCCCACACCACTCTTCCTTAGCTGGACGAGGCCTTCCATCCCTTCTCTTCCAGGCGAACTCCTGCCCATCCCACGAGGTCTGGCTTGCACATCACATGCTCCATGGCACCTTCCCGGACGCCCATGCAGTTTGAAGAGCACTACCTCTCTCCTAAGCCCAGTGCACAGACCTCCTGGAGGCTTGACCACAGCAGTGTCCTCGCCCCACTGTGTTTCCGCCATGTATCACACGTGCACGTGGTGGCATCCCCAAGCAGTGCTGAATGGATGAAAGAACCCATGGGAATTGCTGAAGATGCAGCTGCCTGAGAGTTTGAGGGTGATGGAGGACTGAGCCCTCCCCTCCTGTCCCCTGTGACAACTGGGTGGTCAAAAGCAAGAATCTCCATGACTCCGATGCTGTTGTGCCTTATCTCCCCACACATGGGGGCTTCACGGTCCACATCTAGGCCCCTGCCAACTCCCCCACAGCCCTGCAAGGAACAGGGCTCAGCAACATGGGGTGTGTCCCAACCATCCCCCTGAATTCACTGTGAGCTGGTGCCGGCTCAGGACAGCTTGGGGTTTATGGATTTAACACAACTGCAGCAGCCATTGAAGATTGTGGTGTGCTCAGTACAAATGGTCAGAGACGCGCTTTCCACTAAGATACGGCTGTGACTGATCCAAGGGGCCTCAGATAGAGAGACAGAGACAGAGAGACAAATGACAGAGATGGAGGGACAGAGAGAGATGGAGGGAGAGAGGTGGTGAGACAGACACAATGACAGAGTGATAGGGACAGAGAGACAGAAAGTGACAGAGAGACAAAGGAAGGGGAGATGCGGAAGGAAGGAGAGGCTGAGGGGAATGATGGAGACAGGAAGCGCCTCCCTGCAGGCTGTCCCTGTCCCATGCTTGGCAGTGGGGTCCTTATAAACAGTGCTGCCTCAACTTCCTTCCATCAAGTTGGCTCCAACTCACAGCCACCCTGGAGGACAGAGTAGAAGTGCCCCAGAGGCCTTCCAAGGCTGGACATCTTTATGGGAGCAGGTTGTTTCTTCGTTCTCGCTCAGAGTGGCTGGTGGGTTCAAACTGTCAACCTTTTGGTTAGCAGCCAGATGCTCCAACCACCATACAACTAGAGCTCCAAGACGTCCGAATCCTGTGAATCCATTAGTCCCCTGGGAAAGGGGCATTCAGGCTGCTGGTGGGGTTAAGGTTGCTGAGGGCTGGCTCTGACATGGGAGTGTATACTGGCTCATCTGGGCAGCCTCATGAAATCACAGCAGTAGACAGCCTCCGACTCACGGCACCCCGAGGGGTGCTGTCAGAGCAGAACCGTGCTCCACAGGGTCACCAATGGCTGGTTCTTCTGAAGCAGGTCACCAGGCCTGGGTGGACTCAAATCCAACCTTTCATTACAGCTGAGTACGCTGACCACCAGCACCATCCAGGGGCTCCCACGAGCACAGGATGGGTCATCACATGCCCAGAACTGAACACAAGACCTGGTTACAATGGCACTGTTGGGTCCCGTGGGGTTGATTCCGACTTGTGGTGACCCCACGTGGCAGAGTCCCACAGCCCTGTAGGATCTCCTAGGCTGTCATCTTTATTGGAGCAGACCACCAGGTCTCTTCCAACTGCCGACCTTTCAGTTAGCCGTCAAGTGTTTAACCACTGCCCATATCCTGAGAATGGGTCATGTCTGCACACTCCACCGTCGCTAGGCAGCACCTTCTACGTGTTCCTAGGTGTGCAGAGCTCTTCCACCTCAGCATTTTCATATGCTCTTCCTACACTTTGTCACCTGGACAGCTCCTTCAGGTCTCACTTTACCTGCTGCACCCAAACAAGTCTTTGTGTTCACCCTCCGCACACACAATCCTTGCCCTGGGCCCCACGCACTGAGATTCCCCCTTCAGTATCAGCCAGGTCAGGCAAGGTTAAGCTACTGTGACGAATTAACCCTGAAGTCTCAGGGACTCAGTGCCAACCAAGGTGTAGCTCTCCTTCACACTGCCTATTCCTAAGAGCACAGTGGGGGCCTCATTCCACACACAGTCGGGACCCACATGATGGAGGCTGTACTTCTAGACACAACTAGGGGTAGAGAGATGGTGGAGAACTCACTACTGCCCTTAACCACCTGGCCAGAAGGCTCCCTGTCCACTGGCCTGGCCACAACTGGTCAGTCACCTGGCCTCATTCTACCTGCAAGGGAGGCCGAGAAACAGCTGACCTCTTCTAGTATTCTCAGGAAAAGGAAGATAGAGTGAAATTGTCTCTGCCCATAAAAGAGGGTACCACATGGCACTGTTGGCCTCGTTACTTGTCTGCCAACCAGACTGAAGTTTCTTGGGTCCATGGATTTTACCCTAGGCAGCTAGTTGGCAAAGAATATTGAAAACACCATGGATTGCAAAAAGAACAAATGAATCAGTCTTAGAAGAAATGCAACCAGAATGTTCTTTAGCAGGGAGGACGGTGAGACTTTGGCTTGCTTAGTTTGGACACATATCAGGGAAGACCACTTGCTAGAGGAGGCCCTGATGGCTGGCAAAGTGGAGGGTCAGCAACTGAAGAAGATCCCCCCTCCCGAGGGTACGGCCCCAAGTCACCCTTCAGGCCTGGAATTGATCTCAGTCCTGTGGCTGAACTGTCAGCCCAACAATAGATAGGCCTAGACACTGAACACCTGCGCCAGGGAGATGCACTCCTTAGAACAATCAACCCTGGGAGATCAGAAGGGCAGCATTTGCACAGGGAGGTAGTTCAGGGGGCAGGAATGCAGAGGAGAGAAGGACACAGGGCAAGGTTAGCCACATGGAGGAAGTGGGAGGTGCACTGTTACACTGTGGGGAACGTAACCAGTGTCACACAACAAAATGTATATATGAACTGTTGAATGGAAAACATCGGCTCTGTAAAATTTTACCAACATCACAATAAAAACTTAAAACAGGAAATAACCTCCTTCAAGCAAAAAATGAAGGAGAACCACCATGAGATGGCTGGACTCCGTGGCTCCAAGAACGGACTCAGCTGATGGATGCCAACCATGCTGAGAGGCAGAGGGCAGGCAGCGTTTCATCCTGTTGCACATGGGTTGCCATGAGCTGGACCAACGTGGCGGCAACTACCACCACCACCAGCTGGCAGAGTGTTCTCCTCAAAGGTCCATGAAGGCTTGAGAAGGATCCACACAACAGGGCCACGCTGAGCAATGAGCCAGATCACGCAGCCCTCCCAGCCCATTGCTCCGAGCAGAACAGCATGGCTCGAGCTGGGGCTCTGGCTCCTGGGCTGCTCCGTGGTCCTGTGTGCGGTGGGTTCATCTGTCCAGCCACCTCCTCTCACTGCTGCCGACTCATCAGAAACGCTGAGAGCCCGTGGAAAATCCTCAACACACTCCATCTGTCCAGTCTGTTTTCTGTTTATGCTGCTCTTTTTGTATAATAAACAAGGTAAAAAGCAACCAAGTAAACAGTGTGAGGTTTAAAGGTTTTTCGGCAAATGAACGATACCTAACTGGGCTCTGTTTTGAGAATTTGAATCCCTGGTTTACACTGATGCCTGAAAACACAGTGTTTGGATAGCAGCCAGTTTTCCAGGGTGAATAAGCACCTCGAAAGAGGAAAATATTTTCCACCAACTGTAAGTGAAGTGGAGGCTCAAATATTTAAAAACAAATAAATGAAAGGAAGAAAGAAAGGCAAGGCAAGGCCAGGAGCCCTGGTGATCTTCAGTTTCCAGCAGCGAATCAAGCCCTCTTGCTCGTCTTCCAGTAACTGACAAGGTTATGTTTCCTGTTTCCAAAGAAACAAAGCTTTTTCTTTTCAACGTCTCTGTGCCAGTAATCCTGAGTGAGTATTTCTAAAGTGCCACTATTGGGCTTGAGTATGGCGCTTCACCTCTTTGGCCTTCAGTTTACTCATCTGTAAAACGGGGATAAATTCCCCATTCACTGGGTGATTACGAGAATTCGATGACTTAATATATTCAAAGAGCTTGAACAAGGATATAACATAGTTAGTTCCATGTAAATGGTAGTCCTCACCACCATCATCACCACCATCGTCATCACCATCAGTCACCTAGTGCTGCTCTGACACGAATATACCACAAATGGGATGGCTTGAAGAAACAGGAGTGCATTCTCTTAGAGTTCAAGAGGCTAGAAGTCTGAGTTCCAAGTGCCAGGCTCTACGGGCTGAGTGAGAGCCCCTCGACCCTGGGCTTCAGCTCTCCCCTCCTGCTCCTGGCCCAGTGAAGCTAGAGACATCTCTTCACTCAGGCAGCTACTGGCTGCTGAGGCTAACAAGCCCAAGGTCTACAAATAAAATGGCACAGTCTCGATATTACCAAACCACATGGCAGTACCAAGGTTGGAAGAACATGGCAGGCTGCTGAACAACAACATGGCTACATGTAGGGTCCAAGTGTGCCATAAACTAAAGACTATTCTCAAAGCTACTACTTATATACAGGAAGCAAACCATATTCCTAAAGCAGCTACTCAGCTGTTTGTGGTAGATCTCACCACGGAGTTGATAACAAGTCTTATCAAGGGGAAAAACTACCACCAGCTGCCCCACCACTCAACCAGGCTCAGCCAAGTTTACACACAAACTTAACCACCACAACCACCATCATCATCATCACCACCACAATCATTATCATCACTAACACTGTCATCATCACCACCACCACCATCATCACCACCACCACCACCACCACCCATACGTACAAACATCATCTGCCAAAGGCAAGGAAACATCAGGGGACATACAGTATTTTCTAGCAATCCAGTGGTCTGATCTCTAATTCTGTCTATTCAATAAGTGCATGACCTTTGTCAAGACATTTGGCCTTTACGGAAATACATTCAAATGTAAAAGGGGTAACTGTCCTAGATGAGTTTCAAACCTTAGTAGCAGAACCCCAACATGCAAGCAGATAAGATCAGACTTGCTCTGCTCTTAGGCCAGTGCTAACCCACAGCTTCCTCCAAGGAAACAATGTCAAAATCAAGTCCAGACCTTATTAATGCAAGATAGCTCCCATAGAGGAAAGGGATGTTAAGATCCCTGCCTCTCAATGGGAGGAGCTCAAACACCAGAGGAGAGGCCGCTGAGCAAGACCCCGTCTCCTGCTTTCCGTCAAGTATGGCCTTTGGAGGGCATCCACAGCAGCACGGCGCTGAGTTTTCCAAAGCTCTTCCTTGAGCTAAGACTCCATCCTCGTTCCTTCTGACCCCCACAGAAGTTCTCCCAGATCAGAAAATTATGAGGTGGGACTTTCCTTAAAAAGCTCCCCCTGCCTGAGCAGTCGATAATTCCAGCCAGTGCAAAAACAAGAACGGCTGGGTCACAGCTACGTTTAGATAGGAAGCGAAAAGGCAGGTGGAAAGTAAATCTAGGAGGGGCGGGCAGAGTTACAGATGTAAGGAGGAAGACCACCCGTGTCATGTAGTTCTTCTTGTGTTCATGGTCCATTTTAACCAAGGGTGCTGACAGGGAGTATTGAGAGAGAAATATTAGACACTCTGAAATCAATACCCCCTCAGAGACACAGTGTCCTGACCCAATCCATCACACACCTTCACACACACTCACATACACTCTACACACATGCTCTCAACACTCTCAGTCATACACATTTTCACGAACTCATAATTTCACACATATACTCACACCCACACTCAGAGGCACTCCCACATGCATGCATACTCACATTCTCTCACTCAAACACATGCCCACACATTTACACAAACCCTCACAGACATACGCTCACATACTGTCTTACACACACACTCCCATGCTGTCTCTGGCACACACACATTCATCCCTCTCACACAAACAAACACACTCTCACACTTCAGGAGATGGTACCAAGCCCAGACCAGCCCCCACTTTTTTCAACACTGAAAAGCAGCATTTACCAAAATAAGCAAACTATGTGAGGTATGGAATCCACCTTGTTGAAGGGCTGGGTTTTATTGGTCGACTGGTAAATCAAAACACATGGAAAAGTGCTACATTGAGGAACACAGTGCGACTGTATTACTCCCAGTTTATTGGCTCATCTCTAATCGGAACCAGCTGGTAATAAAGAGGAGAGTTCATGGGAATTCACCCTTTGTTGAAAGCTGGCCTGGGGGGTACGCTAGGAGCTGATGAGCACAGTGAGAACAGATGTAACTGACTTGCAGAGGTCAGGTTCTGGGGAGAACTCGGGGACAGAGTGGACACTGCAGCTGGTGCATAAAACACTGGACGCTAGCCACCTATGACTGTGCAAAGAGTGCCAAGGAGGTGGGGCCTGCTTATGAGGGTAACGCCACACCTGCCTCTGCTGACCCATCTCAGGAAGCTTTAGAATCCCACAATTAATGTGGGGCTGCTTGTTGGACATTGACCAAGCAAGTGTAATGATGACACCAATGATGAGGATAGTGGTGGTGGTGGTGATGATGATGAAGGTGATGGTGGCAATGGTGATGGTGATGATTGTCGTGGTAGTGCTGATGGTGATTATGAAGGTGATGGTGGTGGTGGTGGTGGTGGTGATCGTGATGATGGTGATGATGAAGGTGATAGTGGCAGTGGTGATGATGGTGGTAGTGGTGATCGTGATGATGATGAAGGTGGTGGTGGTGGTGGTGATTGTGATGATGGTGATGATAAAGGTGATGGTGGCAGTGGTGGTGATGATGGTGGTAGTGGTGATCGTGATGATGGCGATGAAGGTGGTAGAGGTGGTGATCGTGATGATGATGATGATGAAGGTGATGGTGGCAGTGGGGATGATGATGATAGTAGTGGTGATCGTGATGATGATGATGAAAGTGGTGGTGGTGGTGATGGTGACTGTCATGGTGGTGGTGACGAAGGTGATGGTGGCAGTGGTGATGATGATGGTGGTTGTGATGATGGTGGTGATGACAGGAGAAACTTCAAACGGACTCCACAAAATACAAGGGACATCTACACAGCAAATTAACGCTGCAGGAGTTTTAACTTGGACAACAAATGCTCAACAGCTTTCCTTTGCCCTGGTGATTTATCTACTTTGTACAGTTTTTTTAAAAAACAAGAAAACTGGCATCTGAACCTAAAAGGGGAGCATACACACTCACAGCCCCCACCCCTTCCTGTCTTTAATCAGCTTATTGGCCCACCCTTCGGAAAACTGTGATCTGTTATCTAGTTTGTGGGGTATTTTTATCCTACCTCTTCCTCTCCCAGCAGGGCTGTGTGATAAGCACCTTGTTTAATAAACACATTTTCATTAATTTTACAGATACATTTTTTGACATTTCTGAAAAGCTCTTGCGATCGGGGCAGGGTTTCAGCACCAGAGTTGGACTGGTCCATCTAGGCCACAGACCTAGCCACCTGCACCCAACAAGCAAGCTGTCACTTCCTTTCTCCTGGGCCTGGATGTTAGTAACTGTCTGGAAATCTGGAAGTGGCTTCAGCTTTCTCCTCAGCACGGGGATCTGGGATTCAGTCCCCATTGGTGGAAGTCTTCCCTGGAGACGCTGTGATCAAGTGTCATACCAGCTGCCCCCCGCTTCAGATCGATCCTTTAGCTTCCACTGACCCTGCTGGAAAGAATCAAGCCAACTGGAGAGCATGTCTATGTCATGAACATAGCAAACACAGAGAGAGCTGACTGTTTTAGTGGTTAGATCTGGGCACACGCTGCTCCCTGGAGTCATCGGGAAAATGACTGGTCGAAATCATGAGATGGCTTCTCTTTTGCCCTTGGCGGTCAGGATGGGCAAGTTGGCAGTACAGGCAGGCCTGGCAGACCCTAAGTGTCCACTTGGCTGCAGTTCCCAGCCAAGGGAATGCCCCTTTCAGCCCTGTCCCTCCTGGCATCGTCACACGTCACCGTCCTCACTATCAGAGTGTCCTCTGGAATGTACGTGTGGTGAAGGCAAGGACCTCATCTGTCTCATGCCCTCCACACCCTCACTGCCTTGAACAGGTGAAAGATACCCCATAAGTGTTTACTGATCAATGAATGAATGAGTGGGGCCTTCCGATTTCCAAGTCCCTGGGCAGACGAGCGGGATCCTCTCAGAAACGCTGTGTCCTGGACTGATGGGACCCCTAGTGAGTGGAGACAACAGCAAGGGGACATGTATTTCTAACTAGAAATACCTGTGCTTTCCCTTACTGATTTTTGGGGTTAGTGGGAGGTCCTTGACCCCTATCATGAAGCTTTTATTTTAGTGAAGATCCAAAAACCCACACCGAGCCTGTTGCTATTGAGAGAGTTCTGGCTCCTGGTGAGCCCACACTGTCAGAGCAGAGCTGTGCTGCGTAGGGTTTCCAAGGCTTACTCTCATGGAACCAGATGGCCAGGCCTTTCTTCTGTGGCACTGCTGGCTGGATTCGAACCACCAACCTTTCAGCTGGTAGCCAGGAGCAAGCCATTTGCACATCCAGGGGCCTCTTTAGTGAAGATACTGCTTTGAGAATCATGGCTCCCGATGACCAGAGCATTGTTTCCCGACATGCTTGGAGCCTGCCCTGATGAGGAGGAAAGGAGAAGGCTTTGTGATTGGACACAGTGGGCCTGTGCCTGGGTCTGACCTACTTTCACAACAGGGATGTGCTTCCTGTGGCGACCGTCAGAAAGTTCCATGAGATTTGTGGCTCATGGAAGCAGAAGTGTGTTCCCTCATGCTTCTGAGTGTTGGCAGGGCCATCTTCTCCCCAGTCTCCGGAGGAGGAGCCTGCCTTGTCTCTGTTGCTGGGGGTTCCAGGTATTCCTTGCCTATAGCTGCAGCCGAACTCTGTCCTCACATGGTCATCTCCTCCTGTGTGGCTCTTCTCTCTTTAATCAGGACACATTCAGATGGGATTACACTTACTCCTGTATGACCTCATGTTATTCCCAGTAAGTTCTCTCTCATGGGGACTAGGGGTTGGGACTTCAACATCAATCTGAGGAGCCCAATTCAGTCTGTAACAGTTTCTTCCTCCCTTGGCTAATGAGGTGATGATGATGGAGAGCCTGTCTCCCAGGGAGGGCCCACCAGCTGAACCTCCTGGTGTTCCTTCCCAGCTCCTCCTGTTGGCGCAGTCCCAGGACCTGTCTCCACCACAGCCTGGAAAGGGGACAGGGAGCATCTTGTGCTTCCAAGGCGGTGTGACGGACGCTAAGGACCTAGGAGTCCCAGGGCAAGAACAAGCGGCCTTGGGTGCACACACGTCTTGGGCTAATGGACAAGTGTACCAGACTCACTTTACAGTTGACTTGGAATGGTTTCCAAAGGGCCTGAGAACCAGACTGGGTTTCCTTGGCTCATCTGGCGAATTGCAGAGCTGTGAACTGGTCTTTCTGAACGTACTCTTGAGTGACAAGGGGTATCTCCTCTCAATGAAGAGGATATGGCCGGTGAATTTCTGTCTCTTTATTGATGTTTGACGCCGTAGAGGAGCCTCTTTGAAGAGGGCAACGCAGAGGGGAAACTGGGTCTCCCCAGGAACCCTGATGAGCAAAACTATCTTCCTCACATGCCGTCCCTATTCACCATCTATGTGGGGAGATGTCCCAGGGGGATGAGTCTCATGGTTGTGGGATGAAGCTTATGGTCGGGAGATTCCAGAATGAAACCCTGCCCATCATGCCCCATCCTCACGACCACCCCCGCGTCCACTGCTGAAGCCACTGTGTGCTGAGCGCCTTCTGCCGAGGGGCCTCGTCTTCCAGCCCTGGATCGGGCAGCTCCCTCTTACACTCCATAGGGTTTCCAAGGGTTCATTATCAGATGCAGAGCCTGTCTTCCTAGTGTATCTTAGTCCTGCCAGAGAACCCAAACGTAACCCACTGCCATGGAGTCCAATTCTGACTCCTAACACCCCTATAGGACAGAGTAGGCTGTAATCTTTGCAGAAGCAGACTGCCTCATCTTTCTTCTGCCGAGCAGCTGATGGGTTCAAACGGCCGACCTTTCCGTTACAGTCAAGGACTTTAACCGCTGTACCACCAAGGCTAGTCTCTCCAGATGCCTCCCCTTAGTAACACGGTCCAAAAAGGGAATGGAAAATCACGCTCTGGATCGTACACTCGTGAGGGGAGAAGTCGGGCCGTGAGTATGTTCAACCCTTCAAATCAAAGCCATTTGTAAATGTCAAGATGGGTCTTGACATCCAACCATCTCTCTTCTTCCTACCACAGCCCAGGTTTTATGCAGAGAAGTTATGGCCCCAGGTGAAAGGCCACCCTTCCCAGCTCCACACACTGCCACGTCCTCCACCCAGTGTCTTGGCAGGGAGCTGATGGAGAGCAGATGGGGCTGCAGTCACCCCCTGGGGCCGAAAGTGGAACAGAAACGCCTGTGGGTAAGAGTGTGCCTGCGGCTCGGGGCTCTAAGGCCAGCACGTCCAAGGTGTGGAGCCTTGGACAAGTGACTTCATCTCCGGATGGCAGTTTCTTCTCTGTCTGCTGAGTAGAGAGAGTAATAGCTCCCAACCGAGAGCTCCATCTTGGCTGCCTGTGTGTCATCTGGTGGTGACCTGCATGTTGCCGTGATGCTGGAAGTGACGGCACCAGTAGTTCAACTCCCAGCAGGGTCGCTCATAGTAGCTAGGTGTCAGCAGAGCTTCCCAAATCAACAGACCAGGAAGAAAGTCCCGCAGCTCTGTTTCTGGAAATCAGACCCTGAAGCCCTGTGGATCCCGGGAGAACACTGTCCGCACGGTGCTGGAGGAGGCGTCCCTGGGTGGGAAGGCCCCGAGAGCACACCGTGGCCGCAGCGGTGGACCTGTGATGGTGAGGACGGTGCAGGACCCTGTGAGGCTTCCTTCTGCTGTTGGTGGAGGTGCTGTGAGTCAAAGCTGACTCGGCGCTGACCGATGACAACCACCACCAAATAGTGACACTGCTGGTTGCACCACAACCACTGTGACTGTGATCATGACGAACAACTTAATCGACACTACACCAGACCAGGGCTTACAGGCTTTGCCCATCAAGGCACATCTTTCCCTTCTACACTATCTCCTCACTCTAGATTGAGGGAAATGGTAGAGAGACGCCCATTGCCTGGCCCTCATCAGCTTGGTCCCAGAGGGACAGTCCCCTGAAGCTGGGCTTGGAAGAAGGCTCAGGCAGGGGGAGCCAGGAGAGGGATCAGCACTTGGAAGCCACTTGGTGTGGATTCACCTGTCCCAGCACTTGGCGTCCACAGTCCTGCCACCCAGCCTTCACTTTACCATCATCTTCTGGAGTAACCCCATCCTCTCTGCCATCCTCCCTTGGTTTTAAATCAGCTACAAGTGTGTCGAGCTGTTACTCCACACCTAGACGGGTCTCTATTCAGCCTCATAAGTCTATGAAGTAGGAGCTATAACCCCATTCTACAGAGGAGGGAAGTGAGACGTAGAGAAGGGAAATGACTTCCCCAAGGTCTCCCAACCATTATTCAGTAGACACCCCCAGTCCCCTCTAACACTAGCTCCTCAAAGCACCTTAGGGGCCCTGGGAGCTCACTGTGCAAACCAGTAGCCTAGCTATTCTCTCATGGGCCTTTGCAGTCTGTGATGTGGTTGCTCATATGTTCATATGACCTTGGTAATCTTCTATGGTCCAGAGGTGGTAAAATTGGGTGGATTTTGGCATGCTCGTGCCCAGCAGGGCTGGTCAAGGGCTTGGACAGCAAGCTGGCAAAGCATGGGCTTCCCACAGGCAAACCCTGTCCATCCAGTGAGGCTGCAGGTCCGATAGTGGACGTCTCCGGGCTCTGTGTGGAGGGGTGTGTTCTGGGCAGCTGGTCTGAGAGCCTGGGGAGAACTTTCCGCAGGAACATCCAAAGGGGACGACCTGGCTTGGGTGTCCATCATGAGAGCAACAACAGGAAACGGAGCCCGACCTCTGTCGTCCTTGGAGTAGTGTTTCCTCACTTCCCTCCAGGTCTGTATTGTTTCACAGATGGATGCAAACAGGGCCGGTGGTATAGGTACACTTGCTGAGTTAGCAGCTGAAAAGCTTACTGTTCACTCAGATGCAAGCTGGAGAGACCTTGGCCCTGCCACCAAGCCCCAACTCACACAGGTCCCCCCTCTAATTAGTAAGCGAAGGTGTGGTAGGACACTGGGCATTTGTAGTCATCTGGTTCCAATGGTGGAACTAGAAGTTGGCTTGTTTCCCCTGGATGAGAAGTCTTCATGGAGACTCACAGTGGGCTGGGGACTCACCTGTGACAGTGTCTGAGGAATGACAAGCTGACGGGCAAGCATGGAAGGAGGTCAGGCCCCTTCAGCTGAGGCAGAACTGCTCGGTGGCTGGGACTCCAGAGCCGGTACAGGCAGACCTGGTTCAAATCCTGACCCACCACCACTGCTGTGGTGGGCAACCCTGGGCCGTCTTCTCTCTCAGTCTCCTTTTCCAGGTCTGCTCATGGTGGGTCACCTGTGTGACCTGATGCTCACCGTAATTCCGTGCTTTCACAACTGTTCTGAGAACACGTACAAACTTCTCCCTGGGGTCTCCACATTCCACTGTGATCTCATCCAGGTGCAAGGAGCACTCAGCACGGAGACAGGGTCATCGTTCTGAATATGATCGGGATGATGTTGCTGAGAAGATGGGCTGTCACCCACCTTGTTCACCCACAACCTGGAGCCCAAACAGAGGGAGCAGACCCCAAGTGGTCCGCACGGAGCCCTGCTTCCTCGGTTTGTGGCCTTGCATCCAGCCCTAGCCCAAGTCCACAGCGGTGCTCTTAAGTTCAGAAAACCCGACAGGAACTTTCAAGGCAAGTTGCCAGCATGTGTGATTGTCACGGAAGTGATGACGAGAAGAGAAGAAATCCAAAATGACTTGTTCCCATTGGACTGGGCAGCCTGAATTCAGAGCAGGAGTGAGGTCTGAGTCTGTCTGTCACAGATGCACCCCTGCCCGCCTCCCACTCAGCTTTGTGCGTCAGGCCTGCTAGACCCCACGTACAGCCAGAATGCTCCTTAGAAGTGACGGTGGTGAGGCCTTGGCTGGCTGATGTTGGGCATGTCATCAAGAAAGAGCAACTCCTAGAAAAGGGACATTGTGGCTGGTAAAGAGGAGGGGCCAGAGAAACGGGGGGACCCTCAATGAGACAGACTGAGCACGGCTGCAACAGTGGGCTGAGACATACCAGCGTCCACAGGGATGACACAGTGACATCCACAGAGATGACATGGGGCAGCAATGACCATGGAGATGATGTGGGGGCAGCAGTGACCATGGGGATAGATCAGTCGCGACCACAGGGATGACACGGTGACCACCACAGAGATGATAAGGGGCAGCAGTGTTTGTTCCATTGTCCACGGTGTTGACATGAGTGACGCAGACCCAGCAACAGGAAGTGACAAGGCAACAGCGGCCCCACAGCCGCTTCGCAGGCTCCAGTATCCGCTGACTTCCAGCCGAGTCACCAGTCAGAGGCACTGGGGGGCAGTCAGGTCCCGGGGCCACATATGGTGGATATGCTTGGCCGCTGAGAGGTTGGTGGTTCAAATATCCAGCAGCATCGCAGAAGAAAGGCCTGGAGTTGTACATCCATGGAAATTACAGCCAAGAAAACTATAGGCAGCACTGTAACATGACAATGGCCATGAGTCAGAATCGACCGGCCTGCAAGCTTAATGAATTCAGGGGACATCACGGGCCAGGGAGGGGGCAGCCAGGACACTGCTCCTCCTCCCTGTCCGCCTTGGCCGGTGCCCCTGCAGTACTGGCTCCCTCCAAGCAGGCCTGTGTGATTCCTGCTTATGTGGGATCAGACCCAGCAGCGGGGTATGTGAGCCACAGAAACACACCCTGAAATGAAGCCCTGACTTCCACAGGCTGACACGCACTGTGGACCATAGAAATGTGATCAGAAACTCCCTCTGACCTGCCACTCACCAGCTTGCAGATTTCAAAGGCTGATCTTAGGGGGGACCCCGTAGGGGGCTCTTAGTCCTCCAGTAAAACAGAACACTGTCCTAGGATTCGGGTGTGCAGGGAGGGAGCTCCAGGAGCCAGGGCGGCGAGGGGGCCGGCGGCTCCGTGCAGTCAGTAACAAAGAGCCTAGTGACCCAGCAGAGCCTGGAGCCGCCCAGACATGAAAGGAGCGTGGCTGGAAAAATTAAGTCAATGTTTGATTTGGGAACCAGTCTGACGGCTCTTAATCCCAGGGGCGTTTGTGAATTCCAGCTCACGGGACCATCCCCAGTGCCCGGCTGGACAACAAAGCACCGTTTGTGGGGGGCTCCGTTCAGGCCTCGAGGTGCTATGCCCAAGACAGGCTGCTCCCAGCAGAGCGCAGTGACTGCCGGTCTGCTGCTCAGGGACCGTCCACTCATCCTCATGGCGGCTCAAAGGCTGCTGCCGTCTGCTGCCGTTTGCCCTCTCCCACCTTTGTGTTCCCTTCACAAAGACGAGAGGAACATGGACATCACTAAGCCCCGCAGCTGAAAAAGCACAGTCTGTTCCTTAAACATGAGTCAGTTCCAAAAAGGGCCAGAGACTGGTGGAACCCCCGGGACTGTGGGCCTCAGACACCCTTCAGGTTGGAACTGAGCTCACCTTGTGGCTCAACTATCAGCCAAAAGACAGACAGGCCTATGAGGTGACCAGTAACACCAAGGAGGTACCCACTCCTTGGAACAACGGACCACAGGAGACCAGAAGGGTGTGTTTGCCCAGGGATAAAGCTCAGAAGGCAGGAAGGGACAGGAACAAAGGACGAACGGGTCAGTAAACACAGGGAAGAAGTGGGGAGAGAGCTGTTACAGTGTCGGGATTGCAATCAATGTCATGAAACAAAATGCAGCAAATTCTGGAAACAATTTGCTTTGTAAACTTTCACCCAAATTATAATAAAAAAATAAATAAATAAAAAGGAAATAAGAATCACCTCAATTGAGTAGATGAGGGCAGGGATGGCTGCCTGTCCCGACAGGAGTGTCTGGGGCAGCAAGGGTGGGTTGGCACAGGAGAGGGGCAGAAGCAGTGCTGCCTTCTCCTCCGCCAAGGCTGTGAGATGGAAACACGTCACATGTGTACACACATGGGCACACAGGCACACACACAGGCACACGGGCCCACACAGGCACACACAGACACAGGCACATAGGTACATAGGCCCACACGGGCACACATACAGATACACACAAACACACACAGGCACACACATGCACACACACCACTCACTCACCAGAGTATGATGATCTCTACTTTAAAAAAAAGTTACTAGGGACTT
>NW_006921644.1:10862502-10863152 GCF_000298275.1 Orycteropus afer afer | reverse complement strand
CACAGCCATTTTGAATGTTTACAAACTGCTTGACCATTTTGGATATTTAAAGAGAAAGCACTCTCCCAGATTCCAGGGGCTTAAGAACCAGTTCTGCTTGCCAGTAACCCCAAGGACACTCCGGACCTAGATGACTGAAAAGGTGCAACATTCCCCTTGTTACTCTTATACCCCACACCCTTTGGTAAACAGAGGTACAGCCATCCCCTACTTTCACCCACCTTCTGGGCCCGTAGAAACTCCATCCCAGTCTGTGTGCTCAGGTGGAGCCTGGGTGCCCTGCCCTACCCTCCCCCGATTTTATTTTCTCTTTTTTCTGGTTTTTAGTGTGCTTGTTTTTGTCTGTTTTAAAACTACTATTATTATTAATACTTTTGTCCTTTTTACTATTATTCCTTATATTTACCCTTCCAGGTCCTCGTTTTCAGCTCTTTTTCTTTTCCCTGTTCCTGGCTGCATTTTTTTTTCTCTTTTTTTCTCGTGGTTAACTCTGTTCCTTGTTTTTCTTTTTGCATTTTTTTTTCATTATTCTCCTTCTATACCCTTTTTCTCTTATTGCCCTATCCCCAGATAGTGCAGGTTTTCTTGTTTTTTTTTTTTTTTTTCTTACTCTTTTTCCCTTTTTTTCTTTTTTTGGTTACTGTTCCTCT
>NW_006921644.1:10829245-10849268 GCF_000298275.1 Orycteropus afer afer | reverse complement strand
TGCCCAACCTTCCTTCCGAGGAGTGGCTGGTGGGTTTGAACCGCCAGCCTTCTGGTTAGCAGTCAAGTGCTTTAGCCACTATGCTACCAGAGCTCCCCTCCCCCATCTTAGGGTTCTGTATTTCACTGTAACACCCCACGGAACTCACCGACACCCAAGGGAGTGTCTCACGTCGTGGGGGTGGAGGCTGGCAGGCTGGCGAGTCCCGGGTCTGTGAGTGGGTCCGCAGGAGCCTCCCAACTCTCGGGACTTGATGAATCCCGATCAGCAGATCAGATGGCGGCTGCTGTCCCGAGTCCGGGGGTGAGACGAGGATGAGCCAAGACACAACCGGAGCAAGAGGAGGGCGAATCTCCCCAGGCAATTGCTAGGTATGCCCTCAAGGAAGCTGAGGGGGGTGATTTGAATTCTACCCTCCCACAAGGCAGGACTCAAGATACATTTCACCTGTGCTGCTCCAACGGCAATAACCCATGTGGATGGCTTTAACAATCAGCAGCTCAGGGCAAATCCCATCACAGAGCCCACTGACTACTACCAGCTGCCCAACCAAGTTGATACCTGACCTTAGCTGCCACACCACCCCAAACAGGCAAGGATATTAGGATTTACAATACATCACGGAATGGAGGACAATGGCTACAAGGGCCACATGGAGCAATTCACTGCAGGCACCTTGGAGGCAAGCCTGGGAGTCTGCTCCCGAAAAGTCACCCGTGGAGCACGGCCCCACTCTGCACATGTGAGGGCTCCGTGAGCCGGCATCGGCTGGACAGCAGGTAACAACAACACTCAGACCCGTTCACGTGCCTGTCCACCGTGTGCTGTTTGACCGTGGTCCGAAGAGGATGGGACTCTCCGTGTCTGGCCACGCGTCTCTGTTTGCAGGCATTCCGCACAGACTGGCTCTGCACCCATGAACTCCAAGGCCAGGCCCCTACACCCTTTCTCACAGAACACCACGAGGTGCACCTGGCTCACCTCTACCTCCACGTCATGAGGCCAGGTGGGTCAGCACTGGGGGCAGGGTGGGTACCTGGAAACCATCCTACACCAGGGGTCCAGCAACTCCTGAGTGTATGGCAGGGACTGTGAACACATAACTACGTCCCTCAAACTATGTGTCCCAAATTGCCCTCAGCTAAATGCCAAGAAAGTCTGGGGCAGCTCCCACGCCTCGCAGCAGTGGTGACAGTGGTGAGGACGGCACCCTGACCAGGTGTGACAAAAACCTCTTACCTCTGCAAAGTGATCCATGAAGGGTGTTCTCAGCTGCCCGGCTGGCAGGCAGGCTGGGTCCCGGGCCCGAGCCCCGAATCACAGGTCAGAGCCCTCGCATCTTCACGGCACCTCCCTCCTGGTCCGTATGCATGTTACCTAACTTGCCGGGACAACTGTCTAGCAGAAGTCCCCGGCATCGGACAGTGCCAGCCCCTCCTGAGTGCTGAGTCATGGCAGAGGGACAGTGGCACCTCCAGAGCTGGGAAGTGCCCAATGTACACAACAAACATGGCAGCCAGCTGCGTCCCTCCCAGCCCCTCGTCCCCACTGCAGCCAGAGTGGAAGCCACTGCTGTCAGCACCAAGGCGAAGTTTGTATCGGGGACCTCAGCCCTTACCTGCCTCGCCAGCCTCATCACCCACCGTGCCCTCTACTCACGTCGACAGGGACAGCTCCTCGGTGCCCCAAACACCGTCTTGAACCGGGGACCCTCTGCCCTGCCTCCACTCTTCCCACCTCTACGGCCAACCCACTCCTGCTGGGCTTCCATCTTCCAGCTCCCCCAGCGCCTCCTCCAGGAAGCCGTCCCTGCTTCCCCAGGCTTCCCTGTGAGACCTCTTACCAAACCGCTCTGTCATTCCCTCATGCTCAAGGGCCTCCCCCGTTCTCTTCCTGTTCATGACGAATGAACAAGACGTGGGCTCTGCCCTCACAGAGCTCCGAAAACAGCACAGAGACAGATTTATACATGGCCAGGCGCAGACATGGGGACAGTGCTAGGGGCAAAAACCAGGCAACGATGTTTCTGCAGTCCTCCAGGCAGCCCAAGTATTTCCTGAGTTGGAGAAGTAGGGGGCAGGGCAGGGGGATCGCAGAGGGGCGCGTGGGAGAGTAGACCACCCGCTCGGGACAGAGGGCTGGGGGGTCCTGAGGGGAGGGAGGGTCGGAGGAGGGTGGGAGGCCACTGGGTTGACTGGGGCCAGCTGGGACTGCATCCAGCTCACCGTGGGGCCACTGAGGCCTGGGAGGGACCAGGCGATCCAGTGTGTGTTTTAGAAGGCGTCCCGCAGCATGGGCTCAAGAGGTGGGGCTGAGGCTGGGGCCTAACAGGAGGCAGCGGGAACATGGCCCCCGATCCATTGGCCCAGAGCTGTGGGCAGAGCAAGAAGCCAGCGTGGAGGCCCGAGCCGCTGCTGCCGCGGGGGCCACCCGCAGCCCAGGGGAGCTGCACCGGCTCCCTGGCACATTCCGTCCACTTCTCAAATGGGACCTCTCTGTTTCGCCTGTCCCGGCCGGTGCTCAGTCTCCTCCGGCTGCTCAGTGGCCTTCCTGGTTGCCACCCTCTGGCTTCTGGATCTTCCTCACAGACTGTTTTCAAGCTGTCGTATGTTGCTCAGGGTTACGGGCTTTGACCCTGGGGCTGGCAGACCTGGGTTCAAAGCACGGCTGTGTCTTTGCTGAGCATGTGTGGATCCTAGTCAGCGAGAGGAGGGGTCCCCAGACAGAAGGCAGGGAAAGCACTCAGGAGGACGCCTGGCACACGGTGGCGTGGGCCGAGTTACAGAGCTTGGACGGCACAAACGTCCCCATGGGTCACAACTGGCTCACGAGAGGGGCTTGGCTTTTTTTTAAAAAAAAAAACTTTATTGTGATTTGAGTGAAAATTTACAGAGCAAGTTGGTTTTCCATTCGACCATCCGTACACGTTTTGTTCTGTGACCCTGGTCGCGGTCCCCACAATGTGCCAGCCCTCTCCCCGCCCCTCTCTACGGTCACTGTTTCTCTTTGTCCTCCTTTCCTCCCTGCCCCCACAGCTTTGTCTCTGGGCAAATGCTCCCTTTCGGTCTCCTGTGGTTGGCGGTTCTCAGGCCTGGGCACCTCCTGGGCTTACTGTTCACCTTCGAGGCCTGTGTCTGCTGTGCGCCTGAAAGCTGAGCCGCGGGGGTTCAGTCCCAGGCTTGGAGGGTGACCAGGGGCCACAGTCTCGGGGTCCCAGCAGTCTCCATCTGACCAGTCAGCCTGCTCTTTTTATTACCATTTTGAGGTTTTTTTCCAGTTTTTTCCCCACTCTATCCAGGACCTCCTACCGTGATCCCTTTCAGAGTGCTCAGCAAATGGGTTTCTATTGTGATTACTGCTTCAGCATTGAGCTGCTAATCAAAAGGTTGGAGGTTCAAACCCACCAGCCGCTCCAGGGCAGGAAGCCGAGGCAGTCAGCTTCTGGGAAGGTTGATGGCCCTGCAGACCTTCGGGGCCACTTCGGCTCTGACCGGTCAGCTCACTGTGAGTACAACTGACTTGATGGCAGTGGGCTTTTTAATATTTTTAAAGTTTTCCTTAGAAATGTAAAAGAAGAAGAAGAAGAGAGAGAGGGAGGAAGCCTCATGTCAGTCTCTTAAACAATTCTGGCGACCCACCGTGAGGGGCTGACCCGGCCGGGGCCTGGGAGGGGGAGGGACTCGGGGGCGCGGCTGCAGCACGCGATGGCTGATTCCATGGGGCTGGGGAGGGGTGAGGGGACACTCAGTGGCCGCTCTCACCCAGAGAGCAGGTGAGCACGGAAAGAGTGGGTTTGGTGATCATGCATGCCCACGCACACACATACACCTGCAGCACACGCAGACGCCCACCCCAGCCCCTGGTGCACAAGCCCAGGGGTGCATCAGAAACGGGGCCTCCTGGTGGAGGATGAGCTCAGAGCACACAGCAAGAGGAGCCGATGGGCTGGGACAGATGAGGGGTTCAGGAGCCGCAGCCAGCGCCCTGTGGAGCCGGGCTCAGGCTGGGAGGCACGGGGCGTGCAGCCGGCCATCGCTGGGCCCCAAAGGGACCAGCACACAAGTCTCTGAACCCCTAGGAATCCTTATCTGCCCTCAGTCCCCTCCTCAGCGGCCCCACCTGGCCTGTGGGGCACATCAGCAGCCCCTCTCGCTTCCGGTTCGCTTGGTCACGAGGGAGCCCAACAAGAAGTCAGAGGGAGGGAGGGAGGGCATGAGGGAGGGTCTGTACCCCGGCTCCTTCACGGCCATAGGGCTGTCAGAGCCTCTGGACTGCGGACCCCAGCTCCCACCCCTGCCCTGTCCGCAGCTCCACCCTGGGTCCTGGAGCCGCATTTTCCCCTCAGCACTTCCTCCAGGAAGGGGGAAGGGCACCCCCCCCAGCCTCCGGGTCCTGCCCTGTCCCTGGAGATGGCCCCACCTTGTTTTTAAAATGTTTAACTAGACCACTCTGTGGCTGCCCTCTTTTCCCACAGACCCCCGGCTGCCCCTTCAGAGCCGCTCCTCACGCCTCCTCTCCTTCTGGGGGACACTCCTAGCTCAGACTCACTGGTAGAGCTGTTCTGTGAAAAGTGCCCTAGGCCCCACCTCCTCCTCCCCTGATCCATGACACATGTGCACACACAAGAGCACACACAGATACACACAGCAAACACACAGATACAGAGAGACACAAATACACACATGCCACATGTGAGCTTATACATGTGCACACACACATACTACATACACATGCACAGAGACACATACCACAGACACAACTGTTCACACATGCACACACATGCATAGACATGTACCCACATACACACACACCACATACATACACTCGCACACATAGACACACACGCACACCCAGATGCCCACAGCACACAGAAACAACTGCACACGCAGAGAGAGACAGGCACACACGTGTGCACACAGGCCTCTGGCGGTCACTGTTTACATAGCGCTCCTTCACGCCTGCAGGCTCCCGTATGCTGGCTAAACGCCCACAAGTCAGCACTGTGCCTCCCCAACACTGTGCTGTGTCTGAGTCCGTCTGCATTGTGACACCCAGCATCTCTTTACATTGACTCACTCTCTACAGTAAGGGGACAAGTCCCACCGTGTCACCGTGGAAGCTGGGCCATCGCGATTAGAAGCCGGCACAAAGATGCCCTCACTGAGGGAAGACTGATTAAACGCTCGCTGGACGCCGGAGCTCGCCAGAGGCGCCAGTCACCCAGCCTGCTCTGGCTTGTCCACAGGGGCAATTAGCCTCGTTAGAGACGGTTCCAGACAATCAGAGGAGTGTCACGCCGTGACTGTAACGGAGCTTCAACCACTTCTGCGTTCCACCTGCGGCCATCTCTCTGGTGGAGTGTGCCCCACACCAGGTGACGTGGCGGCCACTGGGGCCTCAGCGGGGGCTCTCTGCCTGGTGGCCCTCCCCACCACGTCACTGTCTGAACCTAGCAAGTCAGCGATGTGTCTCCCTCACGCTGCACCGTGTCTGTGTCCACACTCGGCCCAGGGCTGAGTTCCCAGCTGCTGTCCACCTCCCCCCCAGCCCCCGGCCCCTGGCTGCTGGGCATTAACAAGACAGCCCTCAGCTCTAGAGCCAGGACAGCTGGCTGAGCCCGCGCCCCTTGTTGGCGGCCCGACGGGGTTCAGCCCTCAGCGGCTCTTTCCTCAGACCTGCTCTGGAGGAACACCATAGAGTGGCTGTGTGCTTCGGGTCAGATGCGTCTGTACAAACGCCACGTGAGCGGAGGGAGGTGCACCCGATGGGGCAGGTGGGCACCTTGTTATCATCAGTCTTGCGTCAGGTGGACACTCTCCCAGCTGACCCTGTGAATAAATGCTAGGGCTACTCATGGTGGACCTGATTCCAGAAAGGGGACTGTCCCCCCTCTGCCAGGGCTCAGCTGGCAGACCTGTCTGCAGTGAGGGCCCGGGAGCCTGGCCTGACGGATCCCAGCGTGAACCAGAGTGGCACTTACTAAACAGCTGCTTCACAGGCCGGATGCACAATGCTGCCTAATCCTCTCTTGAGCCCCACGAGGCGTGTGCTGGCTCCATCCCCATCTGTCAGAGGAGGAAACGGAAGTGTAGGGACGTGGAGGCACATGTCCAGGGTCACACGGCCAAAGTGGGAAGGAAAGGCCTCAGGCCCAGCACCCAAGCTTCTGACTACTGGGGCGGCGTCGGGGAGGTTTTCTGGCCACGACCCCACATTCCCAGCTGGGCTACATCATCCGGGCTACGGTGTGGATAGCTAAGGCACAGCATCTTACCGGGGGCAAGACACATTTCTCTTCCAAAACCAGAATAGACTGGTCCCCAGAAGACAGCACAGAGTCAGTAATTTTTGGAAAGCTTTCCGGACTGGAGACACCACCTGCCACTTGGTACGATGGCCAGCACCCGGCTGAACACACATGAGCTCGTCCTGGTTTACAGATGCAGAGAGACAAGGGGTTCACGAAGATGCGCATGTCTCAGTGAGGCTGGGGTGAAAGCATGCAGTGCACACACACCCACATACACACCCACACACACACCCATCTGTGCAGGGGCATCAATGGGACGGGTCAGCCGGGGGGCCCACGGACGCTGGAGGCTGGGAGGAGCCACGCTGCCCGGGGGAGGCTGGCTCCTCACTGCCCGTGTCGATGTCAGAGTCTAGGATGTCACAAGGATGCGACAGGAATGGCATGTGGGACACCAGTCAAATGAGCCAGCCGTGAGAACCTGCCAGGAACGTGCCCACGCATGACGGCCCGACACGCACACATCTGAGCGGGGCTGGCCCTCGTGGGCAGTCAGTGGGAAGTTAGCAGATCTGGCCTCTTGCTAACGGGGAGCCACGTGCGGTTCTGTTGGTGGTGGCCGGTTTGTAACCCCCGGGGGCTGAGCTTTGCCAGCTACCAAAGGCAGTGTCTGTGCGGACTGGCCATGTTTGTGGCCTTCTGGCCACTCAGTGTCCTGCCTGCTCGGGGGGCAGGCCCAGCCTCCCTGCAGCACAGCCAGCCCCAGAGGAAGCCGCATGGGTCGGGCTCGCCGAGGATGGCTCTCTTCCTGCCGTCACCAGTGCCAGCTCCGGCCTTGAGCCATCTGTCTCCCGATGCCTGCAGTAAGGTCGCAGCTGGAACCCGCTCCATGGGCTCTGGGCATCACTCCGCTGTCTGCGGATCTGCTGTAACTGGCTCCCGGCTCCCCGGCCACTCGCTAAGATCAACTCGTACATGAATCCCCTTTCCAGGGAAGCTTGCTAAGGTGGGTGCTGTGGCGTGCAGCCAAGAGTCCCAGTCACCCTCTGTTCATAGAGATGTTCCAGAGCTACAGTGAGGTGATTTGAGATTGGTGGCCCAGACGGGTCAGTGCTGAACTGTCATCCAAACCCGCCCCAAGGGACCTGGGGAGTCAACCTGGCGGTCTGCTTCGAAAAGGTTACCGCCCTGAAAACCCTACGGAGCAGCCCTGCTCTGCACATGCGTCACTCACGGCAATTAACCACATGTACTTGTTGCCACCACCTGACTGTCAGTTTTTCATAGTGGTGGCCTGTGTGTTGCTATGAGCCTGGAAGCTCTGCCACCAGTATCAAAAATACCAGCACGGTCCCCCGTGCAGGTTTCAATGGAGTGTCCAGACTTAGACAAAGCACAGCAATGTGGAAAGCCCGGCTGCTTCCCTCCGATCACCAGGCAGTGGAGACCCCGTGGATCCCAACAAAGCACTGTCAGAGAGAGGGGGCTGGGAGGCGCTCCAAACACACAGTGCATTCAAGCAGACCAAGGGCCATGAAGATGACACACGACCCAACCGTTCCGCTGTGCTTGGGGCCACTGGCAGCAGAAGCCACTGACGACACAATCACGGGGTCACTCAGTTCACTACATGTGAGCATTCGTGAAAAGCACGTGACAGTGATTTGCACCTGGTAGGCCGAACTTTGCCACCACAGTGGTCACTGTGTGTGTATTTATAAATTTATATAATTCCCACTATCACAAAGTGACAGCAACAACAATAACAGTAATTTAGCTGTGAGGATAATTACCAGCCTATGGTGGCCATAAAATAAGAAAGAACGAGAGAGAGACAGACAGACAGACCCACAGAGAGGATCCACAGCCTCACGAGGGCAGTTCTTCTTGCTCCAGGTCCACGCAGGACTGCATTTCCTGTGCCATTGAGGTTGCTGCTGCGGTTGGGTGCTGTCAAGGCAGCTCCGACTCACAGCAACCCCACAGGACAGAGCAGAACTGCCCCATAGGGTCTCGTAAGCTGCAGTCTTTATGGGAGCAGATCACCAGGTCTTTCTCATGTGGAACCACTGGATGGATTCGAACCACTGACCTTTCTGTTAGCAACTGAGTGCTTCAACCACTGAGGTGAGGCCAGTCAAATGTGCGCATGAGTGGCACACCTTCTGGTTGGAAACCCTAAAATCCAGTGTGGAAATTCCTTGAATTAGGGGTTGGTGAAGAACAGTGACTAGGCCATGGGCTACCAGAGGAACCAACACATCTGTCTTGGACAAAGTACAACCAGAACATTCCTTAGAAGCAAAGATGGAGAGATTCCGTCTGCCTACTTCGGTCAAAGTCAGAAGGGATCATTCCCTGGAGAAGGATGTCATGCTTGGTAAAGTGAAGGGTAATCAAAAAAGGGAAGGCCCTCAATGAGATGGACTGACAGAGCGGCTGCAACGATGGGCTCGGGTACAGCGAGGGGCGTGAGGCTGGCCCACGTTTCGTTCTGTGGCACTCAGGGTGGCTATGAGTTGGAGCTGACTCGATGGCACCTGACAACATCAGGACGCACCAGTTCCTGGAGAAGCACCCACGTTCTTGGGAAAGTGGGGGGACGATGTCAAAGGGCAAGGTCTCCCATGAAATCTGCTGAGACAGTGGCTGCGGCAACGCGCTCAAACATGGCGACCGCTGCAGGGACAGTGCGGGGCCGGGCAGGGTTTCGTTCTGTTGTGCACAGAATCATTGTGGGTTGGAGCTGATGCCACACACCCAACAACAACAACAACAAGTGGTACGTGTTCTGGCTGGAAGCTCTGGAGTCCAGAATGCGGCCCCCTTCACCCTCTCTGTCTCTGTTCCCAAGGTTCTGTGCTGGTGCTGGTGGAATTGGTCCAAGGACACCATCCCTTGAGAGAAAAGGAGAGCTTTGTTGTCAACGCCTCCATGTCTGGGCTCGTGTGTTATGGCAGCAGACCACGTCTACTCTGACAGAGTCACTGAAAGGGAATCAGCAGGTCTGGTGGTGTCCAAGCTTCACGCCCTTTTGCTCCCACCCACATGGCTTTTGAATGGACATCTGCTTCCACTCGCTGTAGTCATGGCCACCTCCCCTGTGCCTGCTGTCAAGACAAAGAGCAGGAAGGGCTTGGTGGGAGCAGCTGGGCTCAACGTCGAGGCTGGGCAGTGAAAACGCCTCAGCTGGGCTGGTCGGACTGTCCTGTCGTCCCAAATGTTATCACCAGAGGAGTCCTGTCTGGCCGTCAGAGATGACTTGTGTGGAACACAGCCACACCCCGCAGGACCTGCATCCCCCAGGAGTGTTATTCGGGGGGGGGGGGGTGTGCATCCAGGCATGCTCATGAGAAACCTGCCTGTTGAACCAGGTGGCACAGATAAGCAACCTTGATCTCTGTGGATGCTTTCGGCACATTCCAGATGTGTCAACACGTACATAATATGTCCTGTCCTTTGTCGGCGCTGTGTGGGTGGCTGGATGGGTGGAGAGCTTACACAGCTGTGTCCCTGAGCACTGGCGGCCTGACTGTGACCATCACTTATCTCTGAGGTCCTGATGGGAAGGACACGGGGCGCAGTGGTGCGACCCAGTGAGAGTGCTCCAGGCCAGGCTACATACTCTGTGCCCGTCGATGCACCCAGACTGGACAGCCAGCAGGACGTGGTGAGAACTCTGCCATGTCCGTTTATTCAATGTCTGCTGCTGTTGCTGGTGGTCGATTCTGAGTAGAACTGCCCCATAGTGTTTCCTAGACTGTAGTCTTTATGGGAGCCATAAAGAACTGCCAGGTCTTCCTCCCGCAGAGTGGCTGGTGGGTTAGAACTGCTGACCTTTTGGTTAGCAGCCGAGCACTTAATCATTGGGCCACCAGGGCTCCTTGTTCAAGGCCTGCAGGCCTGGAAAACATAGATGATTTCACCACCCTTCTGGGGAATTTTCAAAGAGTTTTCCAAAGAGACAAACCCCATGACCTTCATCTTGCGACCGCCCCTGGGCGCACTGTGGTCTTCTGACGATCAAACCCAAAATGCGACTGTGGAAGGTGAGGGGTGTGGGCTGGCTGGTGGAGACCTTATCCACACGCCAGCACTTCCTCTCTGCTGTCCGGGCTTCTCCTTCAGTCTGCTCCCTGCACAATGCCCCTCCTCGGAAAGGCTTCCCGCTCCTCAGAGCACAGAACCTGACGCTGTCCAGGTGCCCTACCTGGCTCACATCTCAACCCCTCAGCAGCTTCACTGGGCACCTGGACCGAGCCCCATCAGCTTCCTGACCCATTTCCAACCCCCCCGCCCCATTCTCACACGGCAATGAGAGGTCCTGCTAAAATGTTAGTTCGACCCCGTTCCTCCTCCACCCAAGACCCCATACCGGCCCCTGCTTCACTTGGAGCCATGCTTAGAGCAACAGGCTACCACTGTGGTCTCAAATGTCCCCCCAGAGGACACGTGGCACTGTCTGGAGACGTTTTGGGCTGTTGTAGCTAGAGGAGGGATGCCTGGCATCTAGTGGATTGAGGTCAGGGAGACTGCTAAGCACACAGGACAGTGCCCCACAAAACAATGATGATTATCTGCCAAAATGCCGGCAGTGCCAAGGCCGAGAAACCCTAACATACGAGAATGTGGTTGCCACGACTCTGCCTGGAAGAGGGTGGGGTATTTCTGAGTGATTACACAGAACACGGCCATTAAACCTGTTCATATCTTTCCGTCTCGAGCACATGTGGGAGGGAACTGGATAGGGAAGGCTTTCACTTGAGGATGCATTAAGCTGCAATGAAGCGAAAACCCAACAGGGGCCTGCCCAAATCAAGGGTTTA
This sequence comes from Orycteropus afer afer, assembly GCF_000298275.1. Lineage (NCBI taxonomy): Eukaryota > Metazoa > Chordata > Mammalia > Tubulidentata > Orycteropodidae > Orycteropus > Orycteropus afer. Next base: position 10,838,192 of record NW_006921644.1, on the reverse strand, counting down.
CTTTTCTCTGTGGAAATGTCTAGAAGGAGTCATTCCAGGTCAGTGTGATGGCCTGCAAACGCCACCAAGGATCCAGGTCCATGTGTCTTCCTGGTCTGCCACCTCAACCAAGGCCTATCGTCTTACTGACACCAGAGAGCTTCCATGTTCCCAGCATCAGGAGAGGAGAGGGTAACAAAAGACCAAACGCATTTTTCCTCTTAAAATACATTTCCCAAATCTTTACCTAGTGTCCTCCAGTCCCAAGACCCCCTGGAAAGCACGAGTTTAACCGGACACATTGCACCCTCAACAGGACCCCTGCGTAAAAACATGGGAGGGAACAGGCGGCTTTCGACGCCATGCAAACATGAGTGTGTGCTGGAGAGAGTCTGGGGGTGTATCTGGGGCTGTGGTTATGATAAGCTAGTTCTTTCTTGGGGTCCCATGGCTCAGTCAACGGCATTGTCATTTAGCATGATGCATGATCATGTGGCCAATGCTTCATGAACATTCATGTTCAACTGAAAGAAACCTCCGTCATGGAAGCACAGGTCTTCAAGGTCACCCACACCTCCTGTGTAAACATCTTGGTGAAGCATTAGCCTAAAATATCTTCCGTAATGGGGACCCACCCCTGAAAGCATCTCCACCTCTGGAGAGGTCAGTGGTTGCGAAGTCCCCCGTTCATGGCAAACTAGGATTTTCCAGCCATTAACTCCCTCACTGCTTCCAACTCTGTCCTCACGGCTCCCTGGGAACCCGGGAATGGCCAGAGATCCAGAAGGGATGCCATCGCACAGATCAGGACACTGAGGTGTAAGGCACTGTCAGCTCTGAGGGAGGCCTTCTGGCCGGTAAGTCAACGTTCTTTCCAGTAAAGTAACAGAAGCCAAAGTCCACATAGTGCCCCGCCTTCCCAGACACTAGTAGCTCACCACAGAGGGGGTCTCTGTGCGAGCTGGCAGCCCACATGTAGGTGCTGACCCCACCGTGGCTGCCCGGGCCAGGCGTGGGACTGCAGAGGCCAAAGGCACACGTCCCACCCTGCATGTTCCCAGCCTGGCTGGGAAGGGAGACGGTGAGCAGGGTGCTTGGAGAGCAAGGGGGACATGGTGTAAGCCAGCCTGGGGGCCGTACAGAGGGCTGCCGGGTCAGAGATGCAGCCGGCGCCCACCCCCTTTCCTGATGGCTGATGCCCGGCCGCCCCACCCAGGACTCTGGCTTGGACCCCTCCAGGAGCACCCATGGCTGTGCTCGTCCTGCAGGGCACGCCTGAAACGGCACCTCCAGGCGTCTCTTGCTGCTGTGACACGTGCCTGGTGAACTCAGACTGAGGTGATTCTGTGAAAACATGGCACGCCGTCCACCACCCAACCGTGCACGCCGGTGGGCCTGATGCCACGGGAGCCACATCGCCAGAAAGGCTTCTCCTTTCTTTTTCTGTGCTCGGCTGTTAATCAGGAGTCGGTTACTCAAGTCCACCCAGAGCACCTCAGAACGGCCTGGAGTTCTCCGTCCAGACACCCAGTCCCTGAAAACCCCGTGGAGCCCGGTTCTGCTCCGATGCACACAGGTTGGCCCCGTGGAGCCCGGTTCTGCTCCGCTCCCCATGGGGCCTCCATGATGGGAACCGACTTGACGTCAGCTGGTCGGTGATTAGGTTTTATTCGCTGATGCTCCACCTGGCCCTTGATCCCCTTTCCAGCAGCCAGCTGCCTGAAAGGAAACCTTCTCACGCCCCTGCAGGGGCGCGCTGCCTCCATGAGCCTCTGGGCTGTCGCCTCACCCCACAGGGGACAGAGCCTTGGAGATGCAGGTGCTGGAGGCACTGAACCAGTCACGAGGCCCGTTACTCGGCGTGTGGTCCAGACCCCCAGCATCCCTGGGTGTAGAGGAGAAGCCCTAACTCTCGGGGTCCCCCCAGGGCCACTGGGTCCGAATCTGCAATTCATCCACGCAGCCGGATGCGCAGGAGGCGGGGAGGGTGCTGCTCTGGGGCTCTGACCCGTGCCTGTGCGAGGGACTGTTCAAGACCCTGAGTCCTACTTCCTTCCCAGGGTGCAGCCTGGGGCTGGGGCTCTGGGGGGTTCTGCCATGCACCCACGTGAGAAGCCTGCCCAGGGCACGTGGGAGTGGTGTGTCCTGTGGTCACCTGCCCCTGAAGCCTCGCCGTGTCTCCATGTGGCACACCGGCCGTGTGGCATCCCTTCCCACGGGCTCCTGTGATTCTGCCTCCTCCAAGCTGTCCTGGTGGACATTGTTAACCTTGGCCCTGATCGCACTGGCATCAGGGCGATTATCCAAACAGTGGACTTGAAACAAACAAGAAGAAAGCATGCGAGTTGCTGTGCCCCACTGTCCTTATCAGCCCCTCACCTCAGCTGGTGCCCTTGTGCTCACCGCAAATAAACATCACCTGTTTGTCCAGGGTGACACCCGGTGGCCCGTGTGGCCCCAGCTCCTGCTCTTATCACGGAGGAAGCACTGGGTTGGGCGTGTGAGTCCGTGGATGTGAACCACGAAAACAATAACAGCCATGGTGGACGCGTCCCGGGGGGCCCATCCAGCCCTGGCCTCTTTGTGGTGGCCGCGTCCGGGGGCCGGGTTAGGCTTCCTGGAAGGCAGACTGCTGAAAGGGAGACTTTCGCTTCTTCCTGCCTCAGTGGCTCCCCTTCCAAGCCCAGCCTCCGCGTCCACAGTGGCGAGGGGGGTTCCGGCTTCCATTCCACAGTCGCTGCCAGTTTCCGAAGCCGAGTGTCTAAACTGAGATTTCCTGGATTCCCAGAGCACAGGGTAGGGAGGCAGCCCTGGCGCACAGAATGCCAACCCCACTGTCTCACAGAGGACTGGGCTGAACATCAGAGAGAAGACGGCCACCGTTCACACCACTGGTCCTGCCGCACCCGGGTCAGCCAGGGTGCCCCAAACCACCCATCCCCTCTGCTGCTGGCTGGGATGGGACCCTTCTGCCCAGCCATCGGCAGCAGACAGACTGCCTCTGTTCCTCAGGAGAGTGGAGGGAGCGATGGGCTTGTTCACTGCGGCCTGTGGCGTTGCCCCTAACTCTCCTGAGACCTGTGGGATCTAGAACCCACCGTCTCAGGCTTCCAGGTACACTTGAGTCCCCTGGGGAAACTCTCGATTTCAATTCAGGCTTTGGTTTGCGGCGTTCTGTGTGGGGTTTGGGATCCCATTCCTAACACACTCCCAGGCTGATGCCAGGACCCCGCTCTGAGGAGAAAGGTCCCCAAAACTCACTTTATTTGTAGCTGAAGAGCTGAGGGGCACAGGGAGGGCACCCTGCACCCCCACTTGGATGCTCATGGCCCAGGCATGAGTCACCATGGCTGCAGGGGTGCCCCTTTCAGGCTGGGGGATGGATGGGCTGTGTTCGGGGCTGCGATGGTGGCCCCTTGCCTTGGTAGGGGTCCAGGAACCCCCTCCAGGGATCCATACTCCAGGGCAGGCCCCCTTTGTGATGCTGTGGCCACGCCAGGGACTCCGACTAGTCCCGCCCACTCCTGCTTGGGCACGGCCGGCCTTCCTATGCTGACTCTGAGCCACCAGGCAACGAGCCTGGCCACCTGCTGGGGAGACCATGCCGAGGGAGGCTGGCAGAGAGGCCACATGGAGAGGGAGGAGCCCTGAGGGTGCGCAGGAGCAGACAGACCACCCAGTGGAGACCAGCCCAGGCTGCAGGTGAGGTGCTGATGGGTTAACCTCTAGGGGTCAGGGCGTTTTTGATGCAGCCTCAAACAGCCACAGAGTGACTACCTACTTTGTCACCTGGCCAGGGGACTGGGAGAGTGAAAGGGGGCACTGTTTCTAACAAAACAATTGTGTACAACAGGCAGGACTGCCCCAGGAACATGCAGACCCTCAGCTACCCTAGCGATGAGTCACCTGGTGACCAACCCTCTGGGTCTGGCGTTATCAGGACTCCTTCAGCAGCAGGCCATGGAGTGATGCTACTTCAGGCGTGTCCTGATCCAGGTCCCACTTGAATCTTGCTGGCCCTGATTGGCTGTGTTGGGAGCCACATGCCCAGCCCTGAACCAGATCACTGTGACGAGCAGTAAGGGGTATTCCGATTGGCCAGACCTGACTTACAGACACATCTGGATCGAGGGGTAGGGTCAGTCCCCCCATTCCATGAAGCCCAGTGAGAGAGGTTCACCAAGGAGAAGCCTGGTGGTGCAAATGTTTCGTGCACTTGGCCACTAACCGAGAGGGTGGTGGTTCAAGTCTACCCAGAGACACCTGTGAAGAAAGGCCTGGCAATCTGCTTCTGAGAGAGAAGCCACTGAAGCCACGTGGGGTGCGGTTCTAGTCCAAGCCACACGGGGCTGCCATGGGCCAGAGCTGCTCCAGCTGACGAAACAGGGGCTGCATGCATATGGAAGGCCGCGGTCCGGCCCTCCCGCTTCCGGTCACTGAGTTCAGCATGTTCTGCTCTGGCGGGGGCAAGCTACTCCCGTGCTGCCAAGCTCCCGAGAAGACCACCAGGGGGAAGGGGCCAGAGGTCTGTCGATGGTGTTAGCAAAGGTCTGGGCGGGCAGCCACACTCCCTCTGCCTGGGCCACTAAGCAGCCCTTAGGAGAAAGACTGTCATCAGAGGGGTCCCCAAAGCCAGAAACGGAGCCCTCGGACACAAGTGCCAGAAACCACTCTGAAAAGCCCCGTCCTGATGCCTTCTAGAACAAAGCCTGGCTCCGACCTTACTACTCTGAGTCTGCACCCAGGAGGGGCGAGGCCTGCTCCGCAGCTTGTCCTGCACGTCCCAAGAGCTGCGCATCCTCAGCACGGGGTGGGTCCAGCCTGCACAGAAATGACTTGAGTGGGGAGCTCGTCCACAGCCCACTGAGGGCGGGGCTGTAAGTGCAGACAAGCGCCTCTCGCTCCCCCGGCTGGCTGTTCCGGGGTAGGGCCAGCAGGCTCTCCTCTGTGGGAGCTTTCACCCCAAATCCTGGGCCCCAATCAGACCGGCTGCCGGCAGTGCCCCCATGGAGCCAGGCTCTTTCCGAATCCTCTTCTCCCTCCAGGGACGCATGCCAGGTACCTTTGACCAAAGACCACCTTCCTGAGGTCCGGCTCACTGTTTCAGCTCTCTGCGGCAGCCTCACGACACCCCCAGTCGTGGGCACAGCTGGGTCCTCCCAGAGGCTGTTGTGTCTGTACATCTCGGGAGGTCCCCTCGTTTATGTGGACCCTCTACTTCACCAGGCATGACGGACTTTTCCAGGGACTGATCTCTGCAAGGAGGCGAGCCGACGACACACCCTCCTCTCTCTGGAGGGGCATCCTGGCTGCGTTCCTCCTAAGATTTGCTCTTTCTTGTCCAGGTGCATGCAGTCTTCCCCACCACCATGGTTCCAATGCGTCAATTCTTCTGTCTTCTCTTTTCATTGTCCAGCTTTTCCATGCACATAATCATTAACCCACAGCTGTCGAGTGGATTTCTCCTCACAGCGCCCCTAGAGGACAGAGTGGAACTGCCCCACAGGGTCTCCCAGGCTGTCAGTCTTCACAGAAGCAAAGCCCAAACCACACCCACTGCCGTGGAGTCCATTCTGACCCACAGCGCCCCTAGAGGACAGAGTGGAACTGCCCCACAGGGTCTCCAAGGCTGTCAGTCTTCACAGAAGCAAAGCCCAAACCACACCCACTGCCGTGGAGTCCATTCTGACCCACAGCGCCCCTAGAGGACAGAGTGGAACTGCCCCACAGGGTCTCCAAGGCTGTCAGTCTTCACAGAAGCAAAGCCCAAACCACACCCACTGCCTGGAGTCCATTCTGACCCACAGCGCCCCTAGAGGACAGAGTGGAACTTCCCCACAGGGTTTCCAAGACAGTTAATCTTTTTTTTTAATTGTGCTTTGGGTGCAAATTTACAGTACAAAATTTGTGTTACACTCAACAGTTCGTGTCCATTTGATTTCATGCCCCGATTACCATCCCTGACCATAACCCACTCCCCTTCCTTCCCTGTGACCCCCACCTGTGCCCTTCTTAACGATGCACTCCTATCCGTCCAGCTGTCCCTCCGTGTGAGTGCTGCCCCTCTGGTGCCCCGTGGCTGATTGCTCCCTGGAGTCAGCAGGTGTTCTGCATGTAAGTCTTTCTACTGCTGGGCTGAGAGCTGATCCTTGGGAGTGAGTTCAATCCCAAGCTGAAGGGTATCCCGGGCCATAGTCTTGGGGGTTCCACCAGACTCCATCCGACCAGTAATTCTGGTCATTTTCGTGTTTTTGAATTTGTCCACATTTTTCCTCCCACTCTTTCCAGGATCTCCAGTTTTGATCCTTTCCTGAGTGGCTGGCATTGGTAGCCAGGCACCATCTAGTTCTAGGGTCCGTCATATCCTTGGACTAACTGTCTTCAGATGCCATTGATTTTCTTCTCTTTTCTTTGCTTCAGATGAGAGACCAACAGTTGCACCTTAAATGGCCGCTCGGAAACTTTTTAAGACCCCAGTGCCAAGGCTGTCGATCTTTATGGAAGCAGACTGCCACATCTTTCTCCCCAGGACAGGCTGGTGGACTCGAACTGCTGCCTGTTGGCAGCCGAGTGCTTTAACCACGCTGCCACCAGTGCTCTTCCTCCGATCCTGTTGTAGTCTAAAACTCCAGTGTTAGCCCAAGTAGGTGCAGGAGGCCCCCCAGCTGAGTGTAGCCTTTGTGGGGGTCTGGGAGGTGTGCTGGGGAGAGCCCCACCCCCACCATATGGGGCCATTTGGTCATTTTAGGCAGGTGTTCAGCGTCCTGACTGATCAGATGCTTTGCACTGGGCCCAGATGCTCCAGCCGGTGAGGGGGAAGCTCCCGCTGAGAGGCCAACCAAAGCTCAGGGGACCGAGCATGTGGGAGGCAAGTGGGGAGCTTGGTGAAGCCCCGAGACGCCTGACAGCAGGAAGGGGCTCCCGGGAACTGAGAGAGTGAAGGGAGAGCATCGTGTGTCTGCTGTCCTGGGCGCAGCGCCTCACAGCTCACAAAACGCCTGTCGGGCCACCTCGTGTGCGTCACTAGATAAGCTTTGTCCAGTGACAAAACTGAGGCTCAGGGGTCCTGGGGCCCTAGCGATGTCACACAGCTGGCCAGCAGCAGGCTGGGATGGAGCTGAGTCGTCCACAGTCTGAAACAGCCCAATGGCCCACCACGCGAAGCCCGCTCTCAAGCAGACAGACGTCCACCCGGCCTGCTCTCCACCTGACTATCCCACTGCGTACGGCCACACCATTGCCCCGCCGTCCCAACGCTTCTCACTGGGACCCACTCTCTGTCCTGGGGGTGCCTCGCCACAAGGGCGAACAAAACCACACAATGGAAACCCCACCTCAGCGGCCCTCGTTTGTCTCCTTGGCAACCCAGCCAGAGTCCACGGAGAGAACATGACTCATGGCTGCAAAGCAGCTTCAGCCCAAGGTCCCAGGGCTGAAGGGAACACAACGACCCTGCTTTCACGTCACAGACCCCTCAGGAGAGCAGCTGTACTTTAAAAATCTGTTCTTTGAGAAGGTGGATCCTGACAAAATGCCTGGTGTCAGTCTTAAAATGGGTTAATTTTAAAACACTGTAGCAGCAGGCACTTTTGGAAAAAGAGTCCAGTTTCTATGCGTAAGACAGTTCTTTCTCTCAAGGAGCTCTCAGGGTTCCAGAAGGAATCATCTGTCTCTGAAGCCGTGTTTGCAAGCGCACAGGGCAGTGATGCACCCAAGTCTGGGAAGCGTGGTCAGTCGGAGAGAATCAAGTCGGAGACCAGCCCCTGGGCCGTCCCTGACCTGCCAGAGGGCCCTAGGGCCCAGGATCTCCCTGCTCAGCCAGTGGGAGAATCAGACCACAGGGAGGCAGCAGGAATGCCTGCCGCTGCCTCCCACCCTCCCGGTCAACAGCCAGCCCTTAACAAGCGACTCATCTTGGGCTTGACATGAAGTAGAGAAGCAAAAATAACCCCCTGGCAAGGGGGCCATCTTCCTCAAAGACAGGGCGAGGATCGCGTTACAGCTGTGTGGGCAGTGGAGCCTGCCGGGGGGCCCAGGCAGACACCGATCCCTGCGCCTGCCCGGGAGGACCGGTGCGGTGACAGCTCATATTTCCTGGGCCTCCCGTGAGAGATAAACGCTGGGAGGAGGACGATCCCCCAAGACAGATTTCGAGGGGGCTGTGCGGCCCAGCGCCTGCCACCGTAAGGCACTCGCGAGTGGTCCGGAGGCGGGCCGCTTCTGGGGGCTCCCGAGGTGCCAGGCACCGCACTGCGCACTGTATCTGCGTTTTGGATTCTTGGATTTGGGGATTTCCCGTGTCCAGCACTGAACCCTTGATCTCCCGCCCAGAAGCGTCTGCCTCTCCTGTTTGCTGGCCCAGTGCTCAGTCCGATTCCTCGTCTCCACGCCCAGGCCAGGAGCCCATCAGTTGGCTCACCCGTCAATGCGGACTGCAAACACCTTGGCCCAGCAGCAGCTCCTCTCAGCTGGCTACTGCGGTCTCTCTAACCGGCCTCTCGGCTCCGACCTCTCCCCTCCAGTCTGTTTTCAGTCTGGTAGCGCAAGTGAGCCAAGAACCCTAAATCTGGGCGTGCTGCTTCTCTGCCAAACGTCTCCCCTCGCTGTGCCCAAGTCAAAGCCCCCATCTCGCCCCGGCCCACAAGTGACCTGAGCTCTGACCCCCTACCTGTCAGCTCCTGCATCCCCTACACCGGCCTCTGTGGGCCCCTCATCCTGCAGATTCTCCACAGCCCTACTGCGCGCGCCATCCCATCCACGTGTGTTACCTGGCCCCTCTTCCAGCTCGGGCTTCCGTGGCTTTGCTCACGGCTAATCCCGTCTGAACACAGTAAAGGTCTGTGAGGGAATGGATGACCAGCAGCCCCACAGGACCTGGGTTTGAATCCCCGCTCGGCCACTTCCCAATGTATAACCTTAGCCAGTTTCTTTCTTTTTTTTTTTTAATTTCCATATTATTTATTTATTT
>NW_006921644.1:10756684-10826270 GCF_000298275.1 Orycteropus afer afer | reverse complement strand
TTTTGATTGAATCTCTTGGGTTTTCTAGGTATAGGATCATATCATCAGCAAATAGGGATAGTTTGACTTCTTCCTTACCGAATTGGATGCCTTTGATTTCCCTTTCTTGCCTTATCTTAGCCAGTTTCTTGATGTCTTCTGCTGAAATCCATGTTCTCTTTTATATCAGCACAATGCAAGACGACAGGCCCAGCAGGCAACTGTCTGTGTGTGAGTCACAGCGTGTACCACGGTGGCCTCCATGCTGCTGGGATGCTGGAAGCTATGCCACCAGAATCTCCAATGCCCGCAGGGCCGCCCAGGGCAGGCAGGTTCCCGTGGAGTGCACAGACTCTGACAGACCTGGCAGCGTCTCCCAGAAACTGGAATGGAGGCCTCTCGGTCGCTGCAGAGCAGTGTCCGGCACAGCGCTGGGGGACGAGCCCGGGGTCGGGAGGACTGAAGCGCCGTGGTCGCAACAACGGACTCCAGCGGACCAATGAGCGGTGCAGGACCTTCAGCGTTTCTTCCTGTTACACACGGGCTCGTCCTGAGTCCGAGCTGACCCCAGCAACCAAGAAGAAGAACGTTAACAACGCAATTCCTATGGCCCTTGACGTCGCAAGTGCATTCCCTCAGCGTATCTGGTGGTAGAAACAACGCAGGGAATGTCCCGAGTGCTCCTTATCACGTCTCATTTTCCCAGCAGCTCAGGGAGACCGGAAAGAGAAGGGCTGGGAACCGCCCCTCCCCGGCTTGGTCTTCAAAGCAGATCTGTGCATTCTGCCGAGGTGGACAGACACGATGGTTTGACACTGGGGGGTGGGGAGCCAGGCCTTCCCTTGGGTGCAGCCATCTCATCATTGCCGCTGATGCAGGGAAATGACCATCGTCTTCCTCAGGCCAAGAGGTGCCCACAAATCAAAGGAGGTTGGGGGCCAAGGAAGCTCACTCCTGTGTTGCTTTGCTTCGCGGCACAGAATCCGTCACGGGGCAGCCGGCCTGCTTCGCGGCACGGAATCCATAATGGGGCAGCTGGCCCTGGAGCTTTCCTTCAGGATCCAATAAAGCTGCAGGGGCCACGGAGGGGCACTCCACACGTGTGGCCTGGGCCCTTGGGAGAGCTCCTTCCAAGAGTCCCTATCTTCCCAGAATCAGCCTTGCTCTGATTTAAGACAAGTTTGCTGCCAACTGGCAAAACACAAGAAACCCTTCTTGGGTTGTGTGTGTGTTGCCTTTGATAACAGTCTAGTTGAATGCTTACTGCAGAACCGTTGGCCAAACCTAACGCAGAGCGTGGAGAAAGACGAGGGCATGGCCACTATACCACTGTACTGGGATCACTGGAGGTTGCTTCCAAGAAAGAAGCTGAAGGAAGGAGATCCAGTGCGCCAAGGCAGTTTAGGGATCACTGTCATCACATCAACACCCATCACTGTCACTGTCGTCAACAACATCATCTCACTCTACCATCCTCATCACCAGCTCGGTGGCACCACTTGCTCTGTGGTGCCAGCCTCTGTCTGTTCTTCTCACGGTACCGTATTCAGTTTTCCTTCATGGCACTCACCTCTTGGTGCACAAGGTGTATGTTTACTAGCCGCTTGGTTTTCTGCTCCCTCCCTCTCCCCTCTGCCCAGAGTGTAAGTTCTGCAGAGACGTGGTTCCGCTGGCAACAGAACTTGGGGAACCCAGCCCAGTGCCTGGACCAGTAGATACTACCCAATAAGCATTGTTGAGTGGATGAATGAGTGACAGCTCCAAGACTCTGATAATTTTGCTACCCTCATTATAGGCAGGAGCTCTGGTGGCATAGCGCCTGAGGCATTTGACTGCTAACTGGAAGGTTGGTGGGCAATCTACTTCTGTAAAGATTTACTGCCTTGGAAACCCAGTGGGGGTCACTATGAGTCAGATTCGACTCGATACAGTGAGTTAGGTTTTTTGAGTTTTCATTACAAGCATATAGAATCACGAAAGAGTTTCGTTCCTAAGTCTCTCTTTAAGTCGCAGTTGTATGTAAGTTAGTACAGTTAGGTATGGTTCATATCAATGTCTGTTATTCAAATACTTGCCTTAGTACATGGTATTTGAAGTACCTTTCTCTGCACAAAATCAGAAACACTTCCACATGCGCTGAACTAATGATGGAGGCCAGCACAGAGTAGTGCCAGTTGGTTACTGCCAACCGTTGGTGCACCTCAAAGCTTTGTTCTAATAGGCCTTTCTGGCCGGTTCTTAACTAGGGGCTGTACCTAAGTCAGGCCTTGGTGACACGGGGACTGCCTGTACTCTCTCAGATGAGGGCAATGAACCGCAGAGGCACCAACCACCTTTCCCAAGGTCATCTGCCCCAGAGAGAACTCACAGCCTCAGGTTCTTAGCCCCGGGATGGTGTCCCAACAATTAACAGGACACAGACACCTCCAGTCTGTGGACATGTTTTCTGAAACTCCTAGAACGCACCTCCCTGTCCTCAACAGGGAAGAAACGTCGTCTCTGCTGGAAAACCACCCTCGTCTGCTGCCCGCTTGGCCTGAAGCCTGAGCCTGCTCTCTTCAAACCCTTCTTCATAAGCGACCTGCCCAACTCAGAACTTTGCCCAGACTCTGGCTGGGATCACGTCGATTGACAAGGGTCTAATGAGGCCCTAATTTATCATTCCACAGCCCACGGTCTCTCAGGCCATAAAGTACTTTGATGTAGAAAGTGCAGATAATGCCCCCCTGCCCGCCTGCCCTGCTCCATGCCGGCCTCCCCGGCTTCAGGATGGGTGCTGCAGAGGCCAGGTGGGGCTGCTACAAAGACCTGAGTCCCCTGCGGTGGCTGAACGATAACAACCGCCCCCCTGGGGTGGGGAGACGGCAAGCTGGCCGCGGCCCCTCCCTCTGTGAGGGCTTGGTCCTTTGCGTGGTGATCCATTCCAGATGGTGGAAGCCTCCCGTTATCTGTGTTGATGGAGCTGGTGCCACTGCTGGGTGTGGGGGAGGGCTGGGGCGGCTTGATGGGGTGGGGCGCTGAGCCAAGTGGACCTCTGGGGAGGCGGGACCCTCGTTAAGAATGAATAAAGACCAATGGTATTTGGGAAACCGTGAGCCGGTGCAAGTGGGGGGCTGGGTGGTCTGAGGCCGGGAAGCCGGGAAGCCGGTAGGGGGCTACCAGCGGCTCAGGCAGTCTCTGCACTGTCAGCTGGAGATGTGAGGGATTGGGGAATTCGGGGACCAGGAAATTAAAAAAAAAAAAAAGGTGGTGTGACAGTCTCACCCACTTTTTGTGTCAGTTAAGAACTTGAAAAATAACCAGCAAACAAACAGGTTAACAAAAGCAACGTGACCCTATTACCTCCTTCCCACCACCAAGGAACTCATTCTGAAAAGGACATTTTAACACCAATAAACGTGGGGAGAGTCCAACCCCAAAGGAAGGCTGGAGGGTCCCAGGAAAGGGCCATGGAGGGTGACGCAGTGACATGCACTCATTGTCCTTCTTTTTCTCATTTTTCCTTTGGTGAAGGTTTGTGGCAGGGGCTGGGACGTCACCAGTGTGAACCAACTTCCGGCCGGGCTGGGCCAGTCACAGTGATGAGGGCTGACGGTCAGTTAATTTATGTCCCACAATTCGTCTGGGTCCCTCCTCTCATTCTCAGTGGGTCCTGCTTGGGACAGTTAATTATTTTCCAGGTTATGCAGCCTGCGTTCAAGGCTTTGGCTTCACTCCACGAGCCTGCAAACATACTTTAATGCTGTCCTAAGATGGCTTTGCTCTGGATTTCTGCAGAGGCGGTGGCGAGCTGGCACCTGGGAGGGCCCCTGCTGTCCTTGTGCCACGATACCTCCTTTCTCTTCCCATCATCCTTGCTTTCCCTGCTCCACGAGACAGTCTGAAGGTGATGTGTAAAACCAGCAAGAGGTGGAAGAGACAGCAAAACCGTTAGCTGTACAATTCTGTCAAAATATGTGATACCAACTTTAACACACAGGCAGAGCCCAACGCCTGCCCTTTGCCTGTATGCAGTTCCTGCACACTCAGAGTCTCACTGCTGCCCACGGGGACACACAGGACAGCAGTGGCACGTGGTCGAAGCCAGGATCTAGAGCCTATTTCCACGGCTGCATTTCCCACTTCAATGTCACATTAAATGCTGAAAGGGGCGCCTTACTCACCCACTCTTCCTACACTATCTGTAAACTGTGTGCAGGTGCCAGGCCAGTACAGACAGGGCACTGGATGCCACAGGCTGGAGTCAAGATGCAAACTGAGGCAGGCGGTACACACAAGTTCTACGTGCGTTGAGGGAACACCTCATGTGCCAATGATTTACACAAGGGTGGTCCCTATGAGCTGGACTTAAGGATGTCCCAAATGGCCAACCTTTGCAAGCTGCTGTACCACTCTATCCTCTATACCATGAGTATACCACTCTCTCCTCCTCACCTCAGGACTCACTCCCACCCTCGGGTTCCATGTTTTTGATGAAATGCAAACATCTGGTGGGACCACAAAGACCACAGCTGGAAGACCACAGCTGGAAGAGCCCTGTGAGGCAGTTTACTGCACAGAGCAGCATGTGAAGAAAGGCCCAGTCCCGTGTCATTGGCAAGAAGGTAAATGGTGCTGGGTACGCTCAGTTAAAGGGGACAGAGGGAACTCAACAGACTTTGGAGATTCGTCATCGGAAATCGCAAGGCAGTCAGTGTGCACCACATACAGCGGCCCAGGGTTAAGACTCATGGTATAAAGTGAGACCCTCCATGCAGACAACGTGGGGGACAGCGGACACAAGACGGGATGCAGGCAGGCATTCCACCAAAAACTTCACTCACGGCCAGGTTAGTGTAAAATGGGCCCCTCATGACCCGGTGCAGCACGCTGTTCAACACAAGACATTGTTTTGTCTAACGGTTGTCCAAGACGGAAAGGGGTCGGGAGTTTCCAGTCGGGTGGGATGTCGAAAAGCAGGCCCTCCTTTCAACACCCTGGGTGTATGCTGGGGAGAAGCCAGGTCGGCACTTTTATCAGACGGTAATTGGTCGATTTACCAAATGTATTTAGAAGATGCCCTCCTAGGAAGTGACGTGTAAACACGAGCGTGAAGGAGCGTGATTCAGTGCAATGAGATGGGGCAGGAATCTCATGGAACCCTCACCGTGCAGTGAAATATTACGAAAAGATTTTTAGATGAGGTAGCTCTGCAAACTGACATGGTCACTATGTTCTGAACAATATATTGTTAATGGAAAAAGGAAGTCATATCTGGGGTGGAACTTGCAGCCACACACAGGCCTGTAAGGTGAACAAAAGCACCAGGGAGGGTGTGCTCCTTGGGACAAGCAGCCGTCCGAAACCCAAACGGCAATGCGTGCCCAGGAGAAAGCTCAGAAGCCAGGCAGGGATGTGTGGTGAGGAAGGACGAACAGAAGCCAGAAACGTGGGAGAAGGCACACCCCTGGGAGGGGAAAGGGTGTTCTCGGGCTGGGAGCCAGGACAAGGAGCGGGCTCTGAGACCATAGCACGAGAACTTGGCCCGCCTCTCTGATTCGGCCAGGCCACGGCTGCACCCACGTCAGCAAGTGGCAAGCCCTGGGGCGGGCCCGCTGACCAACGTTGACAGAGACCAAGGTGGCGACAGCACCGACCAACCAGTGAGCTGCCCGGAGAGGTGGGCACTCAGCTTGAACCCAGAGCGGCTGGGCCTGGGTATGCCTCCCACAGGCCTGTGCCCCAAGCCGGCGGCTCCCCCAGCAGCCTGCACCAGCGCTGTCAATAGCAAAGTATGGGCTGAGACGAGGGGCTGACTCGAGGGGATGACACCAACATGATTGTCTGTAAAATTTTTGTGCAATGTCTCATCAGAAATGTATTTTTATGAAAATATCCCCACGTTAGTTATAACAACGTTTGATAAGCCCGGCTTCCGTCTATCACTGTACCTACAAAGCTAAAACTCGGTGCTCACTTACCGTTGGAAGCTTCTAACGTGCTCCGGCCAGAGCTGTCGTTGTTACCCAACTACAGGGAGCTTCGAATCCCATGGTTCCATCTGTGCTGTCAGCATGCGCTGTTGTCCTTGCTGCTGGGGTTTCCATAGTCCCGGGTTTGTCAAATGGACTGTTTCACTGTAATAACGCGGTAATTCACATTTGTGAACCTCTACTGGTAACTTTTCTGAGAATGAAGGTGTAATGAAAGGAAAAGGTGGTGTTCTGCTTCCTGCCGCTCTGACAAGAAACAGGCCACAAATGGGATGCCTTAACAAACGTGCCAGGCTCTGGGGGCTGGGTGAAAGCCCCTCCGCCTTGGGGTCCAGCTCTGCCTCCTGCTCCCAGCCCACTGGAGCTAGAGGCGTTTCTTCACTCAGACAGCTGCTGGCTGCTGAGGCTGAGAGCCCCAAGGTTGACAAGTCAAAAGGCACAGTCCCGATGTTACCAAACCACATGGCAGGCTGTTAACTTAAGTCCATTGTAAGTCCCAAGGTCAGCAGAGCATAGCAGGCTGCTGAGCAACGACACGGCTACAAGCAAGGTTCAAGCCATAGGCTAGAGACGATTCCCAAGGCTTCTCCTTATATACAAGAAGCAGACCACATCCCAAAGGCAGCTACTCAGCTGCTTGTGGTAGAGCCCACCATGGAGTTGATTGCCAGTCTCACCACAGGGAATAACTACCACCAGCTGCCCAGCCACTCAGCCAGGCCCAGCCAAGCTGACACACAAACATAACCACCACAGGTGGGACATCAGCAAAGGCTTCCTCCGCTCAGTTACTATCACCGTTGTAACGAGTGCTGCTGTCATTCACTAGAAACATTTACACGATAACCTGTTGTTAGTGTTTGTATAATCTGAGAAATATGACACTTAGACAATTGACAACTGTGTTTATCACATATTCAAGGACTAAAACTGATTGTAAACATTACTGAGGATTCTGCATGGTCTGGTGCTGGGCAAAGTCCATAGGGGTGACACCATGAGTCACCACATTTGGTGACAGTAACCCTAGTGGCACCCCTGCCTTGCACTCACCTGGGGGCTTGTGAGGAAGGCTGATGCCTAAGCCCAGCTCCAGGGGCACTGACTCAATGGCTGGGGCCAGGTCGTGGAGGCCTCAATTTCTGTGACCCCTCCCAATGATGCCAAGACATGGCCAGGCTGAGAAACTCTGTCTGTCTGAGTGCCACAAAGCACCAGCTCATTCCTCAGGCTGTGAGCTCGGGGGTGTGCTGGTTTGGTTCAGTAGGGTACTGCTGGAGAGCCCCAGTGGTAGGGAGGGCCCCGAGACTGGATTCTCGGTGGTGACAGCCACAGACGAACTGGGTGCATGTGGGCAAGTCACGTGACTGCTGCTCCTTCCTGGGCAGGGACTGGCGTGGAGAGGTGGTTAACCCAGCCTCCTGTCTGGGCCCTCCCACCAGAGGCTTGGGCTGTGGGTGAACAAACCAGCCAGTGACAGGCGGGGGAGGCCGGACGACATGGTCCTGGCAGCGCCGCACCCTGGCTGCCGCCACGCTCTGTGTCCTAAGAACTTGAAGCCCAGCTTCACAGAAACCCTGCAGCCAACGGCCTCACCAGCCACAGGCCAGAGTTGGGGGACAGGGAACGCTCTTGCAGTCTTTCCCAAAGTTCATTTTGTTTGCAAAAACCTTCAAACATACAACCCCACGATCCACCCTTTTCACCTTTGGCTCTGAACACCACCTGCGTGCCTACTTACTCTCGTATTTAACTAGCTTTCTAAGCCAGGTTTTTAGTTTTTTGTTTGTTTTAAACCACCAGCATCTCAAAGAGGTCAGCCTTCTTCAGACCGGTCGACCCTTTCACTGTTAGCAATCATGCAGCAAGGGACCCGGGGCTTGACCAAGTCATGAACTGTCTGCTTTGGGCTTTTCCCACTAATTAAATGTGGACCATTCATCAGATGAGTGTCTGTTTTCTTCTGGCTTTGACCTCAAGCTGCCTGGCTCTTCTTCACATTCGTCACCCTGGAAATTTTACCTTCTGGGAGAGGACACGCTCGGGCCTTTGAAGTTTGCAGAGAAGACACAGAGGCAGGACACGAGCTGGATGGGCTTTATGCAAAGGGACCAGGAGGCCATCTGACACGGACACCCGCTGTCCCCACAGCAACACAGACGAGCATTTTTGCTCTTTCCATGTATTTGCTTAAGGGTGGGAGCATCTTTTAAGAGTCTGCCACTACCCAGAGACCCCTGTCTTTCTTACCCTGGAAACCAGACAGGTCGACCGTTGGACAGCAAAGCTGACAGAGGGTTCCACCCTGAACACTGCCCATCCCGGATCCCAACCCCAGAGGCTGACTCTGCTCCAGTCTGAGTCTTCCTGCTTTGTGCACGGGCAGCCACTGCCGGTACAGGAGTCCGGGGCGGACTGCAGTAGTTCTCTGTCCCTTGCCTACAGATGGGGTTCAGCACAGCAAGCTCAAGATGTCAGCTGAGGAGTGGACAGCCACTGCACACAGGGTGTCCTCTGTGTCCCTGAAAGGTGACCCTGTCTAAGGGGCAGGACGGGCTTGGGTTAAATTCTGTGTTTCAAGGATTATCGTCCCACCAGAGAGAAGAAACAAAACTCCTGCCGCAGAAGTCAAGCTCCAGGATTTGCTCGGGTTGGGGAGCGCTGAGGGCATACGCTGCGGCTGGCACTGCTGTCTAACAAGGCACGGTGTCTGGTTTCCAGAACCTTACGGTCATCAAGCGCTGGGGCTTACGCGGATTAACATCTGACACTGAGCCTGCTTGGTGCCGTGACTTGGGTCGGCTCTGCGTGCTCGTGGGGGGGGGGGGTCCCACCCGTGGACACATGGAGGAGGGATGGGAGCCACCATTGCTGAGCAGCTGCATCTCAGGGCAGTCTGGTCGTGGGTTCTAGGGAGACCAGACTTCACCCCGCATTCTGCAGCCTGTAAATGCATGGGGGTCTGGGCCGTGAACCTCCCTACAGGGATCTGGGAGCTTATTAAACCAAGAGTTCCGTGCTCACAGAGCTGGTGATGCGAGACCATCCACAAACATCTCCTGATCAGCGTTGCATCTGGGGCACGCTCATGGGTTGAACTGCACCCCAGAGCAGCCTGTAGAAGCCCTAATCCCCTCACCTGTGAATGGGACCCTTCTTTTCTAGGGTGGCTTCTAACCCTAACCCCTTCTGAAGACAACAGTCACCTTTGACCCTATGTGTGCACAGAAGAAGCGTGCTATGCTGGGTTTCCGACCTGTGGCCTTTCAGAAGCAGAGCCCAGGTCTCTCTTCCCAGGGCCCCTGGGTGGATTCACACCTCCAACCTTTCAGTTAGCAGTCGAGTCCCTAACCGTGTGTGCCTCCCAGGCCCCTTTCTGAGTGGCACCTTACAGAAAGAACAGGACTGACATACGGCGGCACACACGGGACAGATGCCACAGAGGCGTCGAGAAGCAGCAAGGGGTGCCAAGGCCTGCTGGCTGTCAGCGGAAATTAGGAGAGAGGTCCCCAGGATGAGTGGACGTGGCTGAGGCCTGGCCCACCCGCCAGCCTCCAGAACTGTGAGAAAGTAAGTATCTGTTTCAGGGCCACCCGCGTGTGGTGTGTTGTTTCGGGACCCAGACTTGACAGTCAGGAAATGTGGCCTTCAGGGGACATCTCTGACTGACCTTTCTTGTCCCCAAGGATCAGCTAAGCTGAACAAGTTCCAGACATTTTGGGGAGATGCTAGCTGGATAAGAAGGGTTTCAATGGAGGAGCTCAGACGTAGGGCCTCCCGCCCTCAGATGGGCACCTCCTGACTACAGAGCTGGGGGTTCACTCCCAAGACTCTGACCCACTCATTTCACAGGGCACCAAGCATCAGGACTGCATCAAAGTCCCCAGGTGACCCAGGGCAGAGCCAGGTTGAGAGCCATCAGACTCACAGACCACAGTGTCTTCACTAGGAAGTTGTGTGGTGGTGTGTTAGTTCTGACCCACAGCGCCCCTGGAGGACAGAGTGGAACTGCCCACAGGGTCTCCAAGGCTGTCAATCTTCACAGAAGCAGACAGCCAGATCTTTCTCCCACAGAGATGCTGGGTGGGTGTGAATGGCCAGCCTTTTGGCAGCTGAGTGCTTTACCGTTGTGCCACCATTCTTTGACCAGGAAGAGCACCTGGCAAATATTTGTGAGTCCACAAATTAAGCTACTACAGTGAAACCCGTGGGGGCAAGAACACCACAGGCTGCCTTGTTCTTCCAGGTCTCGCAAGTTTTCCGCCTTTGACAGGTACTTGTTCTTACCGCCTTTCTATCACTTGTTTTAGTGGGAAATGTTTTGAGTTTTCCTTCTCTGACAGGTTTCCACCTTACAAAAGTTCCAGCTCTCACAAGTTTTGCTGTGTACGTAAGGAACCGAGTATGAGCACCCAAGGTCAATACCGACTATGAACACCCCAAGGTCCATAGTAATGATCCAGTTATAGTCTCACTGGGGCCATTTTCCCAGGGCCACTACAAGCCATGAGAGTCCTGCCCACAGCTCATGGTGAAACCTCGCCTCTCAACTCCACAGTGGACCTTCAGAGGGACAAGGAGAGCCTCCCCCGAGAGGGAGGGACTGAGAAAGGTGGGGTGGGCTTCTGGTCCAGCTGGGAAGCCGTGGACAGACCACTGCGTGCATTTGGGCCTTTGCAGAAGGACAGAGGGACGGGTCAGTGAGGAGAGAGAAGCCACCTCCGTTTTCTGGGACTCAAGTCCAAGAGTCCTCAGCTGCTCCCAAGTTTTGTTGCCCATAAAGAATGTTTTAGAAATGAAGGAATTTCACAGATACAACCAAAAACCCTGCCTTTCCTGATAAACCCAGAGATGTGCCCACAGCAGGCCAGGATTCCCCTTTGGAAATGGAGCCCAGAGCTGAGCTGGGGCTGACCCTTCGGACTCTGGGTTTGCCACAGTCCTCGCCACTCTCTGTAGCCTGCCTCTCTGTGCTCTGCTCACCCCACTGCTTGCCTGGTCCCCGGAGGCTCATGCCTCTGCGATGCTTTACCGGGTGGAGAAAACATGTTCCCTGCACTCGTCTTGTTGACTGGAGTCACCACGGCGGGAAATGCCCGGCAGAGCATGAGTCAGGTCACTGATGGGGAAGCTGATAGCCTGTCCCAGGTTCAGGAGCCCTTCGCTGTAGATATCTAAACACACCCCAGAGGGCATCTGAACTTTCCCCGGCTAGCTGATCCGTCCCTAATTGTTACCAATTGGCGCTCCCTTAGCCCCTGCTTTTTTTGTAATAGAGACACTGTTGTCATTTTCCCTTGCGGAGTGACCTTGTATCCAACTGCCCGTCCACAGGCAATTTCCTGGGACAGGACTTGATTTTGTTCTTTTGCTATTTCAAGGACCCTATTTTCCTCTTTCCTGGGACAGCTCTGTCTATTTTAAATTGTCCAGGGCTATGGAAACCCCTGGGAGCTGCCCCCGCCACATCCCCCTAGCAGGCCGAGTCTCGAGAATTTCCCACAGTGGTGAGCGGCACTTGCACATATATTGATCTGTGCATTAGAGGAGGACATGCGGCGAGGCTGGCTGTTCGCCCTCATGGGAGGTAACTCTCCATGGCAATGTCGGCTGCTGGGAGGCTTAATCGCCCCGACACGGTGCGTGCATCCTGGGCGAGGGCTGGGCCCGGCCCCTGGGACCACGCCGACATCTGAGCTGGAATAGCATTGGTTTCTTCCAAAAGTGGGGTCCAGGGCTGGTGCGGTGGCGCGGCTGGGGAACGTGCGGCCCTCCAGGCCCTGGCTGTGCCCCGCCCCAATCGCTACGGCAGAGACAGGAGCAGAGGAGCAGAGAAGCACCACAGGCCCCCCCCCCACTTGTCTCCTCCCCAGGTGCAAACAGGAAGGGGGCCCGCTGAGAGGCTTGGGCAGGACCTGGGGTCTTCAAGCCCCTGCACTCGTCCGTGGCTGGGCACCGTGTATGGGTGTGGGGGGATTCCCGGTGTGGTTGAATCGTGAAACAGAGAGACACGGTGCTTTAGCTCCAATGACCAGAGCGACATGGCTGAGGCAAGGTCCTTGGTTTCTGTCCTCCACACTGTGAACCCGGCGTCTGGGCACTGGGGAGGACTCCCGGCTGAAGCAGTGCCTTCTCCTGGAGGGGCCCACAGTCTCTCAGCATCGGGAATTAGAGCGTGTGGTGGGGACAGTCGAGAAGGTCAGTACTGCCAGGTCCAGGAAGTGCCACCTCAAGTTTCTGGAGCTCAGCCTTCCACACAGACGCACACACGCACACACGCACACACTGAGCTGGCCCAGGAACTAGCCGCGCCTCTCTCTACAACACGTTACACCGGTTTCCTTCTTTCCCCCAAAGGCTGAGCCTGCAGCTGGTAAGCGTGGTCAGCGGTGGGTCTGACCAGCCCCCGCAGTCAATCCAAGCACAGGGTCGACGTCCATGTCCACTCAGGAGGGCAGGGTGAGGGCTCAGCACCCTGAGAATCTCTCTTTAGCTTCTGGAAGCCTGGGATGCCCGCCCAGAACCCAACGGGCCTGAGCTGGCATCACTCCCGCCCCAGAGGCCCGCTCAAAGCCCTGCTTTCACGCTCTAAAGCAAGCTTAATGCTGCAGCTATGGTTTTGATTAAGGGTCGATGGGCCACGTCATGACATCATCAATAAAACGAGCAGCAGCAGAAGTAACTGTGTATGAAGCTGGGAGGGCAGCCCAGGGTTGGTCAGGAAATTGCATTATGTCGGCAATAAAACGCCGTTTTATGCAAACGCTAGCAGGCCTCTGTGGCTGGGCGCCGGGCTCTGGCTGTCTGTGTTTACTGAGTTCCCACTCACGTTCATGTCCTTCCCGCTGCTCTCTCAGGCCCAGACACAGCCGCCAATGTGGCGTTCAAGCTCTCCCCTCGTGGCCTGCATGGAGCAGGTTAACTCCAAGCCACCGTGTGGATGAGTCAAGTGCTTTCTGGAAGTCATGCCCTGAAATTACGGGCATCCTCTCGCCACGAGGGCGGTGGCACAGTGATGTCTTCTCGGGGCCGCGTGTCATCATGCATGCCGTTTGGGCAGCGAGGTGAGGCTCCAGGACAGGAGGCCAGATGAGTCCCAGGGCCTGGAACTGAACTCAGCCTTCAGTACGGGACCAGGGCCTGCCCTGGCTGCGGCTGTCAGTGGCTACACATCCTTGGGGGCAGTGGTGGCTCAGGGCTTTGGTGCCTGGCCAACCCACCTCACATGCACCCGTCTGTCC
This sequence comes from Orycteropus afer afer, assembly GCF_000298275.1. Lineage (NCBI taxonomy): Eukaryota > Metazoa > Chordata > Mammalia > Tubulidentata > Orycteropodidae > Orycteropus > Orycteropus afer. Next base: position 10,813,078 of record NW_006921644.1, on the reverse strand, counting down.
GTGGAGGCTCCTGTGTTGCTGGGATGCTGAACGGGTTTCAGTGGCACTTCCAGACTAAGAGAGCGTAGTGCGGAAGGCCTGGCTATTTCTTTCTGAGGATGAGCCAATGAGACCCCTGTGAATCGCAATGGTCCCACCCACAACCAATCACATGGGCTGAGGTCGACTCTGCAACAGCCAACATTTCCCTAAGTCCCGACTTAAATGTGAACTCCGTGTCTCTATGCATACCATGCAGAGAGCACAGACCGATGGCTTTCTTGGGAACGAGAGAGATCAGGGTGCTGTGGTACCCACTGGGTGCTTCCTCTAAAGCAGACTGGCAGGTGAACGTGCCACGCTCCGTGGCAGGCGTTAGCTTCCCTGTGGCTGTGTTGTGATCAGAGTTGAGGACCTCGAATGCTTACCGTGGGGTGGAGAAGAAAGACAGCCATAGGTTATCACAGGAGTGACTGCAAATCGACAGCACCCAAGGCGAGAGCAGCTCGCTGGGAGGGCCGCGGTGCTGTTGGGCACGTGGCGGGCCATTCAGTGAAGTATGGCTGGAGGATGAGGTGGCTGCCCCCCGTGATGGGGCAGTGGTCCTTGTGTGGCCTGGGCTCCTCTCTCTAAAGGCCCGCCGCCCAGCACAGGTGCACAGGTGAGGGGCAAAGCTGAACAGCTGGGACTGGGCCTCCTGTTGTCGGAGAGAACATGGTTCCAGTCAAGACAGGCACATTCCCCATGGGATCTCAGACCTCCCTGGGGCCCGGAGCCGGGGCTGCTCCACACCCAATCAGAGGCCACGGTGAGGCTCAGCAAGGCAATGTGCCCCACAGCAAGGACAGTACTGAATTCCATTCCACCTCATAACAGCACCTCCCCTCCCACATGCTGCCCTCACAGTGTCACATGGCACTTCCCCCCCTCCCCCCGACTTGAGTCTGGGATGACCTTAGTGATACGCTTGGCCCCTAACGGCTGCTGAAGTAACCTGCTGGGACTTACAAGGACAGGCCAGGAGAAGGCCTGCCACCTCCCCCGGACCCTCTGGGAAGATTATGTTCAAGAAGCTCCAGCTGGAGAACCCAAGTGCCATGTTGTGACAAGTCCAGGCCACGTGAAGGGGCCCTGCATAAGCACCAAGCCACAGCCCAGATGACAGCCAGCACCAACATGGCAGCACCGTCTTGGACGCCTGGCCCAGCTGCCATCTGACAGCAACCAGAGGACAAGGATCACCCCTCTGAGCCCTTCCTGGATCCCGGACCCACAAAGCAGCCTATTATCTAGCCACAGGTGAGCAAAACGCTCTAGGGGGCCAGTGGCCAAAGGAGCAGACGGCAGATGTAGAAGCGGGTTGAACAGGTGTGTTTTGGTGGTTTGAAGGTGCAAGAAATTCTTGGGGTGGAGATCAGCACTGGGAGGGAAGGAGGATCCAGTGGAAGTGGGGGGCACCAGGGAAATTATGGGATTTGCCCAGTCACTAAGGGCTGGGACTTTAAAGCAAGGGGTTAGTTCCAAAGCCCCCGTTCCTCCCACTGTGTACACTGCCCCTAGTGGTGGAGTTGGTGCCTTGCAGAGCACAGGAAGTCCCGCCCCCTCACTGCACACGCTGCCCCCAGTGGTGGGGTTGGTGCCTTGCAGAGCACAGGAAGGGAAGCTGGGTAGTATTTAAGAAGACAGGCTTGGGGCTGAAATCCTGGCCCTACCACACCCTACTCGAGACTCTGGGCAAGTTATGCACCTCCCTGAACCCCAATATCCTCATCTGGAAAGTTGGGCTAACAGCAGCGACCACATTGGGGCTGTTGGGGGGAGTGCTGGCTGAACGCTTGCAGACGGGTGACCATCATTAAGATCAAAGGCTCTGTTAATCTGGGGGCCCAGGACAGACACAGGTGGAATGGTAGGGACGCGAGGCCATCCTCTTGGCTTTCAGCACAGGGAGGGCCTCTGGCAGCCTGGTGGTGGGTCAGCACAGCTTTATCTGCCCACATGGAGAGGGAAACTGGGATGCCACTGATCCTGCACCTGGCCCACCTCCCCGTCTCCAGGGAGGAAGGGAGGCAGGAGATCCAGCTGCTGGGGAAGGGCTTTGGGCAGGGGTAGAACTGTGCAGAATTCCCCCCATGTCTTCACTAGTTCTGAAAGGAGTGATGACTCAGCAGTGATGGACGGACACTGAGCCCCAAGACTGAAGCCAACGCCTGAGCCAACTCACCAGTGCCTGGTGCTACGGGAGCCCTTCTCCCTCTGAACTGTCTCTCGTTCGTTCCACGCGGAAATGGATCAGCCCTCAGGGGCTGCGGCTCTGGAGACAGCCCTGGAGATAGAGCCCCGCCTTTGAGGTGCATATGAGTACATTAACGAGGACCCACAGTCAACACCCACGGAAGCAGCAGTCAAGAAATCAGATGCTGCACTGCACTGGGCGAATCTGCTGCAAAAGACTTCTTTAAAGTGTTGACGAGCAAAGATGTCTCTTTGAAGACTCAGGTGCGCCTAACCCAGCCATGGTCTTTTTAATCACCTCCTATGCATGTGAGAGCTGGACAATGGATAAGGAAGACCAAAGAAGAGTCGATGCCCTAGAATTGTGGTGTCGAGGAAGAATACTGAATATACCATGGACCGCCAAATGAACGAACAAGTCTGTCCCGGAAGAAGTGCAGCCAGAATGCTCCTTGGAAGCGAGAACAGCCAGACTTCGTCTCACCTACTTTGGTCATGTGGCCAGTCAGAAGGAACCAGTCCCCTGGAGAAGGATGTCATGCTTGGGAGGTGGAGGGTCAATGACAAAGGGGAAGGCCCCCGAGAAGATGGAGCGACGCAGTGGCCACAGTGATGGGCTCAAGCACAGCAAGGGTTGTGAGGCCAGCACGGGACCCGGCGGGGTTCCGCTCTGTGGTCCCCGGGGTTGCAATGAGTCAGAAACAACTCAGCACCACCTGACAACAACCATGGTGTGCCTGGAACACAGACACGGCCCAGGGCACACGGCACGGACACAGTCGCTTGTTGTCAGTGCTGTGGTGGGGATCACCAACCATCATGCCTGAAATCCACTATTTAGGGCACTGGGGTCTTAAAGCATCCAGTTACAAACAAATGTCCCCCATGATGGTGCCACCGTCTTTCCAACGTGACTCAGGGTAACGTCCCCCATGATGGAGACAGTGCCACCGTCTTTCCAATGTGATTTGGCCTAACGTGTTCATGGTGTACCAGACACTCGCCTGTGTGCGTTGGGCACACCAGCTTGCTTTACCCTTAAAGTCTTCTATGGACTGTTATTACCCCACTTCACAGATGGGGACATCGAAGCATGAGCCATCACAGACCCAGAACTGGGATTCAAACCCAGCTGTCTAGCTCCAGAGTGTGGTCTTGGAACCACTGCACTATTCCGCTTTGGCTTAACAGGGCCCTGCATGCTGTACCATATGGTAGCCACTAGCGACACATGACTATTGAAACTTAATTAAAACTAAACCAATGACAGTTTAGCTCCTTGATTTCAGCAGCCACATTTAAGTACTCAGCAGCCGCCTATAAGTACAAGATGTTGGGTCCAGGTGTACAAAGGCATATGGTCCAGGTGTACACAAGGTGTATGTTCAGGTGTACAAAAGCATAGAGTCCAGTTGTACATGAGGTGTAGGGTCTAGGTATAAATAGGTGTACACCCCAGGTGTACATGAGGTGCAGTGTCCATGTGTTCACAAGGTTTATGTCCAGGTGTACACGAGGTTTAGGGTCCAGGTATAAAGAAGGTGTAGGGCCCAGATACAGGCATTTCTACCTTTTCAGAAAGTTCTACAGCTTTGCAGGCCAGCCGAGGAACGCAGCGTGTGGCCCGCATGGGGCCCAGGGAGACATGGCCAAGGCCTGCAGCTAAGGGAGACCCTGGCAGAGTCCTGGGAAGCGAGGGGCAGTTCCCCACTGGACCGTGTTGCTGGGACATCCAGTGGGAATGGGTGCCCTCCGTTTGGGAATGAACACAGCGCTCCCAGGGCCCCGCTTGGGGTCTGTTTCTGCCTCCAGCTCACTCCCATGCATCTGTGGGGAGACGGTGAGGCAGCAACGTCAGCATTCTAACTCACCCCTTGAGTGATTCATAAGCCTGTATTGAGCACCTACTGTGTACGCTCCCGGGCATGAGGGACACAACCGGGTCAAAACAGACAACAACCCCTGCTCATGGGGCTTGGACCCCTGTGACGAACGAGAGAGGTGGGATCTAACTAAATAATGCAATCACAGGGCCATTTCAGACAGTGCTAAATGCCATGGGCGGAGAGTGTGGAGGGGCTGCTTGAGACTGGGGGCAGGAAGGCTTCTCTCAAGTGGTGACATTTGGGTGGGACCTGAGTGGAGAGAATGAGCCACTTAGTGAGTCACCGTGGAAGAGTGGTCAGCTTGGCCAGTGAATTCAGTAACTCAAGCAGGAGCAATGGGTGGAGGCTGAGAAACCCCGTGCGGCCGTGGGTGGGGTGGCTGGGGGTGGGGACAGACCCCACAGGGCCCTTGGGCTGGTGAGGAAGGTCTACTTTATTTCAAGTGCAGAGGGACGCTGCCCGAGTATGTGGGAGACGTCTGTAGACCACTCACTCTTCCTCCAGTCCTCCCAGCCCAGCTGGAATCAATGGCCAAAGCTTTAGATGCACACGTGATACAAGGTGCTGCCCGATCTTCCTGAAGGCATCTTCTCTCTCCCACGCCCAGGCGTCACCCAGACTCCCCACCCTGAGGAGGGAGGATGAGCCTCTTCCTGTAGCAGGCCACTTCAGAAGCCTTCCAACGCTGGCCTTTCCTGCCCACTTTTCCTCCCCAGGGACACATGGGGCAGAGGAGTCAGCCTTTTACCAGTCTCAGCCCAAAGTCAGACATCAGGCTCTGAATCAGAGTTCAATGGGGACATATCTGTTTCAGCGCAAGCAAGAGAAGCCCAGGGGGAGGTAATTACACATAAAGTGTACAGGTGTCAACCAGGTGCAGGGTCCAGGTGTCAATAAGGTGAAGGATCCAGTTGTGAACAAGGCAAAGTGTCCAGGTGTCAACAAGTTGAAGGGTCCAGGTGTCAATGAGGTGCAGGGTCCAGGTGTCAACAAGGTGCAGGGTCCAGGGGTCAGTAAGGGGAACGGTCCAGGTGTCAACAAGGCAAAGTGTCCAGGTGGCAACAAGGTGAAGGGTCCGGGTGTCAACGAGGTGCAGGGTCCAGGTGTCAACACGGTGTAGGGTCTGGGTGTCGACTTGTGCACCTGTGTGTGCTTGCTTTAAATACGTGGATGTGACCCGGAAGGGCAGTTAGGAAACAGTGGCTGTGTCTGTGTCCTGGAAGGCAGTTGGGGTAGCTGTGGTGGCAACGGCACTGCACACCTTCTGTGGCCTGTGTACTTTGCCCCAGGGGCATGTGGTGCGTATTCAAAACACAGAGACACAGAAAGCATCCAGGTGTCAGCGGAAGCCGCGTGAGCCTCTCAGCATTTCACAGTGATATGTTGTCACAGTGATAGTGCGTCATCTCTGAGGACCCTGGGTCGACAAAGGATGCCCAAGGTGTGGCCCAGTTCCCACGCTGCAGGCAAGGACACCGAGACCCAGACACGTCGGGAGATGTGCTCAAGACTGCCCTCTGGTTTGGGGCACCGGCCTCCTGCTCCGAGTGGGGAGGCGGTCGGAGGAGATGGTTTACCGGGCTTCTCCACTCTGCACCTCTGTAACCCTGCAGTGAGAAAGGACTAGGAGTCCACGGTGACGGCTCCCCATTTCCCAAAAAAATATGGTGACTCCTAACCTGACCAGGGCCTGTGGGCAAACTCTAGGGGCAAAGGGCAGCCTGGACGGTGTGGTGTGGCAAATGGGGAGGGACGTTAGGGTCACGTGGATGGTTTATGGGGAGTGTGGGGGCTGGAGGAATTGTTGACTAAGCCGAACATAGTCGAATGGGAGGACCTTATGCTGAAATATCCGATGGGGTTTAACATGCAGCAGTGAGTGAAATGCATGCAAAATCCTTTCTTAATTGTATTTAACTTCTTTGGCAGTCACCTCATGCCAGGAGTTGTTCCAGTGCCCTCACCAAGATGAACTCATTTAATGTGAGCACTGCGTCATAACCATCGCAAGAGTGAATCGCGGAGTCAGGCAGATGAGGCTTTCGAGTCGTTCTCAACTGTGCAAATGGAGCCAAGTTAACCTTTCAGAACGTCAAGGTGCCGTCTATGGAATGGGGATGTCACTGCCTACCTCCTAGAGCTGTTGTAGGAACACAGGTCATCTCTTAGGTTGGACCATGTGAAATTACTGATTTTCAATCTACTTTGAGCAACGAAACTGGCAGTTGTGCGTGGCTTGAACTCATGTACCCAGAGCTTAGCATGGTGCCTGGCATGTGGAAAGCACTCCATAAACAACAGTTGTTGTTTTGTTTTGTTTTTCCCCTAATGCTTTAGCTTGAGAACGCCTTCTCTCCTGGACTTACAAGAACTATTTCTACCTGAAAGAGCCTGTATGTCTCTCTCCGTTATCCCAAACGTTTTGAGCCCCTAAACTCACAGAAAGCTTTCAAGGAGCCCCAGGCTTTGAGAAGGAAGGTGAGCCCCACTCAGGCCTACAGAAGACCGCCTTTCCAGTGAATTCCAGGGTGGTGGGAAGCTGCCCTCTTGGACAGTGTGAGTGATGAGCCTGGGAACAGAGCTCCGAGGCCCAGACGCCCTGGTGAGGCAAATTCCTGAGCCATATGTCGCCTCTGCGAGGTGGGGGGCCCCATCACAGCCCTCTGACAAATGCACAGTTGATGAGCAGCGAACCCCAGGAGGTGAGACTCACATAGGCTCATTCTACGAGAAGGTATCCCCACTGGGACCCTTCCTAGTCCTTTTTTTTTTTTTTTTCTGTCTTTGACAAAACACTGCGGCAACCGACATGGAAATGCCATTTTGTCTCTGGGGTCAGCCTCTCAGATGTTGGTGTCCTCCTCCCGGGGGCAGAACAGATGTGAGGGCGGACTGCCTGGCTGGCTCTGAGTGGGGCGAGAGATGGCCCCACGTCCCAGCACGTATTTCACGGGGAAAACGCCAAAGGGCAAAGGCTTCATGGGAAACCAAATACTGAGGAGCCCAGCAACCTCTAGTCAGAAACGACGTCAGAAGCTGTGTGTTCCCGCCACAGCTCTGCCATGTCTTGAGTCCACAGCTCTGTTATCCACAGGCCTGTTCAGAGTACCATCGTGGGCACACGCCAGCCTCTGTACACCGTATGTCCACCCACACGCTAAGTACGGACGGTATGCAGAACCTTTAGCAGGTAGTGTTCCTAGGACCTGCGTGCGTGTCCTCGGGCTGTGGTAACGAAGCCACGGCGAACGGGAGACTTTAAAAGTGCAGAAATGTACACCTGCCTGCCACCAGAACTCCTTTCCTGGAGGTGAGAGGCCCCCATCGGGGCGCCACCCCAGCTGGGTTCCCCGAGGGCACCAGGAAACGTTCCTTCCACTTCTCCCCTAGCTCTGGAGCCTCAGGGCTTCCTGGCTTGCAGCTGCAGGGTAACTCCACCATCACAGGCCACCCCCTCTGTGCTTCTGCGCCTGGGCTCCACTTTTATAGGACCGCACTCAGAGGAGGTCAGGACTCACCTCGCTCTGGTGCGATCCGTGCTAACCCAAACGATACCATCTCCAAAGATCTTATTTTCAAACAAGGTCACTCTCACAGGCCTGGCATCAGGACTTCAATATACCTTTTTAGGGTCTATTTCAATCCATAACGCACTGCCATTGAGTCAATTCCAACTCACACCACCCCTGCAGGGCAGAGCAGAACTGGCCCACAGGGTTTCCCAGGCTGTCAATCTTTACAGAAGCAGACTGCCTCATCTGTCTCCGGTGGAGTGGCTGGTGGGTTTGGACAGCTGACCTTTTGGTTAGCAGCTGAGTGCTTTAACCACTGTGCCACCAGAGTACCCTTTTTCAGGGCAAGGCATAAAATAAAACATCCAATCTACCAGCAATCATCGTGGGTGATTCCTTAGCTTTCTTGTGTGGAGACAGCCAGCCTCTGGGCTGGTCATCGATCCCTCAGAGGGCTGAAGTATTTGGATGCTCAACACAAACGCCCCTAGCCCCTCCCACCACTCACCTCCAACCACAGTGTGGACCTCCACCACGTACCAATCTGTAGGCTGCTTTAGAACTAATTGTGGGAACGCAGGTCTTGGATTATAGCGTAACACATTACATTGCACTGCCGGGGAACCAGACATTCAGAGTCCATGCTTTGAAAATCAGACCCTACACAACACTGCCCACTGGAGAATGCTCAACACCACATTCACTCAAAGTGCCACTGAGTCAATTCCTACTCACTGAGACCCTCATTGGGTTCCAAGGCTATGAACCTTACAGAGCAGACTGCCTCATCTCTCCTCCCCAGAAAAGCTGTTGGGTTTGAACTACCGACCTTTTGGTTAGCAGCCACATGCTTTAACCACCACACCACCAGAGCTCCTTAGAGAAGGACTGAAAGTAGGTTTCTTCCAGAGATCCTAGGAGAAACATCTGGTTGTGGAACATGAGTCAGAAAATACAAGATGAGCCTGGAATGTAATGAAGGGCAGGAAGGTAGGAGACCGTTAGGAAAAAAAAAAAAAGCTGGGAGTATGTCAAAAGGACACAGGAACTCACCCAAAAGAACTCCCAATGGCCAGATCTGAAGCAATCTGAGCAGCAAAGTCAATACCAACAGAATTGGGCCCTGAGGCCCCTTAATAATGGAGTTAAGCTCTCAGCTGCTAACCAAAGGGTCAGTGGTTCGAACCTACTAGCTGCTCCAGAATACAGCCTTGGAAACCCAATGGGGCAGTTCTACTCTGCCCTAAAAGAATCAACACAACGGCAATGGATTTTGGTTTCTTTTTTGTTTTGTTTTTATTGGATTATTACCCAAAGAATGGGTGCTCCAGTGGCATACTGGTGAAAGCATCTGGCTGCTAACCAAGAGTCCAGCAGATTGACCCTAACAGCCACTCCAGGGGAGAAAAATGAGGCAGTCTGCTTCCCTAAAGATTGACAGCCTTGGAAAGCCTGCAGGGCAGTTCCACTCTGGCTTCTAGGGGTGCTGTGTGTCAGAACTGACTCAACAGCAGTGGGTTTTAGTGGGTTTACCTAATTAATAGGATAAATACCCATGAGTTAAAAAAAAAAACAACCAAACTCTCTGCCATCGAGTCTGATCTGACTCATAGTGACCCCTCCTTGGGTTTCTGAGGCGGTATCACTATGGAAATAGACTGCCCAGCACATAGATATTAGGGAAAAAAATTAAGTACATAAATAAACAGAGGTGAAAGACTAAACCTTCTTTACAGAATTCTAAACAACAAATGTAGGAAGAACGTAGGGGATAGAAAATCACCATTAGTGAAGCTGCTTTGTCGAGACCCTCTCACGAGAACGTCGAGGAGAAATGGGGAGGATGGAGAGCCTTGAAGCAACTCCCTTAATGTGTTTGCTGACTGGTGCTGTTGGGTCGGTTCTGGTGCAAAGAGAGTCCACGGACAACAGAAAAAAGAAATATATATACATACATATATATATATAGCGACCCTTCCTTGGGTTTCCGAGGCGGTATCACACGGAAGTAGATTGCCCAACCTTCCTTCCGAGGAGTGGCTGGTGGGTTTGAACTGCCAGCCTTCCGGTTAGCAGTCAGATGCCTCAGGCACTGTGCCCCCAGCGCTCCTGGTGTATATACATACACTGCCCAGTCCTTCACTATCCTCACCGTTATTGCTGCATTTGAGCCTACTGTTGCAGCCATGATGTCACCCCATCTTGTTAGGGGTCTTCTCTTTTCTCTGACCCTCTACTTCACCAAGCATGATGCCCTTCCAGGGACTGATCCCTCTGATAACTTGGTCCAAAGTACGGGAGACGAAGTGTCACCATCCCACTTCTGCGCAGCATTCTGGCCGTCCTTCTTGCAGGACAGACTTGCTCGTTCTTCTGGCAGTCCATGGTGCATTTGATATTCTTCACCAACACGATAATTTATTAGCTAATGCTGTGGGTTTATCGTATGTCCACAGATTCTCTGCCACTCCTTCCTCCTAAAGGGGAGCTTATGTTCCTCCTCTTGTGTGGGCTGGGCTTAGTGGTCAGTTCTAAGGCACAGAGTGTGGACAGGAACAAGTGGCAACCTTACAGTGGAGAAGCCCGCAGGCAACACCTTGGCCAGGTGACCAAGGTCAACGTCACCAGTGATAAGCCAAAGTTGAGATCGTGTGCCGCCTGCTCTGATGTGATGGTCTGGCCCCCAAATCCATGAGCTCAGTCTGAGCGTGTGGAAAACACCACGCAAACTCAAATTGGGGGATCGTCTACACAATACTTGACCAGTCTCTTCAGAAGTGCCAAGGCCAGGAAGACAAGGAGAGTCTGTGGAACTGTCCCAGTCGGGAGCAGACTAAGGAGACACGATGAGTGAACCCAACAGGACTGGGTGGGATCCTGGAGCAAAAGAAGTACAGTCGGGAAACGCTGATGAGCCCCCAGACAGCCTGCGGTTTAGTGAACCGTATTGCAGCAGTGCTGAGCTCCTAGTCCCACTGAACGTCCACGGTCAGGTACCATGTCAACGGCAGGAAGGAGAGGGAAGGGTATTCAAGGGCTCCCAACCGTCTTCGGAAATTCTTCTGAAGATCTAAAGTTATTTCCAAATAAAAAGCTCTTAAAAGCACCTGGCTCATACATTTTCTTGCCTTTTTCTTCTCCTTACGATGACTGTGTCAATGGGGTTCTGTGGTGGAACCCTCCCCTTCCATGTGGGAGACCCGGGTTCCGTTCCCAGCCAGCCACCTCACACACAGCCACTGCCCGCGGGTCGGCGGAGGCTGGCGTGTTGCTGGGGTGCTGAGCAGGCTTCGGGGTGCTTCCAACTGAGGACGGAGAAGGAAGGCCTGGCGACCTGCTTCCGGAAACGAGCCCATGCTAACCCTGCAGGTCATGATGGAACGCTACCCGACCTGCAAGCGCTCGGGGTCTGAGCAGTTGTGGGTGTGGCAGGGGCCTGGCAGTGTTCTGCTCCACGACATGGGTCCCCATGAGCCGGGGGCCCACGTGATAACAGCTGACACAGAAAGCAGGGTGAAGTCAATCACATTAGTCAGAGGTAAGAGAGAGCAACGTGTGAAGCTCTTAACTAGGCCCACATGCCCTGCAGGTGACATGTGCCTGGACCCCTTTAGGAAACAGTTTGGCGAGGTCGACCACAGCCACCTGGTGACATGGTGATTCCATTCCTAGGAGCAGATCCAGCCAAACCACATAGGTGTGCCTACCAAAGACGTGCACAGGAACAGCCATAGCCTATCCCTCCAAACTTCCCCACCACGCGATGAACGGATCAGTTAGCTGTGTCCACGCAGCGGGAGAGACACTGCAGAAGTGTGTGGAGCGGGGACTCCGCCTTCTACGTGGATGTTCTGAACTCGCCACTGGTAACAGCGCTGGCCTCGAGCTTCACGTCTGTGTTGCGGCTGCCACTCTAAGCATGTGCAGGATGTACTTGGCTTTCCCAGCAGCCTCAGGAGGTGGCCCTTACCCTCCTTGCCTTGGAGGCCCTGGAGTAGGACACCTAAGGCCTGGCCAAGGCCCCCGGACTGGCACGCTAGCTGCAGCCCTGCCCTTCCTCCCCCCCAGGAACAAACATCCTGCCAGCAGAGACCTGTAAAGCTGAGCCCTCCACCCGCCAAGGGGAGGCGCTGGCGCCGAGCACCCCAAGCCAGACCAGCGCTAGGAGCCCATGTGTCCCCGTGTGGGGTGTTCAATCACCCTGCGTGCAATCTGAGGCCGGCGAGTCAGGAAGCCGCCTCATCCCGCCAGGAGCCGCAGTCCTGTCTCAGCTGCGATGCGCGTGAGCTCAGGAGATGAGCAACCTCCCCGACTGGCCCTCCCAGAAAATAATGCCCTGTCCTGGGGGGATCCCAGCACGCAGCCCCCAGGCCAGAGAGCAGCGCGCCCCTCCTCCCGGCCCAGTAAGCTCAGCTCATTAGGACACGTGCCACTCTCCGGGCGGGCTGCAGCTCCACCGGTAATTAGTGTGTGCATTCCATCTGCAAGGGCGTAGCTCGCAGCGAGCTGGGGATGGCCGCCTCTTGTTTTCTTTTAATCTGCTGGAAAGACAAGTGTCGCAGCCACCGGGCTGTGCCCAGGACCGTGAGTTCATCCTCGTGGTATGTGCCAGTCACCATGGCCCTTTAATAGCCTGGGGCGTGGGTGAGAAGCCTGATTAGCTGAGGTCCCGATTTATTAAAAACATAAATATTCTTCTCAAAGACAGGGTGGTAGTCAGAGGACTAAGGAGGCAGCGGCTGGCTGGTTAGGGTGTGTATGTGCATCCTTGCGTGTGCTTGTGTGGATGTGCGTGTGTGTGTGATATGGACAATGTGCAACATGCCTAAATCACAATCAGTAGCGTCCACTGCTGTGGGGCTGGCGTGGGATCGGGCAGTGTTTTGTTCTGCTGTGCATGGGGTCGCTATGAGTCGGAAACGACTCGACGGCACTTAACAACAACAGCGTCCACTGGTTTTCCACCTTCTGCTGCTCCATGACCTCGTTTCCCTTCCAGATCGATGCTTCTCCTTTGCCTCTCACTACCGCTGTCACTAGAGCTGGCTTCACTGCGTTTGGGAGCCACGAGGCACCTCGGTAACATTTTAGAAAGGAGATGAAACAGAGAGATAATGCTACAACGCTCGGGAGAGGCAGGAAACACCAGATGGGACCCTGCTGCCTACGAGGAGGAGCGTACGCTGTTACACGGTAAACTCAGCTCATCAGCACATGTGTGTAGAAGTACAGTACAGCACGTCCACAAGGCAGTAACACAGGAGTCTATTACGACTGTCAGGACATATGTATCCTAGGGTGCACCCGTACTGTACCACGTACACCTGACAGTGCAATCGCTTTGTGTACAAGAGACATGAGATACATAGGCTGTGTGCGGAAAGCTGTTCATTCACTGTCTTGCTCTCTGGTTGGGATTTCTGAACTCCATGTTAACCTCGGGACCACGGACGTACATGTGGTTGGATGCTGCCTGAGCACCATAGTGCATGACTGTTAGTGTATGTATATGACTGTATGGCTGTACATGTGTATGTGTCTGAGTGTGTGTGTGTGTGTACACACACGTGTCTATGTCTGTGAATGTCCGTGTGGGCATGTGTGGGAGTGTGTCTCTGAATGTGCATATGAATGCATGTGTGCTTGGATGTGTGCACACACGTGTGCCATGGCAGTATTTCCCACAACTGTGACCGAGCAGACCTTCTCTGAAGGAGCAGAGATGTGGTCCAGGAGTCTAACAGCATGCTCCAGTGCCACAGAAAAACAGGCCCTGCCCCTTCGCTTTCCTGGGGCAGGAGTGTCAGGACAGGGGCCCCTCACCATCCTTCACTGCTCCGGATTGGCCAGGATCTTCCTGGATGTGGCCGACACTCAAGGCTGCACTGCACAGAGCCCTACTATGCGAGCAGCTCCCAGCGTGCCTGGGAGATCAGCAGGAAGCAGACAGTGGGGGCGTGACAACTGCACGATGATGACATGTCAGGACGTGGTGTGAGTTGCTCCTGTCAGTCCATGCAGCCAGGCTGTGTGCGAGCCCTTGGGGGGAGAGACATCCACCCGCCCCGGGTTCGGGCTCGCCGCGCCGAGGTGGGGAGCCCTCAGGGGGAGTCCCACAGGACAGCGTCGTCCTGCATCTCGTGGTCAGATGTGGCCTGGTCACTAACAGGTGCCATGGAGGATGAGTGGGACCAATGTCGTATCTCGCCCAAGCCCTGTAACACATGAAGTGTTAGGTCTGCCCTCTTGCCCCTGTCACTGCCGGGTGCTGAGGACAAGGCCCCAGGGTAGAAGGCCTTGACCTTGTTAGTCCCTGAGGGCCTGGCATCTGGGAAGCTTGTGGAGCCAGAGCAATGCTGGAATCGGCAGAATACTCAGCAACGGAAAACAGACCAGTCACACTGAACACATAAAAACATGTGCTCGACCACACAGCTTCCATATGACCCAGCATCCCATCCCACGTACACACTCACAAGGGAAGGTGGGAACACACACAGGAACCTGCCCACCAGGCTTCACTATAGCACTGTGCACAGCAGCCAGAGGGGGAAGCCACCGACACACCCATCAACAGATGACGGATACCCAACACGTGCTCCAGCCGCACAGGGGACTGCCACAGATCCGTGCTCCCTCCGCACAGGGGACTGCTCCTCGGCCATGAAGGAACGTGAAGGCCTGCTGCACACTACAACACGGGTGAGCCCTGAGAACATCATACCGAGTGGAACCAGTCCGTGGCAGAAAGACACACCCCGTGTGATCTCACTCACGTGACACAAGCAGACACAGAAACCAGAGATAATCGGTGGTTACAGGGGCGGGGGATTTGCTCGGGGAGTGAGCTTATGTTCTTCCTGGTGGAAGGGTTTTGAGAAGGACGGCGAGAACGGTCGCACAACTTGGAGAAGGTCATCAGTGTGCACACAGAGAACTGCTGAGATGGTGCAACGACAGGAGGGGCAGTGTCAGGACCAAACTTCAGGGGGAGCGAGAACCCAGATCAGCCCAAGGCCGACTCCTGGAAGGCAGAGGTCAGACCCGCCTCCGTTCTCCCCACTTCTCACCGATTCACACACCGGCGTCCCTCCCACGGCACTCTCGAGTCCTCTCAGGTTCCATCACTCATCGCAGCGGCCACACAGAACTCACAGACCGTGCTTACAGCTAAGTGGTCTAGTAAGGAAACAAGACGTTAAAACTCGGGGTCAGCTCAACAGGCTAAAAACCGTGAAGGCACGTAGACAAAGTCCGTCCTTCTGTGCAGGACAGCTCTCTCAGCCCCTCCCAGCCTCGGAGTCTCCCCTCGGCCCCCTGAGGACAGGCTCCTCCTCCTCTGAGGACAGACAGGTTCATCTCAGCCCCCTGAGAACAGGATCCTCTCGTCCACCTGAGGACAGTCCCCCTCCATCCCCCTGAGGACAGGCTCCCCCTCCGTCCCCCTGAGGACAGTCCCCCCTCCACCCCTCTGAGGACAGTTCCCCTCCGTCTCCCTGAGGACAGGCTCCCTCTCAGACCCTCAGGCTTCTTTGGATGCCCCCACTGTCTCCACTGTCCGTGTCGCTGGGTCCCTTGCAGGCCTCTCGTCTTTAGTGCACAGCCCTTGACCCGTGTTCAGCTCTTTTAGGAGGTCCTCACCTCCCCAACCTCACTTCTTACCTCCCTCCTGCTTCTTCCTGTCTGAGAAGGCTTGTGGGGCTGAGTGCTTAAATACCCATCTCCTCGCCGTTTTCCAGGCATGGCCCCTCCATGAGGGCCACAAACGGACCAATCCCCTCTCTGCAGGCCACAGAGGTCTCAGCTGCAGAGCAGGCTACCGTCACCTCACCTGCACAGCTCATTGATCCCCTTGCCAGGTGCCTGCCGTCCCCGGGCAGGCCGCAGCCCAGGGTACAGCATGCCCAGGAGACACCACTCAGCCTGGGCACGAGCAGCACGTCCTGCTGGGGAGAAAACGAGGGCAAAGGTCTAACCTACAAGGTCCAGCTCCTCATGGCTTAGGGGGAGCTCTCTGAAGCTCTTTTTCAAAGAACCCAGACCAAGGCCACAGAAAGGAACCAGTTTCACCACCGGTCACACGACCACACCGATGGTGTAGGTTTTGTTGGGTCTATTTTGACCACAATGAAAATGTTAACCCTAAGTGACAACGTCCGAACACCTGTGACCCAGCAACGGATGCTCTTCTCGGCCGAATACCCTCCAGGTGTGAACAACCACCATCTGAAACAGTGACGAGAATGTCCCCAGTGTCGACAACTGACATGAAGACACCTGTGATTTCTGAAGGTGACCAAGGTCATGGGTTGCCAGGAAGGAAAGGCTGCTTCCAGTTAGGGGCCAGTGAAAATGAAGGTTGAGTGTCTCCAGCCGGGCCCAGGAACCCCCTCGTTCCCTTGGCCCATGGGTGCAGGTTAGGAATGTCTGTAGGGCCGACCCCAGAGTGGGAGGATCCTGGGCCCTGAGTCACACTGTGGAGGACATCTGCACCCACTCAGGAGAATGCCTCCCAGCCGGGTTTCCCGCCCCCTGACCCATGGGAGCCCACACAGCAGAGGAATTGTGGGAAAACCAAAACTGTGACAGTAGCATCTCTGCAGGCATGCGCTCCCTGGAAAGGCCCAACACTCCAGGCTGCAGGCTGCTGATCCTTCATGAGCAACCTCTGGAAGTGTAATGTTTGGTGGTGGTGTAGACCTTGCTTTGAATTCAATGGGAAGGAAAAGTATTCATTTTAACAGAGTGCCTGCGTCTGCACCTGTTAAACACTGTCTACATCATATATATATATATATATATATATATATATATATATATATAAACCAAAAAACCTAAACCCACTGCTGTCGAGTCGTCTCTGACTCAGAGCACCCCTCCTTGGGTTTCCAAGGTGGTATCTCCATGGAAATAGATCTCCCAGCCTTACACACACACACACACACAACCTCATGTAGCTAGAACGCTGAAGATGTTAGGTTGTACTTGACCCTGAAGATGTTGGGTTGTACTTGATCCTGGAAAATCATTCCAACAGATTAGCAACGATTCAAGTGCAGATACCCCGATTCGAATGGGTTTAAATAATAAAGGGAATTTATTGGCCCCTGTAACTGGAAAGTTCACAAAGGGTGGTGTGGTAGTTAAGGTTATGGGCCAAGGGGGTGAGGGCACGAGACGCCCAGCGGTGGTCAGTGTACACAGAGGACAAGGGCTGCACCAGCTCAACCAGGAGAAAATGCAACCCCAGACAGCAACCTGTTACCATGGCAACAGCTGTGGACACACCAGAGAACCAGAGGGACAGAGACCCAGGCAGCGCCCAGGGAGCCTGGAGGCAGGCAGGACTGGTCTCCCAGCAGGCCCTGGAGCAGACGCCGTCACGCAGTGTTCCCGTCCTCACTTGGGTGCACGCTGGCCGTTCTAAAGTCACTGGACTCCATGTCGCCTACACACATGGCAGCTGAAACATCAGGACGTGAGTGCCCCAGGAGGGTCGTGTGAGTGGCCCAGTTCCCCTGAGCAGCAGGATAAGACCCTGTAGGCTCTGTGCTGGACACCGCTCCCACAAGCTGCCCCCGAGCTGCCCACACTGTCACAGTGCTTGACAGCAGCCCCCTCGGCTGGCTTCTGGCCAGCCCTGCACGAAGTGGACCACAGCCCAGAAGCAACCAAACAGGGACGGCCAGAAGGCGTCCACCCCGACCAGCCCTGCCTAGCCATCCCCTCGGCTGCAGCTACCCAAAGGCCAGATGTTAGCTGTCAAGCTCCTCACCCGAGGGAGGAAGCGACCTCAGAAGTCGTCCAGAAGTTCTCAACAGGGAACCAACACACCCCAAACCCCTGAGGCCAGAACCCCATGCGGAGGCTTCTAGCACATGACCACCACTGCCCTCATGTCGATTCCAACTCAGAGTGACCCTATAGGACAGAGCAGGGCTGCCCCAGAGGGTTTCCAAGGCTGTTGGCTTTACGGGAGCAGACTGCCTCATCTTTTGGTTAGCAGCTGAGTGCTTACCCACTGCACCACCAGGGTGCCTCTCTCCTGCCCCCGGTGCCTGCTGAAGCCTAGCCAACCTACACAGAGGAGGGAACAGTGACCACCAGCCTCTTCTGGACCTCAAAGAGGCCTTGCGACTTCAGTTCAAGCTGTGTCTTTTTTTCCCCCATCTTTCTGCCCACCACTGGTGGGGATTGGGGCGTGTGACAATTCTAAACCACCCAACCCTATAATCTCCTGAGGATACATGTGTACGTGCTGCCCAACACACCTGCCAGCCCTGGACCACTCAGCCGCCAAATGCCCTGTCGGGCAGCTCCCACCTCTGAGGGGGGGTCCAGGACAGTCTCAGGGCCAGGAAGGAGGTCAGGAACCCCACTGGTCACTCCCACCAGACGGCCTCCTCGCCCCTCGCTTCTGTTCAGCCGACCTCGAAACTGCCAGTGTTGCCGACACACATGGGAAGGCTGTCTACTGCCCTCGGTGAGGGCTCCCGGCTGCCATCCTGACAAATGCAGGCTTGCTGACAAGATGCCAGAGCCAAGCTGGTTCTCACTCAACCGGGGGAGCTGTGGGGGCCAGAGGAGTCACGCTGTGTGCGTCTGTACATCCAGGAGATCCCGGCCACCCTGCCCGACGCTGGGTTTCAGCGGGTCCTGTCAGCCCCGTCTGGAGCTCCAGCTTCGATGGGATCTGGGAGTATTACTGTGCCCCTAACGGGCAGATGCATGGAGTGTTCTCCTGTCCTGAGCAGAAGAAATGCCTTCTGGGGGAGAGTGTGGCAGGAACTGGCCAATGTGGGGAGGGAACTGCTGTGATGGGAGATGGGGGGACATTCACCACTCTCCTCTCAGCCCCTGGGGCCTCTCACAATCCAGGAGCTCTGGTGGTGTAATGGGAAAGGCAGCTAGATGCTAAACAAAAGGCTGGTGGTTCAAACCCACCATCTGCTCCCTAGGAGAAGGATGGGACAGTCTGCTTCCATAAAGATGACAGCCTTGGAAACCCTATGGGGCAGTTCTACTCTGTCCTCTATGGTTACAATGAGTCAGAATTGACTCCACAACAGCGGGTTTTTAATAAGGACAAGGAGTGTGGAGCCTGGGTGAGCTGGAAGTGGGGGCAGCACAGGGAGGCTGGTCCACTTCTCCACGTGGCCCTGGGCCGGCATCTGCCCTCTCTGGGCCTGTTTGTCTGTGTTATCTGCTAACAGTCGCTGGATACGGGTGGCGATCGTGGGCTACACGTGGGCTCTGGTTTAGCTGTGTCATCTTATGTAACCGCCCCAGGAATAACCCTTCAGAGCACACCTAGGATGACGTGTGTTACAGAGAGGGAAACCGAGGCACACAGACACCAAGCAACTTTCCCCAGTGAGTCCAAAGCTGGGGCTGGAAGCTGGCAGTTGAACCCCAGAGCCTTGTTCTGGAGCCGCTGTGCGCTCCTGCCTCCCTGGCGAACCGCGGAGTGTGAGCAGCAGGGCTTCCTGATCCAGACTCCTGGATAATGCGTTTCTGGGGGTCCTCTGGGCCTCGGGAAACGGACTGATAGAGCTGAAACACGGCATTTTTCCACACGGTAGATCTCGGCAGGTCGTTAGAGGGCCCCACCCCCCAATAAGGCCCTGAAGCACGACCACCAACGGTGGGGACACCACAAGGGTGCCCCTCCAGCACTGCTGTTAAGGAGCCGACTCATCAGTGCTGGCAGACCCTGCAGTAAGCAAGGTGGACGCTTTGCTTCCCAGGCACTCCATCCCTGTCAGGGGCTGTAAAGGGGAAGAGGCTCTGATTTTGTAGGAACGGGCTGTGAGGTTGGGAGAGAGACAGACGCCAGCCACAGCTAGATGCAAAGTCCTTGATGTGGTGGAAACCTGTCCACTGCAGATTAGGAAGTAAGCCCACGTAAGCCTGTGCTTACCTTGCTAACTGGGTACGTGACACTGGTCAGTGGGTAATGTATACGGCTTCTGTTCCACTTCCTGTCCTATCCTCACCCCCAGCTCTGACGCCCCACATCTGACACTCCCACCCTAACTCAACAAAGTCTCCCCGCAGCAGAAAATGCGTGGTCTCCAGGCAAGTGATTCACGTCCGGGCCTCTGGTCCCCAGCCTTCGTTATCCCTTTTGTCTCTGTCCCCAGCCCCACCGCCCAGGAAGGATTCTCCGGACCCAAGGCTGCAGTGAAGGTCGGCACTGTCTCAGGCACCCTCTAACCCAGGGCCGTCTGCCTCACCGCTCACACAGGTGGGAGAAGACGGTGCAGGTGTCACAGGTGTGCACTGAGCGTCCCACACACGCACACTCACTTCCCCTTCACAGCACCCACCAGCCAGGACCTCTGGCGAGTCTCTTGGTCACTCTCGATGTTCTCACTTATGGTGGGGCTGGTGGTCAAGCCCACCTCGCACACCCTTGCAAGGCGTAAATGAGGTGGAGCTCCCATACATGGCTACCGTTCAATACCCATTAACTATTATTATCATAAAGAAAACAGAAATCCTAACAACTGGACCAATAAGCAACACCATGATAAACAGAGAAAAGATGGAAGTGGTCAGGGACTTCATCTTACTGGGATCCACAATCAACGCCCAAGGAAGCAACATCAGGAAATCAGACCTTGTATTGCAGTGGGCACATCTGCTGCGAAAGACCTCTTTAAAGTATCTAAAAGCAAAGGTGCCACTTTGAGGACTAAGGTGGGCCTGACCCAGGCCACGGTGTATTCCATCTCCTCATATGTACGTGAAAGGTAGACAATGAATGAAGACCAAAGAAGAACTGATGCCTTTGAATGGTGGTGTTGGCACAGAACATGGGACACACCACAGGCTGGCAGAGGACTGAATAAATCCATCCTGAGGAAGGACAGCTGAGCTCCTTGGGGGCACGGATGGTGAGTTCACGTACCCTGGACACACTTCCAGGAGGGACCAGTCCCTAGAGAGGGGTACCAGTAGAGGGTCAGCAGAAAAAGGAAGACCTCCAACAAGATGGATCGACTCAGTGGCTGCAAATGGATCAAGCAAAGCAATGACTGAGGATGGTGTGGGACCAGACAGTGTTCTGTCCTGTTGAACACAGGGTCACTATGAGCTGGGACGGACTCTACAACACGTTACAGCAATAACAACATTATTCCCATCCTCACGGTCACCATTTTCCCTGCATCCCTCTGGCCCTGTCTGCACCTCACCAAGTCCCTCCCCTGGCTTTCCGTCTGTCCATCCCTCATCCACCCAACTCTGAGGCCGCGCAGCTCTGGTTCCTTGTGCTCTCTTGAGTTTCCCGTCTTACTCTCTAGAAAAGGGCATGGGAAGGAGACAGGTGGTCTTTGAGACACTCCCTCTAGACACTTGGCCTGGATCCTTTCCCAGTCATTTTCCTTCTAAGGTGGACACTCCTTGTTTACTCTGAGCAGGGGCCCTCCGATCGTGGTGTGCATGAGAACGGCTGCGGGACTAGTTCAAGGCCAGTCCCCTTCCACTCAGATATAACAGGCAAGTACGATTGCGACACATCCAGACGAAACGCACTGAGGAACACCACCTAGCAGAGTCTGGGTCTGTCCCGCCTGCCAGCTCCCAGTGCAGTCCCCAGTCTTCTGGCTCAGACAATGTGGCTGCCACATGCCCAGTGCCCCACGGCCTGGGGACGCTGGCTAAATGTTATTACAACGATAGCAGTGATTGAGTTATAACAATGAGGCAAATCTGTAGCCAATGACTTTCAACTGCCGACACCTGCCCCTTCCCCGCTGGAAAAGAAGAAAACGACGCAAAGTCGTCAGTGGAGCCGGCAGCCCCGGTTCATCTGGACTTCATCCCAGTAGCATCTTAATTAGAAGCTTTGTTTTTAATAAGTAGGTTTTGGACTAACAGGTGTTTTGCATTTTTGTCTTGTTCACTTTCTTACACAAGCACACTCACATGGAGGCTGACTGATTAATGAGAACCCAGCGGGGGGGGTGCAGCAGAGTGTCCCCCACAGTGAGGGGTCTCCTCTCCGGGGCCTTCTCCTTGTTATCACCGCAGTTCCTCACCTCGCCACTAGGAGTTGATCTTGGTAGCGTTATCTGTTTGCCGCAGCCACAGTGAGCTCCATTTCCCTCATCGACTGCCTGGGAGAAGAGAATTCAGCGGTAACACCTCCTGAACTCACTCCTGGGGCAAGAAGGGTGAGGCCTCACAGACGCTGCCCACTCCTGCAAAACCCCGTCGATGTTGGTCTGGGAAGGAAAGGAGAGACAGAGGGTGCTGCCTCAAGGTGGGACGCCATAACTGTCCAGAACCGCCCTGCACTGTGGGTCCGCTCTGGTGCTGAGCTGTGGTGCAGTGCCCATGCCAGCCACTGGCGCGGAGCACGAACTCACACGCGATGCAAAGTGGGCTGTAAGCTCAACACAGCCGTGAAGGAAATCGTTCTCACTCTATCCGCTGGGGCTCGGAGACCTTTATGGAAGAACCAAAGGGCTGGTTAGAGTGTGTTTGGGTCGGAGGGTATCCCCCAAAGAGACAGGCTGGAGTCCGGAGCCCTATGCTAGGAAGGAGACCTGGTCTGGAAGGAGGGCCTCTGAAGATGTCAGGTGACAGGTGGACACACTCGATGAGGTGTGGGCCCCTCCTCAGAGAGCAGAGACACAGAGGAAGGGTGCTATGTGACCGATGCCAATGCAGCTGCAGCCAAGGACATCAGGAGCAGCCAGGAGCCACCAGAGCTGGGAGACAGCCCTCAGAGGATTCCACACGGCCCACAGCCCTGACTCCTGCCTCCAGGGCTGGAAGCCCACATGTGTCTGCTGTTCAGAGCCTCCGGGCGGTGGACCTGGGGAACGTGGTCCCAGAACACTCAGACGGGAGGTCCCTGTCCTGGGCCACGGTGCCAACTCCAGCTACCTGAGCCAGGCGCCACCCACACTTCCTGCTAGAAGCACTGGTGTGCCCAGGTACAACGATGGGGAAGCAGAGAGACCTCTGTGCAGCCTGGGGGACAGGCCCTTCTGGCAGCTTCCCACCCCATCTCAGGAGTCTGTGGGTGGCCTGTCCGGGAGCATCTCACCCCTGCAGACATCTGGCCAGGCCAGGAGAAGCAGAGCTCAGCTTTTTTCTGTTATTGGAGGCCTTGGGGGAGAGGCTCTGTGGGGGAGCCTGCAGCGAGTGAAATGAGGTGGGATTACCAAGGAGCCCACTCACTGGGCAGCCCTGGGATACGAGAGGCAGCCTCGGTCCAGGCGGCCGGGGCCTCTCTTCAGAGAAGGAGTCTTTAGAAGCCACTTTACTGATAAGGGTTAATCCCTGGCTAAAGGGCAGTGTGAGGAGTAATTAACATTCCTCCACCCGGTATCCTTTTGGCTGCACTGCGCTTACTCGGTGCGGGGACCCCCATTCACTGTAATGAACCTGGGTGGCATCCCTGGGTCCAGCATCACCTCTCATGGAGCTTATCTACCTCATCTATGCTGGGTGCAGCTGAAGTTTCAACTGGTGTGCGCCCGTCAGAAGACACCCCATCTCCCCATCTTCCTGCGCTGAAACAGCTAGACACCCCATCTCCCCAGCTTCCTGTGCTGAAACAGCTAATCCTGGCTCCTAATCACATCACCAGGCACCAGAATGCTGTGTAAGGGCTTCCTGCAAGGTCTGCAAAACAGGACTGGACTGGAGTGAGGGCCGTTCGTGTGCACTGAGACCCTACTGAGGTCAAACGCAATGGCTTGTCTTATTAAAGAAACTCTGACCCAGAATGTAAAAGTAAACTTCAGAATGCAAACCCCTCACCCCAAATAAAAGTAAGAACTCAATCATGAAAATAAAGCCCTCACTCCAAGTTATGAGAAGTCAGATCAGATGGGCGAAGGAAGCGGTCCGTGGTGGGGCTTCAGGGTGGTGTGGCCCCTGTGCACCTGGGCTTGTGTGTCATTATGACACCGACTTTGTCTGAGAAACGGGCATGGGGGCTGCTGGGGGGTCCTGGGAAACCGAACCTGAGCTGCTGCGGGAGCCAAGAGGCCTGGGCGCCCTGTAAGACCCGCTCGAGCCTCTCTTTGAAATGAACGGTGCTTTCCAGAGCCTGGCTCCGGATTACCTCCCGTAATTGCATTATTCTGGATTTAGGGGATGAACTGAGCCAGCTTAGGGGCAGTAACCAGCACCAGTTGTAACAACAGCCTTGTGTACGGACTCACCTCCACTGTGCCCACCTCCTTGTCCAGGACTCGCTCCCTTCTCCGTGGGGACACGTGAACACACAGGCTCCTGCTGTCTGGCGCGCACCTCACATCCTCACCACCCACGAAATGACAAATTGTCTCCATGCAGCCCTCAGCAGTGGCCCTCAGCACGTGGCCCCCAGCAGTGGCCCTCAGCACACGGCCCTCACCCTATGGCCCTCAGCAGTGGCCCTCAGCACACAACCCTAAACACACAGCCCTCACCCTGTGGTTCTCAGCACGCGGCCCTCACCCTGTGGTTCTCAGCACACAGCCCTCAGCAGTGGCCCTCAGCACGCGGCCCCCAGCAGTGGCCCTCAGCACACAACCCTAAACACACAGCCCTCACCCTGTGGTCCTCAGCACGCAGCCCTCACCCTGTGGCCCTCAGCACGTGGCCCCCAGCAGTGGCCCTCAGCACCGGGCCTGGGTCCGTCTCTCTAACTCTGCTGCAGCTGCAGAGTGTGCTCAGGGCCTGTGTGACGTTACCTTTGCTCATCCGTTCCACGACTCTAATGCATCCATTCTACGACTCAGACGCCACGGCTGGGGACTTTCCTGGAAGGAGAAAGTTCCTTCCACGGAGCACATGACATCATAATCCCAGAGGGGCAGCGCCCACAGACAGAGGGCATTTCAGTCAACAGAGGCCACGGCCAGTCAGGTTGAGGGAGAGTGGTGGAAGAGATGGGGCAGGTGACCATGGAGAGGGAAGGCCCCCGTCATCACAGGGAGCATTCTGGGAGAGCGAGGTGAGGAAGCACTTCCACGCGGGTGTTACTGTATTCTCGCGACAACTGCGTCCACAACTGCCTGTGAGTCACCCGGCTCACGGCGACCCCCTGTACCATGGAGTGAAACGCTGCACAGTATAGTGACATCCTCATTACTGGCTGTGGATTGGACCGCTGTGATCCACAGGGTTTCTCACTGGCTATAGGTCACCAGCCCTTTCTCTCTAGTCTTAGTCTGGAAGCTAAGAAACCTGTTTGGTATCCTAGCAACCACGAGCCTCCACAGGCAGCCAATGAGGTGCATTGGCCGGAAGTGCAACCTGGCTTCCTGCCGTGGACTGTGGGGACTCTGACGCTGCCCCACTGCCCCTCTCCTCGTCTCCACAGTGGCATCCATGCCAAGTCTCTCTCACAGATGTGTGGGAATGAAAGGAGGAGCAGAAGCAAGAATTCCCAGAGCCAAGATGAAGTGTCATAGTTTCAGCCGTGAGACTTGATGACAAAGGGAAGGATATGAAGCGCGTGAGCCCACAGTGGAGACGGTTCACCGCAGGCCCGGAGGAGAGAGCGCCGAGCGTACCTGGGGTCTGTGCGCGAGTTCTCGTGAAGGCGGCATCGGGAGAGTGAACCCTGTGCCCTCCCAGTGGAATTATCTCACAATCATGAAAGAGACGGCCAAATTCATCTTATAGTGTGTCAATTTAAAAGTAAACATTCTGTAAATGGCAACAATAAAAGGCTAGGGCTCCCCGTTCCTGTTCTCTGAGGGGTGCTCCATGAAGCACAGTGCCGACCAGGCTCTGTTCTGAGCCTGGGACTCACCGCCTTCCAGACGTGTCAGGGTCCTGAGACCCTCCCGTGTGTCCAGCTCTTGCCAAAAGCCATTCAGAACGTGGCCAGGACACCACGTGTTGTGGATGCTGTAGCTGGAGTCCCTTTCCTGCTGGAGAGAGATCGCAGCGGCTGCTCTTCAGAGAGGTCTGAGGACGCACCAGGCGCCAGGCTCAAGGATGTAGCAGCTATTCCTCACTCACGCCTCAACAGAACCCTCAGGAAAAGTAGCCCCCCAGCCCCGTCTGTCAGTGTGTCTGTCTGTGGGGGCCTCCTGGTACTGTGAGGCTGGAAGCTATGCTGCTGTTATTTCAAATCCCAGCAGGGTCGCCCATGAGCTTCCAGACCAAGACAGACTGGGAAGAAAGTTCTGGTGAACCACTTCTGAAATCGGCCAAAGAAAACGCTAGGGATCCTAACAGAGCAGTGTCTGACGCAGAGCTGCAGGGTGAGCCCCCAGGATGGACGGCACTCACGGTGCACAGAGAGGCCCCACGTGGACACCAAGGACCGTGAAAATGGCACAGGACCCGGCAGTGTTGCATTCTGTCGTACACGAGGTGCTGCGTCAGAGCAAACACAACAGCAACATGGCTTCTACCCTACGGGCATTACAGGTGGTCAACCAGCCAGCCCGGGTTACGCAGCGGGTTAAGTGGTGAAGCCCAGGTTACGCAGCGGGTTAAGTGGTGAGGCCCGAGTCTACGCAGCTAGTTAAGTGGGGAAGCCGAGATGCCAAAATAGGTCTGTCGGTCCCCAAAGGGTTGAACCATCGAGTGACCCAAGATCTCACGGAAGAACTCACATCCAAAGATAACAGGAGAGGCTGACAAATGCCGCGAGGACCCCTCATGGGCACCCGCCCTGAGCCCTCCCCTCCCCTCCCCGAGACTGCAAAGCCCCTCAGGAGGAGGGTGCATCTCAGGTCCCTGTCACAGCTCGGATTCCACCGAGGCCAAGTGACTCCAATCCTTCTTGGGGGACACCCGTGTCTTCAGGCCAGTGAGGGCCCTACCAGCCAGTATCACACCCAGCGTTTGCTTCTCTTTGTAGATGTTGGTTGACTGCCAGCACAGTCCACATGAGCTGAGGTTTAGGACTAAGACAAGAAAGCCTGCCAGGGTTGGAATGGCTAAGGAGCGGGGGCATGGGAAATTATTCTGAAAGGGTTATCCTGGAAGGGGAAGTGAGTGCAGAACTGCTACTTTCTCGTAGCTGTGATTTCAGGTTCTCTGGATGCTTACGTTTGCGCAGCACCCCAGCTCTGGAAAATGGTGGTCCAACATCGCTTGTGGTGTTCTTTGACGATCTGGAAAACTCTAAGATGTCTAATAAACAGATCTGAGGGTCAGCCTCATGGGATTCAATGACCTTTTTGGTTTGGTGTCAGAGTGACAGTCCCTAAGGGACTACTATGATCCAGGCTGAATGGCCAAGTTATCAGATCCATATTTGTAAGTGAAATCACCGAGCTGGAGGGCCAAGGTGATGGTTCGACCAGCTCAGGGCTGACCAGAGAAAATGAAGGCTGACTGCATGGTCATGTTACATGCCCTCTGTAGGTCAGCAGAGGACTCAGCGCACTGAAGCCACTCAATGACCCAGCTGCATGAACGGCCACTGTCTGGAATGTTCCAGCCACGGTGCATGCTCAAGAACGGCTACCATCTTGGATGTTCCAGCTGGCCCTCTAAGGGCTCTCTGGAGGCTTTCATTGTGGCAAGTGCCGCAGCCCAGAAGTGATCAGCTCTCTGTGGTTCATGATTCTCTAACCTCAGTGCGCCAAGGGCCCCCACCCAGCCCCAAGGGGCAGGAAGTGCAATCCTACCACACGCCCCGAGGGGGAGCTGCTGCGATGGATGCCTACCACACAGCAAATAGGTTTCTGACAGATTGTTAGCGGCTCATGGAGAACTGGCTTGAGAAGGATGCTGAGGTCAACAGAACATGGCATGGCCTGCGGTAGGTGCTGGCATAGGGTCTAGTGTGCTGTGCAGGTACCAGCCCTTGCCAAGTCCCACGTCCTCATTGTGCTGATAAGAAAACAAGTCCCAGAGGGAAATGGCTTATGCAAAGTGACAAAGCAAGTGACTGGCAGAGAGAGACTAGAATCCAATCTCCTTCCAACTCAGTCATGCTGCTACTTCTAGGACTCGGCTGGGAAGCCAGACGTTTTGAGAGTTTTAATTTCCCTGTTACAAAGCGAGACGCATTTTCCCTTGTTAAAAAATAAATAAATAATAAAATAGAGTGTGACACCCTCCCTTTCCTGTGGAGTCCAGCACCAGCGGCTCACAGAGGTCACATATAACAGTGGGGACCGGCTGTTGATGTCACTGGGAAAAAGCACTGTTTAGAACTCAAGGACTGAAATGACCCGCTCTCTGTTTTCCAGTGGGGGTCATGTGGGTCAGCCACATCTTGGCACTGGGGCTTGCCATTCCCACCAAATGAGTCAGCAGAGAGTGGAACACAAGTTGTTTTAGCCGACATCTCTGAGCCGGTGCCCACGACCCACAGAAGAGCAGCGGCAGCCCGTTTCCAGTGCGGCAAGCACAGAGCCCCACACACAGGCTCAGTCTGGCCCCTGCAGCCCCCATCCCACCACTGCAGACAGAGACAGCCAGCTGTTCCAGGGGGACAGCCACACAGTGCTGGGAAGATGACCCGACAAGGCCTGTCCTGGAGGCCAGAACGAGTGCACACACATGGACAATGCACATATGTGTGCTCCCATGTGCCCTTGGCGCGTGTGTAACTTGGAAGACGCCGGCACTCACCTCAGGCAGGAGCAGCTTCAGCTGCCAAGGGGTTGCTGCTACCCACCTGCCAGCTCAAGCCCCTGACCAACGGGTGCTACGATGCCAGTTCCCGCCCAGAAATGAGGCGTCCACTGCTCATTCATACTAGTGTGTCAATGACTGCCACGTTTCTTGCCAAGGATTAGGGTGATGGTTAGGGCAGGGGGGCAGAGAGTGTACAAGATCACAAATAGGTGGATTTGCGGAGACTTGAGAGTTTTGGGGAGAGGAGACTGCGCTAAAGGAAGTATGAACAACACAACACGGAGAACCGGCAGGCACTTGACCTGAGGCCCAGGTCATCTCGTGGTCATGTGGTCTCTTAACAGTCCTTCCCCTGCAGGGAACCTGGCAGCCCAGGACTGCACGGGTGCCACGGTCCGTGTGTCCTCCTTGCTTCCGGTTCCCCCAGAAACTCCCCGGAGCACCTTCAGGCCGCCCTGCCGCAGGGTCTTCAGAGCAGATGGGCAGGGCCAGGGCAACTAAGCGCTGAGCTGGGGGGCGCTGGGGGCCCAGCCGTGAGTGGGCAGGTGGGGAGCCCAGGGGAGCAAGGCTGGGGCACCTCCCTTTTGCACCGGGAGACCCGAGAGCTCCAGGCAGCCCTGGGCCGGGCTTGGCCAAAACCAGTCTCTGTGGCTTTTCCCCAAGCTCTGCTCTCACAGGACTACAGACACAGGATTATTTTCAGGCGTGGAAAACTCACCGGGGGCTGTGGCCAGCTAACAGGACTCAGATGCTATGCGGCCTCCAGCCTCCAGGCCACAGCTCCGTATCTGATCAGGAAGGAACGCGGCTGCGGCCAGTGCCAAACACGTGCTCGCAGGGGAGGCTGGCTGCACTGAGGGGTAGCCGCTGAGGTGACCAACCGTGTGACAGACCGGGCGGCCGGGTGCAGGTGATCTGAGCTGCACACGAGCTTGGCACCCGAGCCCCGGCCTTGTCGCTCCCTCCGTGCACTGCACCGAGTCCTTGGTGCGCATGCGTGTCTCCACCTCCAGGAACCGTCCAAGGGCGCTTTCCCTCGGCTCGTGCGCCGGCGCGGCGGGTGGGCTCTGCAGCAGCTACCCGTCCCCGCAGCCTCTCCCTGCACTGGTCCACATTCTTCAGGCTGGGGGTGGCCTCATTGGGCCTCGGTTTCCCCATCTGTAATGTCCATGGAAGCAGGCTGGGGAAAGGTGCTCTGTGAAAGGCCTGCGACGTTGGGAAAATCAAAGGAGTCACTCTGAGGACTGAGGGGCTCCTGGCCCACACCACGTATTTTCAGGCGCCTCAGATGCATGTCAGAGCTGGACCATGCAAGAGGAAATCTGAAGAAGAGTCGATGGCTTTGAAGCAACGTTGGCAGATGCTGCCGAGATGGCAAGCTGCCTGAAGGGCCGAGCAGAACGCCCTCAGAAGCAGGCCCCGCCATTCCTCACGCTGCTTCGTTCGGCCACGTCACCCGGAGAGGCCAACACTAGGAAAGGCCCTGGTAAAGGAGAGGGTCAGTGAAGTCGAGGGAGACCCCCCGAGATGGGCTGACACAGCGGCCTCAATCACCGACGGCAGTGACGGGGCCCAGGGCCGGCAGCTTCCGCTCTGCTCCACGCAGGTCACGGTGCATCGGGCCGACAAGATGGAGCTAAGCACAGTCCCGTGTAATAAAGCCCACCAACATCAGTGTGGCGTTGGGTGAATCTGTTAATTGTATAAAGCATGTGTCACCATCACGGTCAGCACAGGGCTGTTCCATGACCGGCACCGGGATTTCAGTGTCTTGCCTGGGGGCTCTCTCTGGTCGCCAGTGCTACTCAGTCCTCCTGCAGGGCAGGCAGGAAATGCCCAGAGTCCTGGAGGGGCCCCGGCCACTGCCCAAAGGGAGGTGGTGTTTCAACGCCCTGCGCTGCCTCGGAGGCAGTGTCTACACAGCTGTCCGCGGCTCCCTGGAGTAAGTTCCAAATGTGTGGTGGTGCCTGGTGCCTCCCTGCACTGGCCTTAAATCCCCCCACACACTGGTGCTGCCAGGAGCCCCCTTCCAAACGATCCCCACACAGAATCCTTGTCCCAGAGTCTGCCTTTGGGGAAACGCAAACTGAAACAGAACCCACGTGAGAGAAAACAGAAGGTTTTGGTCTGTGCCGTCCTGAGAAGAGCTCCAGAATGTGGGTCACATTTGCAAAAGGCCCCAGCAGAGGGAAGGGCAGAGGGCTGTTCCAGGGTCCCGTGGGCAGTAGCCCTGCAGCCAGCAGCTGTCCACCAGGAGCACGCTGTGACCGTGTGGCCCATTGGCTCAGACGTCCCTCTCCACCCCCCAGAAGACCGGGGCCCGCCCACCGTTTGCCCGCCCTGGAAAGCCCGTCTGCGTGGAGAGCCACCCAGCTGCATGGTCACCCACAAGGCCCACACTGCGCCTTCCGGCTGACTGGACCTCCGTCGGGACAGCCACTCTTAAATTAGAACAGAGCTTCCCGTGGGAGAGGGGAAGCCACAGGAAGAACCTGAAAGCCGCTTCCTGTGACCCTTCTTGTGGGTCTGGAAGCTATGAATAGCGGTGGAGACATGGCGGGGTCAGTGGGCCGCCGGCTTGAGTGAGCGTCAACGCTGCATGGGCGAGGGGCTGGGGTGTGAGGCCCGTGTGCGCTCCAAGCAGGGACTCCTGTTTGCCGGGCCTCCGGGGCTGAGTGCCACACGTCACGGGACATGGCCATCGGCTCCCTCAATTCTTGTGCCTCGCATGTTCCTCTGGAGGACACGCACCAGCCGGTCAGGTACCTACAACAGACGCCTGAAGCCCTGGGCTGGCCTCAGCCTCCCCTACCCCGCCTGGCTGGTTTTCTTTTTTTAAAAAAGCAAAGCGAGATTGTGCGGCTGACCTCAGGCAGTGCGGCTTTTTCTGTTGTGTGTTTTTGTTTTGCTGCGACGCTGATGGCTGTGGTTGGTCTCGCACTTTGTAAAGTTCACAGCGGCCCTATGAGAAATCAGGAATTTGTCAGCTGGCCGTGTTCTTCCCTACAGTAACAGCATTAATGCCGACCAGCTGGGATGGTGTCACCCGGCCCGAGACCCGGCCGGGACCTGCACGGGCTTTGCCCCCCATCTGACCTGCCGCCACCCCCTGCAAATCAGACACGGGGGCTCAGAGACCACAAAGAGCAGAGGCCTGACAGTTTCTCCTCCACATCTTCAGGGCCCTGTGTGGTGTGAACAGTTCCCACTCAACTGCGAAGCTGAAGGTCGCGGTTCACGCCCGCCGGCAGCGCTGCGGGAGGCCTGCTGACCCGCCCGTGAAGCGGCTGGACTCTAACACACGTCGGGCGGCCGTGAGTCAGAATCAATATGACAGCAATGCTGTCCTTACGTTCCTTAGGGCACGTGGTACGATGGTGTCAGCGCCGAGTCGGAACTGCGGGCCACGGACAGCCACATGCGGTACGGCTTTAGGAGACTTGACTTGACACAGACTCGCCAGTGGCACAGTCAAGCTCCCAACTACTGATCAAAAGGTTGGCAGTTCAAACCCACCGAGTCACCTCGGAAGAAGGGCCCGCTGCTCTGCCTCGGAGACCCCGCTCTGCACACCCAAGGTCACCGTGTGTGGGAGTCAGCCCTGCGGCAGCCGGTTCGGGTGTGTTTGCTAGTTTGTTTGGGGACCTGAAGCAGGTCTGTGACCCAGCAGGGACAGACCGGGGGCCTCCTTCTCCTCCGCCCGGCCCCGCGGCTCAGCAGACACAGCTCAGCGCCTGTTTCCATCCGTGAATGCACGTCTGTGTCTTGGAAGCCTTACCCCGAGTTTTCCACAGGGCAGTGGGCACTCAGGGACAAATTTAGCCTCTAGGAAAAGTGAAGAGCCTCCTGGGACCCACCTGAGTAACTAGTTCTCCGAGGGGTTATGGAGCCATACATGAGCACATGATTGTCTCAAAGCGTGGCCTTGGCCTTTGGCACTGCGCTTCCCGACTGCAGCCACCTCCAATGCTACCCGTCCGGATGCTGGCCTCGGCCAGCTTTATTCAGACACTGTGTCTCAGGTGCTGGTGTGTGCATGGGCTGGGCAGGGTAAAGCAGCCCACAGAGTGTCCTGGGGGCTCTCATTAGACCAGCTCTGCCTGCAGACACCCCTCCTCCGTGCAGGGCACGGTGACAGGGTTGGCGAAGGTGTCTCTCCCCCAGATGGTCACCTTCTCCAGAGGCTGGATCCCGGACCCTACTCAGAAGAGAGTGCAAGCAGCAAAGGCTTTCTTGTTGTTTCCCGAAAAGGATCCCAGTGTGAGGCCCCAGGCCTCCAGACTGGTGCCGCTGGGTGGGCTCCGGTTCCGGTCTGACAGACGGACAGCCTAGTGGCTGGGGATGGATGAGGGTTTAGCTTCCCCTGGCATCTTGGTGTGATGTGGCCCAGGGGAACTGTAGGCTCCCCCACAGGATAGTGTGTGGGGCCAGGGCACACCAGCATGTGGCTGTGCTGTGGGGCATGGTTATGGCCCGCAGACTGCGGGGGACAGGCAGTGCTGGCTCACCTATCAGAAGGGTACCTCCAGATGTGGGCATCAGGGTGGGAGCAACAAGGATGCTGTGGCGGGTGCTGGCATGCCTCCCCAAAGATGGCAGGACTCCAAGTGTCTGCGTTTAGTCTCCCCAAGAGGACCAACGTTCACACCAAGGTCCAGCCCAGGAAAGGGAGAGGGGAGGTCGGGCAGATACAGCGCTGGCTGTGGACCGACACCCGACCTTACCGCCCGCAAACCTCGGTTTATCTGATCTTTGCACAGTGTACAGAGTCCCTTACCTGTGTTTCTGGCTATTCTCCCCATACACCTGACCTTCTTACAAAGCTGGCGCAGCCTGCTATCTGGGTATTCACACTTAGGAAAAGCATGAGGAGCGCATCCTTGTAGGAGGTGGCTGGCCATTCTCACTCTAGCCCTCACGCTCAGTGAGACGAACCAGGATCTCCAGGCAAATCCTCTCTGGGATGGACCCAGTTGAATCGGGTGTGACCCAAAGCTTTGTTCTTTCAGATGCTAAGGATTTGGAACTAGCAAAGACCAGGCAACAGCGCACAGACTCAGTGTACAAGTCTTCATCGCAGAAAAATGCCACTACGCTTCAGAGACAAACACATTGCTTTGCCTGTGTTTATAAGATGGGGTGTCACTAGCCAGCCTGATTTTCTACCCTGACCCTCTGTTCTGTGAACTGATGCGCCTGCTGTTCAGGGTTAGAACATGATTCACCTTGTCAGTGCAAACACGCTGACTCCCTGGCCATGCCTCGGCAAACACGTCCCTCCCAGGTACTGCTCATGGGAGCAGAGAGCGTGAGTCCTTCCAGAAGAGGCTGATGCCACGAGATGCAAAGTCAAGTCCCAGCCACCAGCCTCTGCACCACGCTGCCAACAGGCTAAACCCATTCCTGCCCCAGGACCTTAGCACGTGATGCTCCACTTGGCACATGCTCCCCTCGGCTGTCAGCATGGCTGTCCCTCCCTCCATCAGATCCCTGCTCACGTGTTTTTGTGTCAGAGAGAGCTCCTGTGGTGGCTACACTGGTTAGAGCACACCTGCACACACACACCTGCATGCACACACCTGCCCACAGTCACAACCTGCACACTCACACCCCTGCACCCATATGCACATACCTGCACACACACACCTGCACATACACACCTGCCCACACATATACCTGCCCACAGTCACAACCTGCACACTCACACCCCTGCACACATATGCACACATCCGCACACACATACCTGCCCACACCCACACACCTGCACCCATATGCACACACCCGCACACATACCTGCCCACACCCACACACCTGCACCCTTATGCACACACCCACACACATACCTGCCCACACTCAACACACCTGCACCCATATGCACACACCCACACACACTCACATACCTGTCCACACTCACACACCTGCACCCTTATGCACACACCCACACACATACCTGCCCACACTCACACACCTGCACCCATATGCACACATCTGCAAACACACACCTGCACATACACACCTGCCCACACATATACCTGCCCACAACCTGCACACTCACACCCCTGCACCCATATGCACACACACACACTCACTCACCTGGCCACACTCACACACCCGCACACATACCTGCCCACACTCACACACCTGCACACACTCACATGCTTGCACACACCTGCACCTATACACGCCTGTACACGTGCACACACATGTACACAGACATCTGCCCACACTCATACACCTGCCCACATACTCACCTGCATTCACACACATGTACTCATACATTCACACTGTTACACACATTCACTCACCAACTCACACACATATATATACACACAAACCAAATAACCAAACCCACTACCACCAAGTTGATTCTGACTCACAGTGACCCCCTGTGGGTTTCCAAGGTGGTAAATCTTTACAGAAATAGATTGCCCCATCTTCCTTCCATGGAGCAGCTGGTGGGTTTGGACTGCTGACCTTGTGGTTAGCAGTGAAATGCCTTATCCACTACACTACACCACCAGAGCTCCCTTATACACACATTCATGTCTGTGGACACTCACAGTCACACTCACAGTCATGCACACACACCCTCACACAGCTGTTTACACACACACGCACACTTGCCATTTCACTATTGCACACTCACACTCAAGCACACTCACTCATGCTCACGCTGCCACGCACCCTCACAGCTGCTCACACACGTGAAGGCCACGTGCAGACGGTGGCAGAGAATGGAGTGATGCCTGCAAGCCCAGGGACGCCAAGTGTGGCCAGCAGCCACTGTGCTGTGGCCCTGGAGGGCGCAGCCCTGCCGACACCGGCTGCAGCCTCAGGCCTCCAGACCACGACGGGACAATTTCGGTGGTGCTGAGCCACCCCAGGTGTGGTACTTTGTGGGGTGGTCTGAACTGCAGCTGGAAGTGGACAGCCCGCACTGCCCTTGCCAGATCTGGCTCTGCCCAGGGCCGCCCCCCGGATAACAGGCACAGGGTCTGGGCCCCCATCAGCAGGGACGTGGGCAGAGCACGAGAGGCACAGAGCGGCAGCCAGCGACGGGCAGGCTCTCTGCAAACATCAGCGCCCCACTCCCATCCCCTCCACCACCACAGCACCAGCTCCTGGCCTACACATGGTGAGACCTCACCAGGCTGCCTGCCTGGAGACGCACCAGCCACACGAGCCTGCATGGCTGGCCGCTCCCCTCCCACCGCAGGCCAAAGCCACACCCACCGCCTCTATTAACACACACGCCAGAGCAGGCCCCGGTCACCAATAGGCAAGTGCACATGGGCACGTGCAGTGCTTCCACCTGTCCCCACCATGTCAGTGAGGGGTGGCACCCTTGTGACACCGCTCAGCTCTGGGTACAAGGAAGCAGGGTGCAGCTCGGACGTTCCTTGCTCAAGGCGCTGGGCTGACGGGTGCACTGCCCAGAGCCGGGCTTGCCTCACACGGGGAGAACACTCTGTGCCCCCACTGACGGTGGGAGCGTCCTTCTGTCAGGCCACGTGGACGGTGCTGCAGCGGCCCCTGGCACCCTGAGGCCCCCCACGCATGCAGGGACGCTGCTCCCACGTCTCCGCAGCTGTCGGCCGCATCAGCCGTGGGAGGCCCGGAGCTGCCGCAGCAGCTGAATCAACGCGCAGCCCCTCCCGAAGCGCTTCCTTCCACCTAA
This sequence comes from Orycteropus afer afer, assembly GCF_000298275.1. Classification (NCBI taxonomy): domain Eukaryota; kingdom Metazoa; phylum Chordata; class Mammalia; order Tubulidentata; family Orycteropodidae; genus Orycteropus; species Orycteropus afer. The sequence continues at coordinate 10,777,226 of NW_006921644.1, read as the reverse complement.
TTGCCTGAGGATCAGGAGACCACCCACCTCCTCGGTGACCCCGGACTGTCCAGCCCAGTCCTTGGGGCTCTCCTGGGGCAGAGGCGATGTTCAAAAGGAAGCTCATGAGCATTCAGGCTGGACTCCCCGGGTCCCTAAGCTACCTGAACTTTGCTCGGCACCTGGGCGGGCTGCGGCGTTATTCCTCTGCTCCATCCCCGGACGGACGCTGCAGACAGGCCGGTGGAAGTGCCGCACGCTGGAAGCGCTCGCACCATCCCCTCCCTCTGCAAGTCTCGCTCTCTCTCCACAGGACGGCGGCCACCGGGCCCAATGTGCCTGACCGTGCTGCTCACCGCAGTAGTGGCTGCAGCAGCCCCAACCGGCGGAGGCCCTACAGGTCGCCAGTCAGAACCCAGCGCCAAACGCATGCCTCTCTCCTTTGGGCTGCTGAGTCTATTACAGGAGAGCTGCTGGGGCCAGGCACTGACCAGTCTCGGGTCATGGAGGAGGTTAAAGGGAACGTGGGACCTGTGTGCGTGGGGGAGGGCTCTGCCTTCCCACAAGGAAAGGTGCTGATGGTGTTTCTGAAAACAGGTGTGGGTTGATGGGCAGACTCTCACAACTTTGTACACTAAAAAAAAGAAAGCAGACCTCTGAATGTGTGTTTAGAATGCATACACAAGTGTACACACCCAGCATGCACACATGAACATACCTGCACACACGTGCACATAGGCACATGTGCAGATATGTACATGTGCACGCATCTGTGAGCATGCACATGGATATACACACATGTACACATGCAGGTACACTACATGGACAGGTATGCATACCTGCAGTGCACCCACATATGTGTACATGGGTTCACACACACACTCCACTCTCACGTGGAGGTTAGAAACACACCCGTTCTGTAGTCCGTCTGGGCTCAACATCCACCTTCATCAGTTACGGCTTCTGTTCAGTTTTTGGCATTTAAAAAAAATCACTCTGCCTACTCGTTGTCTGCAGGAGGGGGCAGTGACGGCCGTGACTCGTAAGGACGGTTATGAGATGAGAGCGAGCGAGCACGCGAGTGAGGCCATGCTGTGCTGCCAGTCGCCGGGCTGTGAGCGAGCCCCGTGGAGTGCCACAGCAGCCATGCCAGCACCCAGCTCTGGGCAGGGACAGGAAGGACGGGCAGGGGGAGACCCCCTCTGCGTGAACTCGCCTGTGTTATTTTAAATCAGTTCCCTGGTGGAGGTTTCGTGGGATGATCTCACAAACAGGCTGAACCACCAGCCTACATTCCCAGCTCACTGAGGACCAGGTCCCACCATGCTGCTTTCTCAGCCGGTAACGTCAGGAGGCCTGGCCCTGGGTCAGCTGTCCTGTGTTCTCAGCTGTGTGTTTTCTGTTTGGTCTGGGAGTGAAAGGACATCTCCTGGTCCCCTTTGTCCTGTCCACCCTTGAAGGGCCTCTAGCTAGCCGGGGATGGGCACAGCTCCCAGGGCAAAGATGAGACAGAATCGAGGGCCCTCTGCTAACTTAAGTCTTCCCTTACCAGCTGCATCACCTTATTTCCAGCTTCACCTCAGTGATGTCAGAGCCTGCGCACAAACCACTCCTGGGGACTGGACCCCTCGCCAGTGCCAGAAGGCGCCAGAATGTTCTAAAGCCACTGCATGGTGAAAGTGCACTCGTCTTCAGCACTGTACAGGAGCAAGGCCTAGTAAACGGCCCCAGGTCCCCTCAAGTATAGAAGCAGGAGCACGGAGTCGCCCTGACCTGCCTGGCTCCAACTCCCCATCCGAAGGCTAACCATCGCATTCTCGCCTCACCCACAAGGAACCTGGTAGGGCTTGTAGGTTTCTTCCAGCAGGGTGTGTGAGCATCCTAACAACTCCGAAAAAGACGAGGCGCTCTCAAAGACGGGTGGAATCTGAGCACTAGGTTGGCCCCAAGGCCCCCAGTGACTGCGCGATGGAAGGGCTGGAGTTTGAGCCCAGATCCTGAAAGACCCCTCCTCTCCCACCCCTGACAAGCCCACCAGGACTGCACGTTGCCACCCTTTCGCATGGTGCCGGGGGTTGTGAACGGAAGCCAAAAGCTGTCCAAGAGGGTCGTGCGTGGGACGCTGAGCCGACTTTGGAAAGAAGCTCAGGCCTGTTAGCTTTTTAAAACATAACCCACCCTCCCTATTTGCTGCTGTGATCCCAGGAGTCGCGTGGGTCACGGCTTTCCAAAGGCCTCACGGTGCTAGAGGTCCCAGTGTGGCTTTCTGCAAACACAGGCCACGGACGCCCCGCGCCTCACACCATATAAAGGACTTTTCAGGCTTGTGCGGCCTAGATAGCTCGCCTTCCTATATTAAAGGTGGGGGGGGCCTGCAGAAAACGAGGCTCTGCTTGGAAGGAGTGGCTCTTGGAGAAAGAGATGGCATCTTGGCTGGGTAAGTAGCGCCTCCAGTTTCCCTGGAGAGGGCTCTGCCTTTGGGTATTTAAAGCTGTCAGAACGCTTCACCCTTGACGGAGGACAGGCTCCGGATGGCCTGAAGGCCCGGGCCCAGGGCGGGGTTTCCTTGGAGTGGAGGCCGGTGCCCAGGTCCCAGGGTTCGGCAGGCTCCTGTTTTCCCTGTAATCAGTTGTCAAGTTGTCTCCACTGGATTTCTTCACCTTCGTACACAGCCCTTTGCACCGAGTCTGGCAGGTGCTGCCAGCTCCCGGACAGCTGTGCCCCCAGAGGTGGGAGCCTCCCACCCACCCTGAACCCCGGCCCTGGGCCACGGCAGCCGGCTGAGCTTGCAGGAGGCCAGGAGGAGGGCTGTCTGGGGAACAAGGGGCTTTTGAAGCCGAAGGTGGGGGAGTCTGGCTCTAGTTTACATTCTTTATCTTAATTTTAACAAGTATTTCAACCCCCTTGAAAATTACCTTCCTACAATAATAAACAGAGTCCACACTGAGGCGTGGGGCTGGCCACCCCGCGGCCGGCAGGGTGGGGGTGTTCCGGCTAACTTTAGAAGGCCTAACAGTAGCCAGACGAATGCACTCGTGCAATGCAGGGGAGAGGGAACCCCTTCAGCCCAATTGGCCCTCGTCTGGGGAGGTGCGGTGGGATTGGTGTGGCGACATGAGGTTTCGGGTTACACGCACACAAGTGAAATCGTATATAAATACTCGAGGTGCCGAGTTACGGGGAGAAGGTGCCGGTGTCCACTGCCTGGTCTGTTACTCATCAAGCTGGTGTTGCTGAGTTTTCCGGCTCATTCATCTCCACTCCACGCTCCAGAGTTAGAAGGGAGAGCCTGTCAACAGGATCCAGAGAGATAGCAAGATCTCAGGGCTGGGAAACGGGGACAACCAAAGAGAATCCATTCATTCATTGCATACCACATCCACAACCAGTGTCCACAGAAACAGCGGTCAAGAAACCAGACGGCACGTTGCATTGGGCAAACCTGCTGCCGAAGACCTCGTCAAAGTCTTAAAAAGCAGAGCTGTCCCTTGATGCGAGGGTGACCCACGCCATGGTCTTCTCAGTTGCCCCTTATGTATGGTGAAGCGTACAGTGAAAATGGAAGAGAAGAAGGCCTGGGAAATGTGGTGTGGACAAAGAATGCAGAACGGACCTTGGACTGCCGGAAAGACGGCCAGCTCAGTCCTAGGAGAAATGCATCATCCTTAGACGAGAGAACAGTGCTACGGCAGCTTGCTCGCTCAGGGTACGTCCTCAGCAAAGAACACTCGCTGGAAAGGACAGTATGGTTGGTCAAGTGGACCCCATGAGAGGACGGCACCTTCGGTGAGATGGATCCACATGATGACCACAATCAGGCCAGAACCAGACAACACTCGTTCCACTGTGCCTGAGATGCCTGTGAGCCAGATGGCACCAACCTAACAGCAGCCAGCAACGGCACACGGACCTAAACTGTGTTAGGAATTGAATTACGTCCCCAAACACCTATGAAAGGCCTCACTCCTGTTCATGTGGCTGTGTCCCTGTTTGGGGAAAGAGGCTCTTCCTTTGAGGACATTATCAGTGAAGTCACATGCAGCAGGGTGCATCCTAGTCTAATCCCCTCCGAGTGGCGTCCCATGAAGGAGAAACAAACGTGGCGGCAGGGTCACACGCCGGGGAAAGGCAGAGGCCACGTGATGGCAAAGGCAGTCCCCAGCTGACAAGGAACCCAAAGATTGCTGGGAGTCACCGGAACAGAGGCCAGAAGGACGGGACGGCTCCCCTCGCAGGGGGCCAGGCAGAATCGACATGGCCCAGGCCCTGACTTGGACTTGTAGCCCCAGAACTGTGATAAGTCTGTTCTTTAAAGTTAGCTACTGTGTGGCATGTGTTGTAACAGCCCCAGGAAACTAAGGCAATTTGTTTACTTCCTGTCCGTGAGAACTGGCAGGGAGGGCGGGATGGCTTGGTACCTCGAATCTTTAATAAACCTCATGTAATCATCTCTTCTCACTAAACTTGAACATGGTCAGCCGCACTCACCACTGTATCTTTAACACTTAGTAGAGTGCCCCGTACACAGTAGGTGTTTTATAGATACTTGATAGCCAAAGGGGTCTAGCCAGGTCCCCAGTCGAAGTGGGCAGGCAGCTGCTGAGAAGGGCAGATGACCCCACAGATCTCCAGCAGCGGGGCCAGGCCTGAACCTGTGACCTGGCGGAATATTCCACTGGCCACATCTGCCCACCTCCATTGCCGGTAACAGCCAATTGTGAGATTGCCCAACAGCCAGGCAGACAAGTACAGGCTTGTTCGGCTGCCCTGCGTGCAGACACAGCGTGAAATGCTTGTTACTCGGGATCCAGGAAGGCTGACCTCCACACCGGAGGCCTCGTCTTCCTCCCCACCCCACCCCCGAACTTTCTCAACCACCCTCGGCCCAAGGCCAGAGGCCTCGCTTTGTGATGTGCACGGTCCTCGCGGTGTGACCAGATGGGTCTGCCTCAGAAAGGGGCCTTCGGAATTGCGGTTACTTATCGGGACACGTGGGAACGAGAGGCCTGATCTGTGGGTGACAGGCGTTTGCCACACACCATCTCAGTAACCCTCACAGTACCTCAGCTCCTCATTGTAAAACAGAGCCCTGTCTCTGGGGGCAGCAGCAGGACGTGTACTGTTAAGGCAGCACCCAGCATGCGCCTGTTTGTGATGGGCCTACTGCCATCATCTTCACCATCCTTAGTCCTCTGACACACACCTACCAGTGGGAACCACTGGGACCCCACTTCCAGGCTCAGAGAAGAGGGCTGCACAGCTTTGACCCTAAACCAAACCCCAGGCAGTCTATGCCCCAGGACGGCATGAGTTTCTTTCAGACACCCACAGTGAGTCAATTCCGACTCACAGGGATCCGATGGGACAGGGTAGAATGGGTTTCCAAGGCTACGAATCTCTACAGAAGCAGACTGCCACATCTTCCCCCACAGAGTGGCTGGGGGGTTCAGACCACGGCCCTTAGGTTAGCAGCCAAGTACTTTAAGCAGTGTGCCACCAGGGCTCCTACGAGTTTCCGGGTCCTGCCATAACAAAGTGGGTGGCTTTCCAGGCCAGAAGGGAATTGTCCACAGTGCTGGAGGCTGCAAGGCGGACTTGAGGGCCTCAATGGGGCCAGGCTCTTTCCACAGGCTCAAGGGAAGATCAGTGCCGCCAGCTGTTAAGAGACGCAAATTGAAACCACACAGAGATACCAGGTCGCCCCCAGTGCAAGGGCAGTGGCCAGAAAACAAGGTGTTGGCAAGGGTGTGGGGAACCTGGAACCCTCGTCCCCTGCTGTTGGGGATGTGAAATGGCACAGCCGCTGTGGTAAAAAGCCTGGCGGGTCCTCGAACAGCTGAACACAGAGCCACCGTGAATGAGCACCGCAGTCCTAGACGGACACCTGGAAGAGGGGAAGGTGGGAACGCACGCAGAAGCCTGTCCGCCAGGGTTCACTGCAGTTCCTTCCCCAACAGCCCAAAGGCGGCAACAACGGGAACGTTTATCAGCAGATGACGGAAAGACAACACGTGGTTCATCCACCCGGGCATGAAGGGACATGCACACCACAACACAGGTGAGCCCTGAGAACAGCACGCCAAATGGAACCAGTCAGTGGCCGAAGGACAAATCCCGTGCGATCTCACTCACACGACACAAGCACACACAGAAACCAGAGGTTCCCGGTGGCTACAGGGGTGGGGGTTGTCAGGGGCAGTGAGCTCATGTTCACAGTGGTGGAAGGACTGGGAGGAGAAGGGGGCCGGCGGCTGCCCGGCATGAAGAAAGCAGCGGATGTTGCTGAATCACACCTGCACAGATTGCTGACCGAGCGAGAGTTGGATCAGGTATATCATCATTAGAATCCCAAATTATCATCACAATACAAAAGGAAGCAAGGGAGGGAGGGGGTGCCAGTTTGAAAGACAACAGAGACTGCACCCACATGCAAGCCCCAGGATGTCAGAAAGCCACCGTCAGGGCTCAGTGTTCAGGGGGCACTACGGGCCCAGGACAGGTGGGCTCTCAGGGCCTCCCCAGGCCTCATGTCTACATCTGCCCAAAACCAAAGATGGGAAGACAGGGAGGGACAGGGAAACTGGACAAACAGAAATGAACCCCAGGGAGGAGATGGGGAGAGCACGGACTCTGTAGGGATGGCAACCAACGTCGCGGAACGACGGGTGTGTAGCTATTCACTGGGAAACCAATCTGCTGCAAACTGCCCCCTAAAGCACAAGAGAATGTTCAGAAAATAAATGGCATTAATCACTTGACCACAAAAGAAGAAAAAACCAGCCCCTGAGAAGCCCACGGAGTGTGGCTCTGACACACCTGGGGTCACCATGAGTCCCATGGCAATGGGTTTCAATGACATGAACACGAAGATGTAACCACTTACCGGTGCAGTGGGGCCCTGTGGGTTCCGGTCAGGATTCCAGCTGTAACGCACAGCAGCCATGGGTAAAGTCTTCGTCAAATATGGCCACTCCCTGTTTAACACACAACACATCACGCAGACCATCTGAGTAGGTTTCCAGTAAGACACCAGGATGGGTGGGTTTGAACCACCAGCCTTCTGGTTAGTAGTCAAATGCCTTAGGCACTATGCCACCAGAGCTCCCAATGCAACAATAATAAAAATAACAATATGAGGTCACTGGCATTGTGTTCCCTGTGTGACGGGGCGCCCGGGGCTTGGGGTGCACACCACGCTCATCCCGGGTCACTCTCCGATGAGCAGCAGAGCCTGACAGGAGCCGTGGCGTGTAAGCTCGTCTCCATGTGATGGGATATCACGCCCAACCACATCACACTGCCTCCACGCCCACCACGACCTCATGTCTACACTGCCCTGGTTGCAAATGCAGGCCGATCAGGGCCACCTAGATGCCTCCACTCCAGTTTCTCAAGGCCTGCCACTAGCAGGGCCACCCTAATGTGTCAAGCCGCCATGAACGGGTTCTTTCAGTTTCGTCCCGTTTACCCAAAGCCATGGAGGCTGGGCCTTAGCCCTGGGCCTGCAGTTCTCAGCACGTTTGCTCACAAGGCCCCGGTCCCTGAAGTGGTCAAGTCAAGTATGGCGCCGTTTGATAAAGGACAGACCTCAGATCCACCAGACTGACCTCCAAGAGAACTGTCAAGTCCACGTGTGGGTGGGTGGGGGGGTCAGTACCATCACTCCTGCTTAATTTAGCGCCCAACCTGTTGCCGACCCCTGTGGGGTGGATTCTGACTCACAGCGCCCCTACAGGACAGAGGAGACCTGCCCCAGAGGGTTCCCAAGGCTGTCATCTTCACAGAAGCAGACTGTCACATTGTCTTCTGTGGAGTGGCTGGTCCCAACTGCCAACCTTCTGGTGAGCATCCCAGCGCTTAACCACTGCATCACCAGGGCCCTAACTTCGCTTTCAGAGGTTTAGAAACTGTTGCCACTCTTTCGGGTGTGCTCGGGACCAAAGGCAGAGCCCACCCACTGCTGTTCCACCAGGTCAAGCCCACAAAACACCCCAGGACAGAAAAACAGCATGCTGAGCAGGGACCCCACCTTCCACAGGGCAGCTGGTGGCTTCCTCCTCCTCTCCTGCCCGCCTGGGCCCATCCTCACAGGCCCCAGTCAAAGGCCAGTCCCTCCTGCCATCCTCCTCTGATGTTTGGGGACACGTATCCACGGTGCCCCTTTCAGGACCCAGGCTTCAATACCTGGGCCCATCCCTCACCTTATGCCTCCTACCCTGAGCTTCCTGCCGGCTTGCTGCCCAGGGACCAAGTGGCCGTAAGGGATCTGGCATCACACAGGCTCTCTGTTCGTTTTCTGATAATCCTGCAATTTCTCTCTCTTCCCCAAGTTATAAATGAGCAATACTTTATATATACAGTAAAATGTGCATAAGCTGGGACCTGTGCAGAAAAGAAACCTGTCAGACAAGGAAAACGCAAGGATTGTCACTGACGGACAGAAAAGCGGTCAGCCTTTGCCTGTCAAAGGAAAAACAAGTCAGTCCCATCACGTTCCCGTTCTCAGAGGTTCCTGTCCCGGGCCCTGCCCCGACGGTTCTCCAGGCTCTGCTCGGTGACCTCGACCTCCCCTCAGCCACGCAGTGTTGGGTGGCACGTCCCTGTCATCCAGCCCCTCAGAGTAAAGCTCTCTACCTGTTGTTCCCTGGCTGCCTTCCCTCTGCCCTGCAGATGCCAGCTGTGTTTCGGGGAACTGAGTTTAGAGGGCATCCAAGAGTGTTCAACTGCTGCTGAGTTCAGGCCTCCTGCCTCCACAAGAGGGCCTGGCACCCACCTGCACTGCCCTGCTCATCCCTGACCTCAGCTCCTCGTAGGTGACAGCTTGTCCCTGCCCCTCATGAATGAGTTTAGGTTCTCTGCCTCCTGGGAGCTGACCGAGCCAGGAGGGGCGGAACGTGCCCGTCTGTGAGCCAAGTGCAGGCTTGACTGGAACCACAGGTGGGTGTGGAGACAAAGGAGACCCTGTGCCTTGCTGACGATGCTGGTGACAATGCTGCCGTTGATGGCGCGGCTACCCTGTGCCTGGCACAGCACTAAGAACATTACACGCGTATCTTATCGACTCCCCACCGCTCCCCCAAGAGCGGCTCTTGTTACTGTCTACCGGTGAGGAGGCTAGACAGGCCTTCGGTCATTTCCAAAGGATCTTTGCTGACGGACAGAGGCCGGAGCGCAGCAAACAACCTGAACTTCTGAGGCTACCAGGCTCTGGAACATGGGGTCCTAGGGTTCCTCACATGAAAACGCTGGTCCCTTTAACATCGAAACACAAGGTGGTGCACTTGGGGGAGAGGAGAGGTCAGAACAAGGCACCCTGAATGTGGCGGCATGACAACCATGCCCAAGACTCTGGGAGCCTGCCCTTGAACCAGCCTTGGTGAGTTGGCCCCAGAAATAGGCCACACGCACAGTGATAGCTTCTAGTAGGACAGTGCTCACCTGGGCTCACGCCTGTCCCCCGCCAACTGTCCCCCACCTGCAAGCCTGGGCCACAGAAGCAGCTGTCAGCTTGCCATCTGTGGCTCAGGCTTCTCTGGGTGGGATTCACGTCACTCATTGAGAAAATGTTGAGGAGGCTAGCTGGGGTGTCTGACGTGTCCCTGCTCAGCTACCATTCCAGGTTCCCAGTGGCTGTGGACAGGCACCCTTAGGGGCACAGTCAGAGCTCAGCTGCCAGGACGGGGAACGGGCAGTGCTGGAGTCGAGAAGATCTGGGCCTACAACCGGCTCCCACAGACCTCTCTGAGCCTCAGTTTCCCCTCTGTGGAGGAGGTTTGTGATGGCTTCCTCGGAGAGCAGCTGTCCTTGGTGCCTCCCAGAGCCTGGCTGCAGTGTGCACGTGTGTCCCAGTCATGGGTCCTTCAACCGAAGCTCATAAGCTCCTAGCTTGGGAGTCGCTGCATGGGGTTGACGTTAAGCTCTCGGCTATTAACTGAAAGGTTGGTGGTTTGAACTCACCCAGAGGCACCTTGGAAGGAAGGCCTGGTGGTTTGCGTCTCCAGGAGCAAACCTTTGGGGCAGTGCCACTGCCGTACGGGGTTGCAATGAGACAGAAGCGACTCAGCAACACACGGTGACAACAATATTCAGTGCCAGCATCTGCGTGGCTCTGGGCACAGGATGAGGACCCGTCCCTGCCCTCCTGGGAGCCCCTGGCTGGGGCCGAAGGTCAACATGCTCAGGGCTAACCCAAAGGCTGGACATTCGAGTTCACCCAGAGGGACCTGGAAGAAAGTCCTGGTGGTCGGCTTCTGGAAACAGGACCATGGACACCTCTCTGGGCCACAGCTTTGTGACGCACGTGGGAGCCGTGAGTCAGGATGAACGGAGCAGGCTTGTTTCCTGTATTTTGGTTTTTTAGGGGGCGGTATGTGCAGCATCTAAGTACTGGCAACACAGAAGTCAATAAACAATTCACCAAACAAATAAACCGGCAGCTGTTGTTGTTGCTGTTACGTGCTGTCGAGTCAGACCAGACTCATAGAGACCCCTCCTTGGGTTTCCGAGACGGTATCACTACGGAAGTAGATTGCCCAGCCTTCCTTCCGAGGAGTGGCTGGTGGGTCAGGCGATGTGTTTTTGGGAGCAGCAAGTGATGTGGTCAGGGGACGGAGGGGTCCACTGGGAGGTGCTGCTCACAGGTGGGCAGGTGGCCCAGGGAGGCCTGGGCCTGGGCCACAGGAGGAAGGCAGCCTGCAGAGTTCCAGGGGACAGCATTCTGGGTGGCCCGGCCAGTGATGCCAAAGGGGGGAGCGTCACCCCTCTGATCACCCGAGGCATGCCTCCCTACCTCACCCCCTTGCAGGGTTAGAGTTAGGGTTAGGGTTAGGGTTAGGGCTCGTCCCTGCCCGTCCAGAATTAGCTAAGCGCTCTGCCTCCTGGGTGGGAGCCACAGAGAGGGGCCTAGGTGCTGGGCCTCCCGGCTCACTGTGGGCCATCTCTCTCCTGCTTGTTGGAGGCTTGGTCCTGACTGGCACGGCCAGTGCTGGGCTGCACCTGGATACAATTCCTGCCTGGTGCTAACTGGTGGGGGGGCGGGGAACAGACAACATGAAGCTGCAAGGGCCCCCTGTTTCTCGGGTTAACGCCCTCTCCCCATCTCTGAGCAGCGGCCAAGCCCTAAGGATGGATCGCACGTCAGCCTCATCATCTCATTAAATCAAACGAATGGGCCCAGTGGGGGTGCCTAGCACCCTAAGAGTGCACTTCCCTGCTGGCCATGAGTAGCCCATTTTGTTTCCCTCAAAAGTATAGTTTTTAGTGTCTTGACAAAAAGCCCCGCTCTTCTGAAACTCCCAAAGTTAGCACAGTGTGAGCTCTGAGCCACGCAACAGAGTCGGGGGGCAGTCGCACTCTCTGCCCTTCCCTTCTGCTGCCACCTTCCTGCTCCATTTGAAGGGGCAGGGACATGATTACTGTCATGGGCCCCTCTCTGAGTGCCCCTCAGCCTCCTGTGCCCACTGCGGCCCAAGGAGAGGTGTCGGGACCATGTGTCCAGCAGTTCTCATCACAGGTTCTTTCAGGGTTCAGTTTCATTGTCAACAGGGAGTTGAGGGGAATTTATCTCCTTTAAGCTGTGTCTGCCAGCGGCCACGGGGAGTGGACAGCCATGGCTAGCCAAGTCATTAGCTGCTTCCACGGGGTGACCTGTCAGCTCCAGAGAGGGCCCGTGGGTTCTGACACCTCCTCACCCCCACCTTTGATGTCCTGACCTCACCAATGAGAAGGGGGGGGAGTACCCCATTGTCATCCACTCAGCCCCAGACCATGGAGAGAAAAGAGAGGCCAAGACAGACCTCAAAGGCCCAAGCTTGTCACTGAATATACCCCATCAGACAGCCTTAGGGGAGTCCCCACCACTGGTCGGGGACATGGAGGCAGGGGCCGTGCCACACCTGTGGGCTGATAGCCTCACTGTTGCAAGATGGCTGCTGTAGCCCCAAGCATCATACCCTCCACTGGAAGCATCCAGAGAAAAGAGGGAGGAATGACGCCCCTCCTGGACACCTCTCCCCGACTCAAGGGACAATATTCCAGCAGCAGACCTCTGATGGCTCATTGGGTAAACCGAGGACAAAAGCCTACCCGAAATATTGAAAGGATAAATGAGTGAAAGAAGGGGGTAAGATCCCAATGAATGAGACCAGCTGGGAAACCAAAATCAGGGTCCATGACCAGACCCCACAGCCGTGGCTGAGCTGCAGGAACTGGGCTGTGAACAAAGCATGTGGTCGGCGTGCACGACCTGGGTGACGGGCTGGACTGCGTCCTCCAAAGAGATACGTCGAAGCACTAACCCTCTACTGTGAATGTGACCCTGTTTGAAAATGGGGTCTCTGAAGATGTAAGCAGTAAAGATGAGGCCATGCTGGCGTGTGGCAGGTCCTGATCCAATGGGGGGGTCCTTTTAAAAGAGGAGACACACAGACAGACAGACACTGAGGGAAGATGGTCATGTGGAGACCACCGAGGCACCGAGGAACACCGAGCATGTCCAGAGCCACCGGACGCTGGAGAGAGGTGGGAAGGCTCTTGCTGAGAGCCTCAGAAGGAGCGGCAGGGCTGACAGCCTGGCCTGGACCCCCAGCCTCCAGGCTGTGAGAGCACGCACTTCTGTTCTTAGACCCACCCAGGCTGTGGGGCTTTGTTAGGCAGCCTACGCGCCCCTTTGTAACTACAGTATTCCAGATCCCTCCCACGCCACCTCACCCCATAGACGCTCTGGCGAGGCTCAGTGGGGTTTTCTCTAATATGGGGGGATGTGCCCTGACTGGCCTCTCTGGCAGGAGGCAACATTCCAGTAACTACGTAACCCAAAAGGCAGCGTCTCCATCTAGCTGGGGGCGTGTGGGGCTGGCTCTTCACGGCTGTCGCTCACTCTTGACACTGGGATGTGAGGCAGCCAGTCTCACGCTCGCTGGGGGAGAGGCAGGTTGGCAAGGGCACAGCCTGGACCCCTTGTGGCCGGAGGGGCAGTGGGAAGCCCAGGTCCCTCACTCGGTCCACCCCTGGCTGGGCCAGCGTCCAGGAACACACACCTGAGCAGTTGCTTCAAGAACCCAGACGGCAGGACCACTCGGAGCTGGCAGAGCCAAGTCCCAGCCTTGCTCTAGTCACTTGTGTCTTGGGCCGTAATTCCTCCCACTGACGCTGTCTGTCGACTCCAGAACAGACAGCAAGACACCACGGGAGGAAATCTCTACAATTAACAGCCGGGGGGACCAACTCCTTGCCAGGCGTCCTCCATACTGGCTTGTTTACCTCTCACAACTCCAGCAGGCGCGCTCACGCACAGACGGGGAAACCGAGGCACAGGCTGGTGAAGTCATCCGGGACCTGAAGCCCAGCGTGTCTGGCTCCAGCCCTGCCTCTGCTCCCCCGTCAGGCACTAAGCTCACTGCCCCCAGGAGGGGTCTGGATTGGAGCCTGGTGCCTTGAACCGGCTCTCTCATCCCCAGCGGCCCCCTGGTCTCCTGAGAGCCCTCAGACCCTCCTTCCTTCAGAGTCAGTATGCTGACACCCGGCTTCTCCTGCCCCTAGGGGAGGGCCACCACCGATCACCTCAGCCCACATCCCCATCTTTAAGCAGCAGCACCCCTGACCCCACACAGCCAGAGCCCTGGGCAGCTGCCGCAGCCCGGCCTGCTGCGCCCCAAACGCCCCCTGGCCCTGCCGGTGCACAGGCCACCCACACCTGCAGAGACAGCATAGCATCCCCAGGGTCAGGCAGCCCACGCGGGGACACGCTACTTCTCCAGCCCCGTGGTTCCACAATGATGTCCACTTTTCTCCCCTGGACCAGCAGACGAGGGGTCACGTGGCTGGCCTTTTGCCCCCGCCCCCACTCCTCCTCTCCCCACGGGCAGGGAGGTGCAGCTTATCTGGTCTGACCACCCAGCATCCACAGGGTCGCGCCAATGAGCCAGCAGCGCCGTGTCAGAACCGAGTGAGCGGCCGAGTGTCCAGACTCAGGGGCACAGGCCTCCTGCTTGCGGCTGGCCAGGGAGTGCAGGGCCGCACGGGCCACGGGCTGCCTCAGCAGTGAAGGGGGCTCTGGGTTGTGAAGCCCCCAGGCTCTGTGCTAGCCTAGAGGGCGTGCTGCTGTCCCACCTGCTGCAGACGCAGCCTCCCACCCACGGCGACCCCAGGCCCAGCTGGGCCGCGCCGTCCCCGTGGCGGGCTGTGGCCGGGGCCGCTGTGGTTTGCGGGCTCTCACCGGCTGATCCGCAGGAGTCGGTCCCCGCCTTCCTCCTCGTCTGTCTTAGTCTGTCTTCATCTGGAAGCTCCGCCGACACCTGTCCAGCGTCCCAGTCACCCAGCACCTCCACTGACAGGCAGGGGGTGGCCGCCTGTGAGGTGCACTGGCCGGGACTCGAACCCAGGTCTCTAGCTTGGAAGGCCAGGATCCCACCCCTGAGCTGCCAGTGCCTCAGCAGCCCAGAGGGGACCAGGGACTGATACGGCCAGTGGGATGCCCCTGAGCCCCACCGTTCCACGAACACTGAAGGGACCCTGGTCTTCGCTTCATTGTGGGGATACCCCCTCTCACCGTGTGCTTCCTGAGTCATCTACCACCCCCTTTCCTCATGCAGAACAGAGGGTGGCAGGAAGAAAAACACCTGCTCTGGCACTTTGAGGAAGACTCACTAAAAAACCTATCCAAGCATGCCCCAGGTCTGTACCCTTGACGCCCCAGCCCTGGTCCCAGCCACATTACCTCACCTGGGCCACCCCTATCTCCTGCCCAACCCACTCCTGGCTCAGCTGGGGTCAGTGCAGTGTCCCAGCCCTCCTCCTAAAAATCACCCAAGGGACCTCACGGCCCTCAAGATGGGACCCAAAGACCCTCGAGCCCCTCGCCCCGCCTGCCCTCTGTGGTCCAGCCCACCCATTTCCTACCCACCCAAGAAAGTCGCACACGTTCCCTTTACAGGGCAGGCCTTCCTCAGCCCCTCAGCTTCTATGCCACCCCACTGAACATCACCCCGGACCTGCTCTGTCCCCATTATCACACGCCCCACCCAAGATTGGGCCTGCCCCCTTCCCAGGATACAGCCCCATGAGGGTAGAGATCTCACCTTGGTCTGCCCCCACACACACCCTGACCGCACCCCTGGTCCCCACCCCATGGTGATGAGGACAGTTTTCAGTAACAGGAGCAAGCCGCCCCCAAGCACGGCCCCCAGGAGCCCCATGAACCTAAGCCTCTTCCAGTGGGGCTGGCGTGTGTGCCTTCCGCATGCTCAGAAGGTCTGGTCTCCGAAGCTGTGATTGTTTAAAACGAAGACGATGCTGGCCTTGGGAACTGCTTTCCTCCGTGACGCGGGGGCCGCTGAGGAAGGCTGGGCCGGGCAGAGGCCGTGCGGGGACTCTGCCTTGTACTCCCTTCTTATCTCGCGGTCAGGGCCACCAGGTGTGGGAAGGCCGAGTCTGCCTTCGTTCCTCTTTCCCAGAACGGGCATCCCACTCCCCAGGCACACGCTGCCTGCTGTCCACCTGAGGTGTTGGAAGGCTTTCTCCTGGGCACTAGCTCACGTCCCCCTTCCGCCTGCTACCAGGCTCCTGCTGCATTTCACCCCTTGGTTAATGGGGAACCAGTGTGTCCCCAGGCCTCTTCTTGCTCCGCCTGCAGGGGGCTCAGGGCTCTCTCCATCCCCCCAGCCAGCACACTCAGCGCCGAGCTCCCCACCCGGGTGAATGGTGGAACCCGATCAGCCCCCATCACGCCCCGTCCATTGTCTGCGCCCTCCCCCCCCGCCCCGTCGCGCCTTTGAAGAGCATCTAAGCTGCTGGGCCTCCCCAGCGGGCCACCTCTTCTGCATTCTTATCTGCACAGTGTCTCGGTGTCGACAGGTTGGCAGCCTGACCCCGTCCCACAGGGTGCATGTCCCCAGGGTGACCCCTCAGCTTCCTGAAGACGACACCAGGGCTGCAGGCGGTGGCTCAGAGGCACTCCCCACCCCCAATCCGAGCCCGGCGCAGGCACCTGTCCTGCCTCTTCATGCCTCTCCACCGTCAGCTGTCCTCTGGGCCCAGGGCCTCTGGGATGCTTCTCTCTCTGTCCCACCCCCCTGGTGTTGAGTTTGAAACCTCCCAGGTCAAGACCACCTGGGCATCTGTGGTATTTCCCTCCCCTACAGGATGGCTAACTCAAGGAGACAGTTCAGGTCAGTTGTGGTCCTCCACTGGGGTCGGAGAGCAGCTGGCAGGAGCCCACTGAGAGTGGTGATGGCAACAGGAAGCTGTGCACCAACTCCTCCGACCCCCCACCTGTGAACGTGACCTCGCTCAGAAACTATCCTTGAAGACATGACCAGCTAGGTCAGCATGAGGTCTGTCCCACTCTGCGTCCTCACTGTCCCAACCTGGTCCCAGTCACATCACCTCATCTGGGCCAACCCAACAGTCGACCTCTGTCTTCTGACCAACCCACTCCTGGCCCAGCCAGAGTCAATACAATGTCCTATCTCTTCTTAAAATCATCCAAGGGCCCCCATGGCCCACAAGATGGGACCCAATGACTCGCGAGTAGGAGCTGGAGTAGGGGGTCCTGATCCTTTATGATCGAGTCCTTATAAAGGAGGGGAGAGGTACAGACGGACACACAGAAAGGAGATGGTCCTGTGAAGATACAGCCATGCCATGGGCCGCCTGGAGCCTCCAGCAGCTGAAAGGCTTATGGAATCGCCCACCTCCGCCAAGGCCGTTGGGAGGAAAAGACACAGGCGGCAGTTGATTTCAGACTCCTGGTCCCCAGAACCGTGAGACAACACTTTGCTGTTCCTGTAAGCGTCCTCGGATGTGGTATGACAGAACGTGCACAGGGCAACTGGGGGAGCCACTGCCTGCTCAGCACGGCTACCAAGCACTTCACGATGTTTGCCCTGCGAGTGGGGGGACCCCACTCTCTCACCGTGACAGACTGAACCGGGCTTCACAGAAAGCCTCTCCTGTGCCTGCAACGCTGTGCTCCGATGCTTCCATCCTCACAAAGATGTCTGTCCTCAGCGTCACCCAGACTCTGTCTAATGCTGGGCAATGTCTAACTGGAGGGGGTGATGGGGGCGACTTGGCAGCGCACCTCAAGATTTCAAGTGGACAGTTAGGACAACATCCAACTTCCAGGAATTTGTTCCAGGCAAATATTCGGACTAGACTGAAAAGCCACACATGTTCACCAAACTTCAGATACAAAGTTTAGCAAAATGAAATAAAGAAAGAACAACTAAATGTCCACACGTCCATCAGAAGACACTTGGCTTTCAAGTCAATGGTCCAACCATATGAAGAAGTATTATGCAGTCAGTGCTGCATGTATCAACAGGAAAATGGGCATAACGTAACGTACTGTCACACAAGCTTATCATGAAGGTATGAGTCTACTTCATGTGTGTGTGTGTGTGCGCATCTATGAAAAAAGAACCCTCCTGGCACAGTGGTTAAGCATTTGGCTGCTAACTGAAAGGTCAGGGGTTCCAACCCCCCAGCTACTCCAGAAGAAAGATGTGGCAGTCTGCTTCTGTAGGTATTATAGCCTTGGAAACTCTCTGGGGCAGCTCTACTCTGTCCTGTAGGGGTGCTGTCTATTTCTGTCTAGGGCCTAAGGCACTTGACTCCTAACCAGCAGGCGGGCAGTTCAAACCCACCAGCCACTCCTCAGAAGGAAGGTTGGGCAATCTACTTCTGTAGAGACACTGCCTTGGAAACCCAAGGAGGGGTCGCTGATTCGGATCCGACTCCGTGGCAGTGAGTTTGGTTTTTCCTGTCTGTCTGTCTATCTGTATGGAACGCTGGTGGCCTAAGAGTTAGGCACTTGTCTGCTAACCTAAAGGTTGGTGGTTTGAGCCCACCTGGAGGCCCCTCAGGAGATCACCGTCTAGTGGTCCCATGGTGGTCTGCTCCTGTAAGGATTGCAGCCTAGGAACCCTAAGGGGCAGTTCTCGCCTGTAACACAGGGGTCGCTGCAGGTCGGATCGGCCTGACAGCACCCGACACCACCACCAGCCATATGTTTGCATTTTCTCGAGCCACAGTCTGAGCTGGTGGGTCCCGCTCCCTCCTTCCTCCAGGCCTGGCCATGCTGGGAACACTGCCAGGAGGAACCACTAGGAAGCCTTCCTGAGCCATGCTGTCAGCCTGCCTTTTCAGTAACACGTTCCTTCTCCACTCTCAATGCAGCCAGGAGAGAGGGGGACAAGAAAGAAACAGCCGAGTGTTTGTGGAGCCCCTGAAGGCAGCTCAACGGGGCAGGTGTGTGGTGCGGCGCTGGAGACCGCAGGAGCCAGGGCGCCGTCAGAGCGCGGAGGCAGCGCGGAGGCAGCTGCAAATCCCGGGCTCAGAGTGCTTAAGAGGCATAAAACGCGGCGTTTTCCATAATTATTTAAATATGTGTTAATGAGTGCTGGGGCGAAGTGTCTGTTCAGGGACTGGAAATGCGCGGGCCGTGCTGGGGTCCTACTCCCCACCTCTCCATCTATCCTGTCCCGCCTGCCAGACGGGCTCGCCCAGCCTCACTGGGAGGCCATTTTGTCATTTGAAAACTGGGCCCCCAACTCCTCAGAACCCCTGGCTCTCAAAACCGACAATATCCCGTGTTGGGTCCAGTGAGAAAGCAGGAGTCGTCTCGGGATAAGAGGCTGTGCTTGTAAACAGAGCGAAGCCGCTTTCAGCCAAAGGAGCCAAGAAGACGCAGGGGCCCCACCGAGAGCGCAAATCCATCAGGGTTCCGCTGCTCCCGCCTGGGGCCCTCCTGTCGAAGCCTGGGAGCCCATCAAAGCATTGGCTTAGCCTGCCGTCGCTGAAGGAGGGAGGCGTCAACACCGTTTGGGGACACCCGTCATGTTCCCTCCCGGAGCAAGGAAAGGAGAGAAAAACAAGAAGGAAATCCAGGCCAAGCCTGAGCCACATACCGCGCCTTTGACACCTCGCCTGTTACTGGAACGGGCACTTCCAGAATAAAGAGAGCCGTGATCACAGGCCTGAGTCAGCCCACATCTTTGAGGCTGGTGGGGCCTTTGGCCTCCTTTGAAGGCGTGTCACCTAATTACGTCGCTTTCATCCCTGTAACCCCCAGTCAGAGCCTGCCAGTCCCCTCACGCCAGCTGATTACGACTGAGGGGTTTCCACGTTCCCCCGGTGTGGAGAGCTGGGTATTTATGAATACCTGAATAAACCCCTTTAATCCCAAAACAAACTCCTCCTGAAAGCAACAGCCTGAAAAGGCCTTTTCACGGAGTGTTTTCAAACCCACTGGCTCCTGGTTTCTTTGGCCTTCACCCCGCTTCCTGTACTGACGGTCTCTGACTGCAGTCCCGATGGCAGCTCACTGGTCCACCGAGGTCCCCAGCGTTCAAGGGGAAGAGGGGAAAAAGGAACACAGCAGATGTTTAGGGGGGCTGCCAGGATGGGCAGGCTGAGGCTGGCAGGAGACACGCGACGTACGTGCCAGCCGCATGTCTCTCTAGACTTTTTTAGAGACGTGAGTCCCCAGGTACCACTTTCAAAATCAAGTTGCAGTCGCACATAGTGCTCAGCAGGGGTACAGCCTCGGCCCAGCGAAAGCGTGCCTAATGAGCTTCGGAAGTTCATAAATTTGAGGCCCGACTACACTCTTCTGAAGAAGGAGATTTGCTTTTGGGGAGCTGGGCGACTTGAAGTGGGAAAACACAACAAAAAAAGTAAGTCTGCATATCGAGACGGTAATAGTGCCCTCTGAAAAGCGCAGAACTGACACGGGGTTCAGAGACACGGCCCAACGGGCAGCCAGTGGGCCCGGGCCCCAGCCTGGGCTTGGAGCTGCAAGATTCCAGAGCATGGTCTCTGACGCGGTTCCTGGAGACCTTCCAAAGCCAGCCTCTCCCCGTCGGAGTCTCGGTCTGGCAGGGAGGGCTTGATCAGATCACTTCTTCCAAAGTCACGGTCGTCTGAGCAGAACTAACAGGGAGTGAGGGTCCCGGCTCCCTGCCACGTATGTCCTCACCCCTCAGCCTGCCCCTGCCTGCCATCCAGCAGTTCCCGAGAGGGTCTCGTCTGGTCACCACTGCTGCACAACTAAGTCCCCCAAAGCCCAGTGCAGCCTTTTGATTTGGTCATGACTGTGGGGGTCAGGAATTTGGGGCAGGCTCCTGGGACCTGGCTGCATCCACTTCTTCCGGAAGGGTCTGGGGTGTTGGTTGTTGATGGGGCCTGGAGTCCGCATGAACAATGCTGCCATCTGCCAACAGGCACCGTATCCTCGCTTCCTTCGGGTCCGCATGCCTTCCATTGGTCTCTCACCATCAAGTATAACGTAGCACTAGGTTTTTTCAGATGCACTTTATCAAGTTGGGGACACTCCCCCTTACCCCCTATTTGTCTGGAAGTTTTCTTTCTTTCTTTCTCACAAATGGATGTTGATTTTTGTCAAATGCTCTTTCTGTATCCATTGATATGATGGAGTGAATTTTCTTCTTTGGCCTGTTAACAAGGTGTGTTATGTTGGTTGATTTTTAAATATTGAGCCATATCTTCATCCCTAGAATTAATTCCACTTGGCCATGGGGTATAATTCTTTTTTTTTTTTTTT